>NC_135171.1:477500-850000 GCF_041146795.1 Maylandia zebra | reverse complement strand
CTTCTGATCAGACTCTTTGATTTTGTATTGTTTTTACCTGAAGTTGTGTTTTTGACATGGTTCTGTCTGTGAAATAAAGCTCACACACACACTGCTACAGTCCTTCATACACTTAGAAACGAAGCTGCTCCTTTCCTCAGTGCTGACACATAAAGAAGAGTTGGTTTTATATCCAACACGTCTCTGTTCCAGAAAACAGCTTCAGCAGCCTCTGAGTCTGAACTTGGAGTTGGTTATAAGCCACAGGCCTGTGTGCACAGCAATGAGGAAATATAATGCAGTAAGTGAAACATGGATGTGTGGAACAGATTATCCCAAAGGTTGATTCTGTTCATCTGGACGTTCTCAGTGAAACATTTCGTCTCTCGGTCAGGTGACTCCTTTAGTCTCAGCTGACTGCAGGTTTCCAAACCTTTGTCACTGGATCACTCACTTCATCTCCAACGTGTCCCTGACACAGACAGCTGGAGCCGTTACAGCAAAATCATTGATCATCGTTTTTAGAACATTAGCTGGTGTTGGTGGGCAGGCTAGCAGTGCTAATTGTTAGCACTAGTTCTGCTGCTCTCCCTTTGTCTCTGTTATTGTTGGTCTTTAGTGAACAATAGAAAGTGTCTTCATGAGACTGTTGCCTAATGTTCAAATGTGGATAACACCACCTGCACCAACCTGTTACACAGCACAACCCTCTGGTGTAGCTTTGGCTGGAGCACATATTGGCAGCTCCAGTGACATCACCACTCCATGGTGACATCATCTCTACAGACTGTGGCTGTTACATATCCTCACCTGGTAATAATAAGACTGTCCTCAGCTGCACACAGCTCCAAGATGAACAAACTGAAGTAAATACAAATTAGAGTTACGATAGATTGAAATCTTGTAATCAGAGCTAATTCTTAGTGAAACTCTCACAACATCATATCATGATCCTGGGTTAGTGTCTCGGTCTCAGATCACAACATCAGCACAGGCTTGGCTTGGGTGAGGTATTGAGTGGTTCTTGTCCATGACAGCTGCAGGTACAGTGCCATCAGCCATGCTGCACCACATGTCTGCCCAGGAACATTAGTGTGGCTAACCCTAACCCTGCTCGGGAGCAGGTTTACTTTATGTAAACAGGATTAGATCGCGGCCACGCAGGTATGTCCGCGTCATTTATACGAAAGCAACAGCGATATTCCACCACTGTTTCACCATAAATAAATAACATCAATGTAACTAAAGTTAATGCAGCACTTGATCCTTGTATTGATGTCACACAGATACATACAGGTCATTTCCTAAAAAAGGGAAATGTACTATTAACATTCTATTACATGTATGTGATTATTACAGATGTAATTCATATTTCAGAGTAGTAATTGCAAATTACTTCGTGTAATCAAGATGAGAGACCACGGCTATAAAAGCGAAGGTGGATTTGGGAAGCCTGTCGCAGCCATGTCCTGTCCGTATACGCGACCAACCCATTGCGGAAGGTGCAAGATTGATAAGGAGAGTCCTCAGAATTCAGCGTATATTGCGGGACAGACAGGATCCTTTAGCTCAGCGCGACAGTGTGCTCATAGAGAGATATCGATATTCCCGTGAGGGTATTATTCACTTAACCAACTTGTTGACGAGGGGGTGCAGGACCACTACCTGTCTTTTTTTGCTCTGCCCTTTTCTTGGTTGCTGTTATGTTGATGTTAGGTGCAGTGACTCCCAAGCTAGGCGAGTGGCTCCAGCAGATCCCGGGAACAACAGCAGAGATCTCTGTTCAGAAGAGCGCAGTCCTAGGAACAGCTAAGATACTGCGCAGGACCCTCAAGCTCCCATGGCCTCTGGTAGAGGACCCGAGCTTGAAGGATTGACCGCCCACAGGGGCGAGTGGGGAATTTATATATATATATATATATATATATATATATATATAGCTGAACACAAAGTGCTTTACACTTGACATGCCAGAAATGATATATTGAACAAGTAAAAAAAAAAAGAAAATAATATAAAATAAAGAAAAAAGTATTGAAAAAAATAAGGTGATAATTTAAATGATATTTAAAATAATAAAATTAGCACAAATATCAAAAACAATAATAAAATAGTATAAAATGATAATTGGAATTACATTTAAAACAATAAAATCATCACATTAGATTAAAACATCAAAATCAGGGTCAGACTGTGTCATAAGCCAAAGTGTAAAGTGGACAATTAAGGGGTCTTTCTATTGTGCTGGGGCAGATTGTTACACTGATTAGGAGCAGCAATAGAGAAGGTCCTGTCCCCTCTGAGCTTTCTCTTGGACCTGGGTACCTCCAGGAGCAGCTTGTCAGCTGACCTGACAGACCTTGGGGGTGAGTAAGGATGCAGAAGCTCAGAGAGGTAAGTTGGGGCAACACCATTTAAAAATTTAAAAACAAACATGCCAATTTTAAAATGAACTCCAAGATATACAGGCAGCCAATGGAGTGAAGCGAGGATGGTAGCTATGTGCTCTCTTTTACGAGTTCTGGTTAAAAGTCGTGCAGCAGCATTTTGGACCAGCTGCAGACGAGAGAGAAGACACCGACTAACTCCAAAATACAGAGCATTACAGTAATCGAAACGAGATGAAATAAAAGCATGGATTACTGTTTAAAAATGCGGCCTGGATAAAATAGCCTTAAATGATAAAAACTGGACTTTACAGTAGCCCTAATTTGAGTGTTCAATTTAAAATCAAATTGGACACTCAAAATACAAAAACACAAATACAAAACACTGGGCCACCCAGGACCATGGCAGTTTCTGAGTGAAGGAGACATGTACAGACTGAACTATCTGTTCAACAGTCAAAGCTTTCTCTAACAGGAGCAGACTCTTTAGACTCTCCACAGAAGACAAACACTGAGGAACCGGGAAACAAGACTGTAAACCCAGGATAAAGAGGTTCAGTGAATGTGGTGTTTAAGGTGTGGAGGTGGATCAGAGTGTCAGAGGAGACTCTGTAGAAGGACAGAGTGCCAGCAGGACAGTCCACATACACTGCTACTCTGTTAGAGACAGAGGAGGAGGAGGAGGAGGAGGAGGAGGAGGAGGAGGAGGAGATGATGGGTGTTTCACTGTTTTTGTGCCTGACAGAGCAAGGACCATCATCAGAGCAGCTCAAATTCCAGGACTCCTCATTCCATCCAAACACACAGTCATAACTGTCTCCTTTCCTTCTGATTCTTCTGTAACTCACTGATATAAAAACGTCTCCACTCCACTCAACCTCCCAGTAACAGCGACCAGTCAGACCATTTCTACACAGTAACTGAGGGCAATAATCAAATCTGTCTGGATGATCAGGATATGACTGAACCTGATCCACATTTGTCACCTTCCTGTTGTTGTCAGACAGTTGGAGGTTTGTGTGCACTGTGTTTGTGTCGATTGTGAGTTGACAGGAATCTGATGGAGAGAACAAACACAATCCAGCTGCAGTTATTGATCCATCATCTGTTCATTGATTGACACTTTGATGATGACTTCTGACATGATGAAGATGGTTGAATGTGTGCTGCTTTGTTTTCATGAATCCCATTAAAAACACACTTACACTTCCTCAGACCTGGTCTCAACCATCGGACTCCAGCAGGCTCCACCCTGAAAGGAGGAGGGGGGTCAGAGCAGCACAGTCAGCATGCACACATGGACATTACATGGCTCTCATACACATACTGTTAGACACTGATAAAGGAACAGTCCAATATTTTCACAAGTACACTTCAATTCATGTGTGGATCAAATTGCTGATGGTTTGGGCTGATCCTGGCACTGCCAGTACACCACTATAATGAATGAGATATGACTAATTCACACTCTAAGCTTCATAACCTTTCTATTCCTCTTCTTTTTCTATGAGAGACACCCAGAATGGCTGAATGGCAGAAAGGCTGGACAGTCTGGATTTCCAATGACTCACATTGGACAATAACCTGCCTCAGTCCCACACAGAAGCTCCTCTCAGGCAACATCCTGGCTAAGATCAGAAGCAGATACATAATAGACTCAATATTTTAACAGGGCACAGAAAGGAATTGTCAGTAACACCAGAAGAGTGAGACATCAATTTCTGGTAGACAGAGCAGTCGCCTGAGAGTATAACCTGCGCACCACCTGGATTGACTATTTACTCGCTGCCCACACCTGGCTCCTGAAAGTATTGGAAACCTGGAAGCCTTGAACTATACAAGATGAACTGGACACTAAGAGTCTTCATCAGGAACTCAATGGGAATCTGTCAATCAACACTGGAGACCAACTTCAAGCCAAGCACAAGTCACTGTCATCTGTGTGATCTATCAAGGAAATGTCTTTCCACCACTGTTGTTCTTCCTGGGCCTGAAACCCCTCAATGAGACTATTAACAACACTAGCTACTGAAACAGGAATGTAGCAATCATTAGGTGCATTCTCTACGTGGCTGAAATCAAGTGGTCAGCCAAGAGTGAACGAGAGCTCAATTCACTGACCCACACCACTAGGATGTTCAGCAAAGACATTGGATTGTCATTCAGACTGAAGAAGTTTAGTTGGATGTAACAAAGAGAGGGAAGGTGGTCCTATTTAATGTTATTGTACTACCAGAAGGCAACATTGCAGATACTGAGGACAGATACAAGTACTTAGGAATCTCACAGGCAAATGGGAACCACAACTAAGCTGTTAGGAAATACCAGCACAAAGTCAGGCAAGAGTCAGCTGACTGGGAAAAACAAGATCTCGGTCATCAACACCTGTCCCTCTGCCAGTGATCAGGTACCCTGCTAGGATAATAAGGTGGCCAAAGGACAAGATAGAAGCCACTAGTGATGGGTCCAGCAACACTGACGCACCGGCGCATGTATGAGAGCGAAACCTGTATTGGTGCGTGTGTCACTTTAAGAAAAAGTCATGTGAACGACACAGCTGGATTATCGCTCATTGCCAACACGTCAAACTGTGTTTAAAAGGTACTGCCTCCACATCTGCCAACGGAATGAGTCGCCACCAAAAAACAAAATTGCTCTCGCGAAGAAAAAAAAAAATACATATGTCTCTACAACAAAATGGAGCCCAAAAGAAAAAAGAAATGTTTCTGCTGTGTGGGATCATTTCGATCTTGTAACTGCAAATAAGGTAACTGTTTTTCTGTCTTTGTTTCAATGTAATCTATCAGAATAGGAAAAACAGTAAAGTGACTTGCAGTGTAAATTATTTATTTTATTTTATGCAGGTTAAATGTTGCATCTGTTCTGCGGAGCTTTCTTAACAAAAGCACCTCCTCAATGCTTAGGCATTACAGAGCCAAACATGAAAATGAGGAGACAAACACACCGAGAATGAACACGTCGGCCTATATAGACATTGAGCAGCATTATAATATTTTTTTTTTTATTAATATGTGTTTTATTATTTTTCAATCAAGCATCTAGGAAGATTTCTCTGGACCAGGCAGTCCTGAATTTTATTATAAAGGACTGCCAGCCCCTTAGTATTGTGGAGATTGTTGAAGAGAAACATTCCAAAATCAGAGGATCCTTTAACGTACTGGGGGAATAGGAAGACATCTTATCTGGACCTTTTCGACCTGGCTTTACAGTTTTTGTGTACCCCAGCTTCATATGTGCCCTGTGAGCTTGTGTTTTCCAAAGCTGGGGAAATGGTGTCAAAAAACACGCAATAGACTGAATGAAAAAGAATTGGATAAACTCATTTTTCTGAATAGAAATTTATAATAAACTCTGAGTCAATTACATTTAAATGGGTAATATTAGGGTTAGGGTATTAGGGTCACAATACTTTCATTTTAATTTTCACTTAATGTCATTCACAAAATATTTTAAAGATCACTACAATATTTGCAATGTAAAAGATATATAAAGTGATTCCATGGAAAGTACAATACCTTACAGTGTATACAAGTATGACTAGGTCATTGAATCAGTGTCTGTTGTGTGTCTCAAGTAAGTTGCCTGCAATAATATTTAAGGTGCAGCAGGGTCAGTATGGAGCAAAACAGCAACACTGTGTCGACACAGTATCGATACAGTTTGGAGAATGTGCTGAAACGCTTCACGAGGCCTCATCTACCCATCACTAGAAGTCACTGACATCAAGACAAGGACGCTCTTTACCATAAATGGAAGGTTTCACAGAAGGAAGAAGGCTAAGGACTGGTGAGCATCAGAACCACTGCCAAAACCCAATGTGTGCTCAATGAATACCTCAGGCAGCAGAAACCTAAGAACAAAAAGGAGCATGGAGAAGAACCATCATGGAAGGGCAGGCCTCCGCACGGTATGTACCACTAGCAGAGAGAGGAAGTGGATGACATCCAGAAATGCTTCCAGTGGTCAGACAAATCTGGTCTGAAAGATAGCACAAAGGCACCAATCTTGCCAGCACAGGAACAACTCTAAGGTGTAGATCAGCTCATTAGTCTCAGTGATGGTTGCTATTCAAATTGTCCAGAATGCTGCTTTCACATTATCTAGTACACAGGTGTCAAACTCCAGGCCTCGAGGGCCGCTGTCCTGCTTGTTTTCAAATTAACCTGCCTTTGTTGCTTCTTATTGGCAAAGCACACCTGATTCAGGTAATCAGCAGCAGGTAGGGCAGGGATATCTCAAAAACAAGCAGGATGCTGGCCCTTGAGGACTGGAGTTTGACACCCCTGAACTAGTGCATCTTCAGAGGGTACTTCACTTAAACTTTTTAACTGGCTACAGAGGGTCCAGGTTTCAAACTTCACCATGATCCTGTCATTTAGGTCAGCTACTCAACACTCAACACTCCTTCTGCATGGGTAATGATAGTATCTCCCTCCTGACCTGCCCCTTGCCATAGCATTTCTTCATCAATTTCTAGACGTAAGAGCAGTTCCTTCTTCCAAATGTTGGAGCACTGAGGTACTAGTTGTTTCACCATCAGTCTGGATTCCTGGGTATGGACAATTCCATAGGTCCCAGATCCTATTTGGCTGGGGTTACTCGGTAGAAGAATTCCAACAGCGCCCTGTTCTCATCTCTTGCCCACTTGTGCCTTTTACTTCCAGAAGCTCATTAGTGTGTCCTGGTTGCTCAACACCTGATGCAGACCTTGTAATTTTTTGGGTGACGTCCGGGCCAGTAGTGCTTCAGTTTAGCCTAGGGACCCATACTGGAAATATATATTTCTGTAGGGTTCTTTGTCTGTTAAAGTTATTTTACTATCATTCAAGACTAAGGATTGTTATTTTATTGTCATTGTATTGTTAGGCAGGAAACAATAATAGTATTTGGCACCCACATTGTGTGCAATACATAAAAAAAATTGCAAAATGCCAAAAACATTTGAAGATACACATAAAGAATAAAAAAATTGTCCAAAGGTAACGTCAGTTTGAAATAAAAAAGAACATTTCCAGCTGTTCCTCCTCTATTGAACATTCTTACCATACCTTAGAGTGTCCAGTCTCCAGCCTGGATTCTTTAGTCCAGCCGACAGCAACTTCATTCCTGAGTCTCCTGGATGATTGTAGCTCAGGTCCAGCTCTCGCAGATGTGAGGGGTTGGAGTTCAGAGCTGAGGCCAGATAATTACAGCCTTCCTCTGTGATCAGACAGCCTGACAAACTGCAGACACACAAAACAACAAGAAAAGTTATTTAACCCTTTAAGACCTACCATAGAACCAAGTCCTACAGGAATATAATGGGGTTTTTTTTCCTGCAAATGCAAATCTTGCAAAGCCATATGTGGAAGGAAACTGTGACCTGGGACAAGCTAAATGAATAAGATGTGAGTACAACTACTCAAGTTTCATATGCAAAAAAATAAAAAATAAATTGCGCTAGCTTATGCGGTTGCAATTTTACCGGGCTTTAAAAATAGTTGCGCAAAACGTAGCGTACCTGCTCCGACCGGCCTTAAAGTGTTAAAGTGGTTTTTTTTTTTCGTTTTTTCTTTTTTAAATATTCCAGCCTTTTCAGATACAGTGACATTCATTCTGTACATGCATTCACCTTAATTTAACAGTATCCAGTGTTGAAGGGGTCCTGATATGTAAAGGAAGTTTATTTCACAGTTTCTGTATGATGATTAAACAGATTGTGGTGTTAAGCCAGAATGTTAGAGCCAGAATGTTAGAGAATGTGTCAATGTTAACATTGACACATTCTCTTATGAGCAACAGTTTGTGAGAATGGGAGGACTCATTGCAAAGATCTTGCCTTTGCCATTGCCTGTTTCTGTTTCTGAAAGGGGCTGGGTCAACATCCAGTTGATTTAGAACTCTTGCACTTTAATTTAAAATCACAGGACTCAACCAAATGATTAGAAATTAAGCGACAGACAAAATGAAACTTGACATGTGAGACTAACATGAAAACATTAAAATGATAGATTATGCCATCTTTAGCGTTAAATAATGCCATTTTTGCATCATATCTGAAGTCTTACATTAGTAAGCCGTTTCAGACTCAAAAGAACAACGAACTGATTTTACATTGTTATAATTTTAAAAGACTGAAACTGACCTTAGTGTTTCCAATATACAGTTCAGACTGCTCACTCCAGCAGAGAGAACTTTCACTCCTGGATCCTGCAGGTTGTTGTTACTCAGATCAAGCTCTCGTAGATGACAGAATTGGGAGCTGAGAACTGAGGACAGAGCTTCACAGCTCCTCTCTGAAAGATTACACCAGTTCATCCTGAAGAAACATTGATATATGTAGTCACATAAAAGGAACTTTAATATTGTCTGGATAAGACAAGACAAAACGACTGGAAGTGTTGTGAAAACTTTTATAGTTAACTCTGTGGCAAACACAAAAAATTAAATTTACTCAACAACAATAATATGCATCTACATAAATGAAAAACAGTGAGGAGCTGGTAGATTTAATGATAGTAGTTCAGTATCAAGTGATGCAGGCATACACTACTGGTGGCCAATTTAGTAATTCTGTTGCTAGGCAACAGTAATCATAGATTAAAAACAATGCAGCAAATAAAAGGGGACAAATAATACTTCGTTATAACTCTCTTTTTGGTTTGTTGCTTTTATTCGGGGACTTCACAGTCCTTATGCTGGGGCTTCATGCACCCCATCATTATTATTATTATTTTCTTAACCTAACAGAAAAATGTTTTATCTCTTCCTTCTTCCTTTTCTTCCTTCTCTAAGGCTACTTTATCACCCCCTTTCTTATGATGGACCACTTTCAGGAAACATGCTTAAGTGCATTACTGAATAACATCATTTCTGGTTTTCTATTTGGAAATCGAAAATTGAACTTGACTTTGAGAAAAGAAGATAGTAAAGGAGGATCAGACTTCTGTTCTTATTTGTGAAGTGTTACTTGAGGTTCGTGGTGTTGACATCAGAATTTAGATGAGAGAGGAATGCTTCACTGAGGACAGTAATGTTTCTCAACCACAAACTTAAAGTACTTTAAAATGACTGAGCAAAGAAATAAACTGTCTTGACACATGCAATGTAGTGACTGTGATTTACTTCACCAACAGCTGTAGAGCCTGAGGATATGCAATCAACAGTAATGTTGATTATAACACAAAGGGCAAACTTAATTTTTTAACTCTCTGAGAGCTTAATCAGAGAGAGAGGAAAGTAATAGAATTTGTATAGTCAAATTCAACATGTTAACAGCAATGGCTCAATTCTTAACACTGGTTTACAACATGATAGACCAAGTGGGGTTTCACTATATGGAAATTCTGTGGTGTTTTTTGCGCTTCCTTGGTTTCTCTAAAAGGTGTTTTTTTTTTCTTCGAGACATAGACAAGGGTAGGGCTGAATATATGTGCGTAGAGCATCGTTGTAAAGGCCTGGAAGTCCCGAGGTCAAAATGGGAGACGCCCCGTAGGGTGGTGGAGAATGACCGAGCTAAGATCCTGTGGGACTTCCAGATACAGACAGGCAAAATGGTGATGGCTAACCTACTGGACATAGTTGTGGTAGATAAACGGAAGAAGACGGACGTAGTGATAGATGTAGTGTTTCGAATGACAGCAACATCAGGAAGAAGGAACACAAGAAGCATGAGAAATACCAAGGGCTCAGAGTAAAGCTCAAGAAAATGTGGAGAGTGAAGGTAACAGTGGTCCCAGTGGTAACTGGAGTGCTACGCGTAGTGACTCTCAAGCTAGGCGAGTCGCGCCAGAAGATCCCACGAGCAACATCAGAGATCTCTGCCAAAAAGAGTGCAGTCCTAGACACAGCTAAGATACTGCACAGGAACCTCAAGCTCCCATGGCTCTGGTAGAGGACCCGAGCTTGAAGGACAGACCAGTCGAGAAACTGAACAGACACTGTACCTTATTAAAAAAAAGAAAAAAGCTCTAGTTGCTGTTTTTCAAAAATACAGAAAACACCATCAACTAAGTTGCATTTAAAATAATAATAATAATAATAATAATAATAATAATAATAATAATAATAATAATAATAATAATAATGATAACATCCAAAACAAAATTCCTTACAGAGCTTTGTTGGAGGCTTTGACCACTGTTAGAAATTTCAAAAGAGCCTCCTCTGAAGCAGAATATTTCTTCAGGTCAAACACATCCAGATCTTCTTCTGATGACAGTAAGATGAAGACCAGAGCTGACCACTGAGCAGGAGACAGTTTATCTGTGGAGAGACTTCCTGATCTCAGGGACTGTTGGATCTCCTCCACTAGAGAACGATCATTTAGTTCATTCAAACAGTGGAGCAGATTGATGCTTTTCTCTGCAGACAGATTCTCACTGAGCTTCTTCTTGATGTACTGGATTGTTTTCTTGTTTTTATGTGAGCTACTTCCTATCTGTGCCAGTAGATCTTGTAGGAGAGTTTGATTTGTCTGCATTGAAAGACCCAGGAGGAAGCGGAGGAACAAGTCCAGTTGTCCATTTGGACTCTGTAAGGCCTTGTTCACAGCACTCTGGTGGAGATGTTTTAAGTTGTTTAAGTTCTTTTCAAATGATTTAGACTTCTGGGTTACAGTTTGAATTTCTTCGAGCAGATTGAGTCCAGAGTTGATGAAGGTCAGATGGACATGAAGAGCAGCCAGAAACTCCTGAACACTCAGATGGATGAAGCAGAACACCTTGTCCTGGTACAGTCCTCTCTCCTCTTTAAAGATCTGTGTGAACACTCCTGAGTACACTGAGGCTGCTCTGATATCGATGCCACACTCTGTCAGGTCTGATTCATAGAAGATCAGGTTTCCTTTCTGCAGCTGATCAAAAGCCAGTTTTCCCAGAGACTCCATCATCTTCCTGCTCTCTGGACTCCAGTGTGGATCTGTCTCAGCTCCTCCATCATACTTGACCTTCTTCACTTTGGCCTGAACCACCAGGAAGTGGATGTACATCTCAGTCAAGGTCATGGGCAGCTCTCCTCTCTCCACAGTTTTCAACACATCCTCAAGAACTGTAGCAGTGATCCAGCAGAAGACTGGGATGTGACACATGATGTGGAGGCTTCGTGATGTCTTGATGTGGGAGATGATCCTGCTGGCCTGCTCCTCATCTCTGAATCTCTTCCTGAAGTACTCCTCCTTCTGTGGGTCAGTGAACCCTCTTACCTCTGTCACCATGCCAACACAGTCAAGAGGGATCTGATTGGCTGCTGCAGGTCGTGTGGTTATCCAGAGGCGAGCAGAGGGAAGCAGGTTCCCCCTGATGAGGTTTATCAGCAGCACATCCACTGAGGTGGACTTTCTAGGGTCAGTTAGGATTGTAGTTTTGTGGAAGTCCAGAGGAAGTCGACACTCATCCAGACCATCAAAGATGAACACAACCCGGAAGTCCTCAAAGCTGCGGAGTCCTGCTTTTTTAGTTTCAATAAAGAAGTGATGAACAAGTTCCACCAAGCTGAACTTTTCCTCTTTAAGCAAATTCAGTTCTCTGAAAGTGAATGGAAATATGAACTGGATGTCCTGGTTGGCTTTGTCTTCAGCCCAGTCAAGCACAAACTTCTGTGTTAAGACTGTTTTCCCAATGCCAGCCACTCCCTTTGTCAGCACTGTTCTGATTGGTTCATCTCTGCCAGGTGAGGCTTTAAAGATGTCTTCTTGTCTGATGGTTGTTTCTGGTCTGTCTGGTTTCCTGGATGCTGTTTCAATCTGTCTGACCTCATGTTCATCATTGACCTCTGCAGTCCCTCCCTCTGTGATGTAGAGCTCTGTGTAGATCTGATTCAGAAGGGTTGGGTTTCCTGCTTTAGTGATGCCCTCAAACACACACTGAAACTTCCTCTTTAGCTTGGACTTGACGTGACGCTGATAAACTGCAGCACAAAGTTCTAAGAAAAAAAGAAAAAAAAGTAGAATATAAGTTCATGTGTTTCAAAATGCACATAATTTAAATACCCCAAGGATCGAATGAGAGCATGTTTGGTCCATGTTGAGGCATTAATAAATGTTCCACTTACACAACAGATTAAATTGTCAAATAAATTATCTTACTGCTTTGCAGACGCTCAGCAAGCTCATCCTGCTTCATCACCCTTAGGAAGTCCAGTGTGATCTTCAGAAGTGCCTCTCTGCTGTTCTTCCTCGTCTGTTCTTCTTCTTCTTCACCCCCCATCTCTCTCTGCTTCTCCAAACATTGGTGGTAATCTGGGCACACAACCTTCTGGATCATTTTCAACTCGTTCTTTACAAAAGTGATGATGTTCTCCTCCAGCAGCTGGAACAGAATATTATGAATGACCCAATCAGACTGAAATCATGGAGCCAAACATCAGATCTATGTTGGAAACACTGACAACCCACTATTCTACAAAGAGCAGCATGGAGATAATTGTTAACAGAATAGATTTAAAATAGATGTACATATAAAAACCTTAAATATGGAGTCCATGTCTGCTTGATGCTGTTTAATGGACTGAGTACTGGGAACCTCTGAGCTTTCCTGGTAAATTCTGTTGAGCAGGAAGACTAATTTCAAGAACACTGTAAATTCCCAGTAAGTGACATTTCAACAAAGATAACTCCTTGTACTTTTAAATATTTATGAGTTATTTTGATTCCATTGAAAAATCAACAGCTTAGGTTTGTATTTTGCTTTAAATAAAATGCTTTCAGTTTCCTCAAGGCATTTGAACTTCAGAAAACTGAAGTTGTACTGTCATGTGAGTCAGTGTGAGTGTTTAAACCTTTAAAATACAATTCCAATCAAATGGTTAGACACACCTTTTCATTTAATTGTTTGTCTTTATTTTCATGACTATTTACATTGTAGATTCTCACTGAAGGAATCAAAACATGAATGAACACATATGAAATGATGTAGTAAACAAAACAGTGTGCTCAAATAACTCAAACCATATTTGAGATTTTTTACAATAGCCACCCTTTGCTTTGATTACTGCTTTGCACTTGGCATTCTCTGAATGAGCTTCATGATGTAGTCAGTTTAAATGGTTTTCCAGCAGTCTTGGAGGTGTTCTCAGAAAGGCTGAGCACCTGTTGGCCCTTTTTGCCTTCACTCGGTCCATCTCATCCAAACCTTCATCCCCACATGTAAGGGGGGTGCCCTTACATGTGGGGTCCCTCAAGGATCTATCCTGGGCCCAGTATTCTTTTCCCTTTACATGCTCCCATTAGGCTCTATTTTTAGAAAACATGGAATCTCATTTCACTGTTATGCCAATGATTCTCAAATTTACTTTTCTCTTAAAAAGATTGTGGTTTTTATTAGATTTTTGGAATGTAAATGACCAAAAAACTGAGATTGTACTATCTGGACCTTCTGACCCTCGCTTGTCTCTGAAGGTTGACCTTGTTTCCTCTGGAAAAGTCCAGAAATCGCTTTGCAAAGAATCTGGCAGTGCTCTTTGATAGTAGCTTTTCATTTGAGAAACAAATTAATTCTGTTGTAAAAGCCAGCTTCTTCCAGCTCAGGGCACAAGCAAAAACTAAGAACATTTTGTCATTTGCTGACTTCGAGAAAGTGATGCGTGCATTTCCTTCATCCAGGCTTGACTACTGCAATAGTCTTTATTTTGGTATCAGCCAGGCTCTGCTGTCTCGTCTTCAGCTAGTTCAGAATGCTGCAGCTATTCTTGACAGGCACTCGTAAACATGACGATATATCCCCAGTCTTGGCTCATTAACACTGGCTTCCAGTACATTGTAGAATTGATTTTACGATTTTATTGCTTGTTTTTAAATCTCTAAATGGATACACTCCGGCATACCTCTCTGATCTGTTCACTAAAAATACTCCTAATAGAGCTCTCAGGTCAGCTGATAAGTTGCTTCTAGTGGTCCCTAGAAGCAGGCTAAAAAACAGAGGAGATCAGGCCTTTGCGATTGCTGCACCCAATCTTTGGAACAGTCTGCCACTTGAAATGAGGATCTCTTCAACACTTGACATTTTTAAAAACCGTTTGAAAACAAATTTTTACTCTCTAGCTTTTTGTTTTGTTCTTTGTGTGTGTTTGGTCTACTTCTTACTTTTTAACTATGTACAGGACTTTGGTCAATCTGTGTTGCTTTTAAATGTGCTTATAAATAAATTGCTTGATTGATTGAAACCTTCTCGACTGGGTTAAGGTGAGGTGACTGTGGAGGCCATGCCATCTGGCAGAGTACTCCATCACTCTCATTCTTGGTCAAATAGCTGGTGGGAGCCATGCATGTAGAGACCGACCATGCGTTCACCTTTCTGTGTCTCACAAAGACGCGGAGGATGGAACCAAGGATCTAATATTTGGACTCATCAGACCATAGAGCCAAGAAATACCGTTCCTTGTATTTCTTGGCCCAAACAAATTTCTTTTTCCTGTTGCTTTTCCTTAGTCATGGTTTCTTAATAGCTATTTGACCATAAAGGTCTGATTTTTGCCATCTCCTCTAAAGAGCTGATGTAACAAAGGGCATCCATCACCCACCAGAAATGAGTCTGACTTATTGCTCGATATGAAGAAGAAGCTCTTGAAACGGTTCTATAAGGATCAAATGGCCCTTAGCAATGGGCCAGACACCCCATCCTCCCCAAGAACATCCCACATGACACTCCGAGGGACACGGTCAAATGCTTTCCTCAAAGTCCACAAAATACATGTTTACTTTTTGCGCAAACTTCAATGCACCCTCTAGTATCCTCAAGAGGGTAAAGGTCCAGTGTTCCACGACCACGATGAAAATGGCATTGTTCCCCCTGTATCCAAGGTTTGAGTAACAGATGAACCAGCACCCTGGCATAGACTTTCCCAGGGAGGCTGAGGAGTATGATACCACTACAATTGGAACACACCCTTCAGTCCCACTTGTTAAGGTTGACGGACAGCTATGGATATCCGTCGACAGCTATCGACCTCACTGAGCCATAGCCATAGCTACTGATTGGAAGGTTGGTGGTTCTATCCTGCATGCCAAATATCCTTGGGCCAGATACTAACCCCATGTTCATCGGAGTGTGAATGCGTGTCAGTGTTGGTTAGTTTGGACTTGTGTTTAGCAGTGCTTGTATGAGTGGGTGTGATTGGGGTGAATGAGGCTTATTGTATTGTACTCCGGGAGATTAGAAAAGCGCTATATATGTATCAGTCCATTTACCATTCATGTGCCGGCGCTTCCAAATCACCAATTTCACCAACACAGCTAACATAACTAACATAACACAGCAACAAGATGCAGCGACCCAGAGTCTCCATTTCATTTCAACATTTTAGTTGAAAGTGCAGACTTATGTTAAATAATACATTCACTGTGGTATTTACTGCGGGAACAAATGGTAAAAACTTTCTAAGGGCAGCGCTAGGTAATGTAAACAGTTTTTAAAGGTGAACTAAAGACGTAGAATCAAAAGTATCAAAAACGCCAAATTGTACCCCAGAGGGTTAAAGACGGGAACCACCACCCGAGTCTAGCAATCCAGAGGAATCGTCCTTTATCTCCACACAACATTGTAGATGCTTCAACCAAGACAGCCCTATGATATCCAGAGCCTTCAGGAACTCTGTGCGAACCTCATCCACCCCAGGAGCTCTGCCACCAAGGTGTTTTTTAACTGCCTCAGTGGCCTCATTTCCGTAGATAGATGAGTCATCGTGCCTGAGTGCAGCAGGTGGTTGTGAATGGTCCAATCTGGACTCAATCTCCCCACTCTCCCTCAGAATGCTGATGAAGCTCTGCAGGAGGTGTGTGTTGAAGATCTTGCAGACCAGGGCCTCTGCCAGGCGTTCGCAGCGCATCCTCACTATAAATTGAGTTATTTATCAGTGTTTTGCCTACATTATTTCACATATCTTGCTTGATGTATCTGATGTCTTCAATATGTATCTACAATGTAGAGGCCGGCCAGGGGAAAGGTGGCCATGGCGACAGAACAGACCCGGAGGCCGGCCGCTTGGAAGACGGCGGCGGCGATAGAACGGGTCCGGAGGCCGGCCGCGTGGAAGACGGCGGCGGCCATAGAACGGGTCCGGAGGCCGGCCGTGTGGAAGACGGCGGCGGCCACAGAGCGTCGGGCGTACCGGATGTAGTTTGGAGGGCACAAGACCAGACGAGGCAGGACCAGACGGTGGCGTGGCAGCCACAGGCGACGGAGCCGGACCAGGCGCTGGCGTGGCAGCCACAGGCGACGGAGCCGGACCAGGCGGTGGAGGAGGACGAGGAGGTGCTGGCCGGGCTGACCAGAGCCGCTAGCGGAGACGAGGAATGGCTGGAGAGGTTCTCCTGAACCCCCAGCGGAAACGAGGAACGGCTGGAGAGGTTCTCCTGAATCCCCAGCGGAAACTGATGCAGAGCCAGCAGGTGCGGGGACCTCTAGCTCAGCGGACGCTAACTGTAGCGGCACAGGGCACGCAGTCGGCTTAGGATGCAACGGCTGGGGCTGTGCAGGGCAAACAGTCTGTCCAAAGTGTGTCAGCACCACGCAGTCCTCAGCTGGCGGAGAAAGCTCACAAAAGCTCCCAGCTGAGGTGGGCAGTGTCTGAACGGGTTGCTGAGCTATGAGCTGAGCTGGTGACGGAGCTAATAACTGAGCTGATAACTGTGCTAGAGACTGAGCTGAAGACAAAATAGGAAACCAGGCTGATAACTGGGCTAATGACTGTGCTATTGATTGAAGTGCAAGTTGTAGTTGTGGTTGTAGTGATGGTGGGAAAGCAGGTAGTTGAGCCGGTGACTGAACAGGTGACTGACTCTTGGCTGCTCTCCTCCGAGGAACAGGAACGGGTGCTGGGCCTGGCCGAACACCAGCCATCCCCACCCGAGAAACAGATACGGGTGCAGGGACAAGCTGGGCTCTGGCTGCCTTTACCCTGGGGGCCGGTGTAGGTGCAGGAGCTAGTTGGACCTCTGCTGCTCCCACCCGAGGGACTGAGACGGGTGCAGGAGTCAGCAGGGTCACAGTAGACCTCACCCAGGGAACCGGAACTGGCGCAGCCATAGGCTGGGCGTGCATCAACCCCACCCGAGGGGCAGGTACGGGTGCTGGGATGAACGGCGCCTCTGCCAGTCTGGGGACAGAAGCAGGGACCAGCTGGACCTCAGCCACCCTCTCCCGAGGAACTGATACGGGAGCAAGGGAAAACCAGGCCCGCGCTGCCCTGGTTACAGGAACTGGAGGCGGAGAGCGAAGCACAGGAACAGTCACTGGGTGAACCAAGTTAGTGGAGCCAAACACAGTTTCAGTAAACAGAGACTTATGGTGGGCTGGTTCTAGCAACTCTGCTGTACTTAAGTTGTCCATGTCATAATTAGCAGTCTTAGAAAGAGTGAGTTTAGGAGCAGCCACAGGTACAGGAGAACTCACACAAGCAGCGTCTGGATAATCTGGATGTGAAACAACACTACACACAGTCGTACAGGATGTAGTCCGAGACGTAGTGCACACAGAGTCCATGAAACCTGGCCGAAAAGCATGGCACACAGAGTTAAACTGACATGACCGGGGAACAGAAAATTTAACCTGCGCAAACAGCTCTGCAGTGCTCAAACCAAAATCTTTTGCCAGTCTATGTATAGCAAGTGAAGCCTTGCAGCTCTTAACCTTAGCAGGCTTAGAATACATAGTTTCAGGGGGTATGTGTCTCTCAGTATGCACCGTTACATCTAGAGCTGATGATGCTAACGGTGTGTGGCTGAGCTCAGACTGGGAAACCTTAGAGTCTAAGGGCTGAGAAAAACAGTTCTGCGGGGCTACAATGCTGGTAGCAGTATGTAGATGAGTCTGGTGTGGAACAACAGTCCTAGGTTCAGCTATCTCTACAGGTGACACATTCATATCAGCTAAATCAAAGAAAATACTGTGAGCATTACAAGAATCAGAGGGCTCAAAAACACAAAGGTTACTAGCGAGAGCAACCGGTGAATGATCTGACACTGAGGTGCCTCACTGTACAGTGTCTCTGGAGTCCAAACAAAAGGTGACGGAATTAAAATGCTGGTATTAGCCTATTCGTTGTAGCAAGCTAGCCTTGTAACAGCCACTATGGTGTGGTGTCCCTTTAAGACACCCAAGTCCAACCAACTTAGACATTCACATTACTCACACTCTCATTACACATACATATAGGATCTTGGGGGTGGGCACGATACACGGAGTCCAAAGTACCATCAGGGTGTACACCCCACCCCTGGCATCGTTGCCCACCTCTCAATTTTAAATACACGTAGACATTGAGGGCTAGCAGGAGGGACCATGCGCTTACCTGCTGCTCTCTGGCAGGTAGCTCCATGCCCTCCTGGGTTTTAAATGCACCTTAGAACACACATGCATCAACATTACAATGAGCGGGTGGAGGGAGGTTCGGAGTCTTCTCTCACCCCCGTTCTCTGCGACCTGCTGGAGCAGGGGGGCTAGGACTAGGGGGAGGAGTTGGCCGTCCGACTGCGGTCTGGAGTGTGGAGCCTTCCTGCTGCTGCGGAGTCGGGGCGGTCTGCCTCCCCCCACCGCAGGGAAAAGGGAAACACCACCTGGGTCTGGGTGCAGTTCCCCCCTCCAGGGGCGGGGGCACCTAGACCCGGTTTGTAGAGTACGCTTGGGGAGTGTGATCGTGTGTACAACGTCTCTTTATGTCTGTCTCCACGTTGGTTGAGTGTGGAGTAAGTGCATATGAGAGCATGAGGGTGGGAATGGATGTTTGTATCTGTGTGTGCCTGTATGTCTGTGTCTATATGTCAGGTTGGGTGTCAGGCGCCACCTCTCTGGGGACATCTCAGGCCCTCCAAGGTTTGGAGGCCTATCTCCCCCTACCACCACTTCCCCTGCCAGTGGCGGACCCCCTCAGACATCGGTGCGTTGGTGGTTCTTTGTGTCCGGGGATGGGCGTCCAGGTACACACCGGCTCACTCCTTGGCGGCCGCTTATCGGGGCCTGGAGCCTGGGGCTCGCTCGGGCCACTTCGGAGGTGGGGTGCCCCCGGCCTCTCGGCCTGGGGCTCGGTCACTCAGGCGCAGCTGGCTGCCGGCGGAGCTCACGGGCGCGTCACTGCAACTCCCCCTGGCTTCTGCTCCGCGGCTGCTGAGTGAGCCCTCATCTGGGACTCTCCTCAGCTCTTTCCGGGACAGTGGCGCAGCTGCCCCTCTGTTGGTCTTCCTTGGTCTCTTGTGTTCTGGGGGCCTCTGGATGTCTGGAGTTTTGATCTCCTCCACACCTGCTTCACGCCCTGGAGGACGGGGCTGTGCCCCCCCACACCCTCTAGCAGATTATTACATGAAGGAACCTTTTAAAAAAACAAAAAACAAGCGCGTCCATGCTCACAGGTGTACACACGGGTGATCACACCCACAAACTACACCCTTTTTGGCTCCTACCTCAAAGCACACTGTGTTCTGTTGATCTTATGTGCTGCACAATAATGTTTAACATTTAGTATTTACTGTCATATTCCCATATATCATTGTGATGTTGTTTATTCTATTACTCTTGTTCTCTTCTGCTTGCTTTCTTTTTTCTTTCTCAGCAGGTGATCCAGGTGATCGATATATGCATTTTTTTTTCTCTGCCCGTTCTGTTGGTTTTTGTCTTTTGCCCTTCTCCCCCGTCCCTCTTCTCAGCTGTTTCTCTTTCCCTCTTTCTTTCTCCCCTTCTTTCCCCCAGTCAAGTCTGTCCCGTATTCAGCAAGTGAAAATAAAATAAACAATAAAAGGTAAATCAAATGGACCATTACGGCAAGGCTGGGATGGTCGATTTGGTAAAGTAAATCCGTTGGGCATCTTTCTTCGCCTTTAGACAATAATTCTGATGCAAAAGAGCCAAACGGGACAGGCAAAAAAAAAACAAAAAAAAAACATCTTATCCTGCTGACCATGTATGGAAGCTGGTTAAGTCTGGCCTGTACCTTTGCTGTGTTCGGCTGGGGACAGCCTTTGTTTAACCCGGGGGGAATATGTAACAGCCACTATGGTGTGGTGTCCCTTTAAGACACCCAAGTCGAGGGTTGATGGTGTCATCAGTTTGTGTTACTGCTCTCTCTCTCTCTGGGATTATGAGGACACGTGTCTGCACGCTCGTGCTTAACGAGGGACGGATTTATGTTTTCTTCTCCAGACCTTTTTTTGTTTTTGTTTGCAATGCTTGGGTTGTATGAACGCTGGGCGTTATGTTGTTGAGCCGCAGCCGTACAGCCGGGCTTTTATATGGTTGTTGAAGAAGGCGTATTAAAGAACCACCGTGGATTACCGATACCAGCGTGGGTGTGTGCTCTTCCGACTAGCCTGCTAGGTGTTTTGCCACCTCCTCTCAACCACGCAACACAACCCAATGTTACAGCCTGAAGCTAATATTTGCTAAATTTAGGGATACCGTGTCTCTTTAGGAGTTGGAGACCGGTGTTTTAGGAGCGGCACAAGATCTCATCAACAGGCAGTGTTGGTGAGTAACGTAATACATGAACCGGCGTTACGTATTTAAAATACAAAATATGACTAAATGTATCCATTACAGTTACTGTTCAATAGGTGATATTGAAAATACATTTAGTTTGTTGAAATAAATGGATTACATGGCGGTATTTTCCTGTTTCATATGTTAGGCTATTGTCTCTCTATTTTTGGTTATTCCACGCCGGTGGAAACCCAAAAAAAAAAACACGCAATAAGAGGCTCTAAAAATTATTATACAAAAATGATTTAATATGAAGGCAATAGCAGAGTGTTACAGGCATCGCCCTAAACAATGTAGCCTCATGGGCAGTGTAGTCAATGCTGCAGGGAGAATGGACTGCCATAACCGTTGTGTGTCTGTGAGCGAGGGTGTCAGGGTTCCTGGGTCGTTGACCCGGTGATTTCAGTTTGTTCATGTTCAGTTTAGTTCACCACATTAATGTTCTCTCTTCCTGTTTTTTCCCCGTGTCAGCTTGTCTCCCATGTCATTAGTCAGATTATGTTCAGCCCTGTACTCACCTGTTTCCAATCATTGTCATCATTCAACCTGTGTATTTAAGTTCCTCGGTTTCACCAGTTCTCTGTCGTGTCATTGATGTTCTGTTGTCGTTTCCGCCTGCGTTCAGCCAGCCAGCCATTCAGTCTTTGAGTCAGTCCTTCAGTCAGTCGTCCAGCCAGCCAGCCATTTTCTCCCTTTGTTCTGTTCATCCACTCCTCATAATAAATCTTCACCTACCTGCGAGTCCTGCATTTGGGTTCCTTCTTCCTCGCCTCCACACAACGCCTGACAGAATGACACGACCCGTGCCACGAAGACACGAGTGGAACCCAGCAGACTCGGACCTCTACGAGCGGCAGGAGGCAGCGCTTTCCCGTTGGGCAGAGGAGCTCAGGGGAAAACAGCGGCTCTTCGCGGAGAGAGAGCACGTCTTCGAGGGGACTCGCCTGGCTCTGGGCGGGCCTCGGAGACGCCGCGTTCCCCCACCTGCTGCCTCACCTGCACCGGAGCATTTGCCGCGGAGACTGGACGTTTCACGCCGCGCTTCGGCCGCTCCCTCTCTCGCCACCCCGCTCCTCGCTCACACATCACCTGCCTCCCACCTCGGCTCAACAGAGGCTCCCGTGCCAGAGGCTCGGACGTGCACCCCGCCCGCTTCCTCCTCCCAGGGAAAGCGGCGCACACTTGACCCTCCACTTAAACCCAATAATAAACCCATCTCTCATTCATGGGATGTTTCCCTCCTGGAGGATTCTGTGGACTGGGAAGATTTGTTCTGCTCTGCTCCCCCAAAGACTGTAAATAGTGGTGGCAGAAGGACCAGCATAATCCCTGAAAAACTTAGCAGATTCACTCACCCAGTCGTTATTTCCACTCCTATCAGTCAGCCTACACCCACTCCAGTGCCAGCTCCCAGGAGGAGGGCAGCTGCGACCCAGTCTACCTCCACACCCGCTCCTGTTTCTCGGGTGGGGGTGACTGGTGTCCAGCCACCTCCCGTGCCTGTCCCAGCGCCCAGGCTGTGGGCAGCCAGAACCCAGTCTGACCCCCCTAGAGGCGAGGCAGAGCTAACCGGTTCAGCTGCTACTTCACCACTTCATCCACCTCCTGACCCAGCCTTTCACGCCCTCGCACTATCCCTAGTTAGATTAGCTGAACTGTCCCCTGCCCAGGCACCAGCCTTACTAGCCCAAGCTGTAATTTTATCTCCGTCACTAGCTCAGTCTGTAGCTCAGCCATGAGCCACACCAACCTCGGCTCCGTCGTCAGCCTCGCCTACCTCTGTTCATCCCTTAGCATCTCCACTCCAGTCAGTTCCCTCACCTGCTGTTCAGCTTTCAATTCAGTCAGTTCCCTCATCTGCTGCTCAGCTTCCAGCCCCGTCAGTTCACTCACCTGTAGCTCAGTCCGCTCCTGTCCAGTCACCAGTAGCTCAGTCCGCTCCTGTCCAGTCACCTGTAGCTCAGTCTGCTCCTGTCCAGTCAGTCCAGTCTGCTCCTGTCCCCCAGTCGCCCGTCCTCCAGCCTGTCCAGTCTGCCGCCCAGTGCCCTGTAGTCCAGTCGCCTCCTGTTTCCCAGTCACCTGTCCACCATCCCGTTCAGTTCCCGGACCTGCAGCCACAGCACCCAGAGCCAGCTGTGAGCTCTCCTGCTCCTCAGCCAGGGGTTTCCGCACCCGCTGGCCCGGCCGCTCCTCAGCCAGGGGTTTCCGCGCCCGCTGGCCCTGCCTGTCTCCAGCCAGAGGCTTCTGCGCCTACTGGCCCTGCCTGTCTCCAGCCAGAGGTTTCCGCGCCTACTGGCCCTAACTGTCTCCAGCCAGAGGCTTCTGCGCCTACTGGCCCTGCCTGTCTCCAGCCAGAGGCTTCCGCGCCGCCTGGTCCAGCCTCCGTGTCTTCGTCCACGCCTGGTCCGGCCTCCGTGTCTTTTTTTCTTTTGGCCGTCGAGTGCCGGCCTTTGAAGGGGGGGGGGGGTCCTGTCAGGGTTCCTGGGTCGTTGACCCAGTGATTTCAGTTTGTTCATGTTCAGTTTAGTTCACCACATTAATGTTCTCTCTTCCTGTTTTTTCCCCGTGTCAGCTTGTCTCCCATGTCATTAGTCAGATTATGTTCAGCCCTGTACTCACCTGTTTCCAATCATTGTCATCATTCAACCTGTGTATTTAAGTTCCTCGGTTTCACCAGTTCTCTGCTGTGTCATTGATGTTCTGTTGTCGTTTCCGCCTGCGTTCAGCCAGCCGGCCATTCAGTCTTTGAGTCAGTCCTTCAGTCAGTCGTCCAGCCAGCCAGCCATTTTCTCCCTTTGTTCTGTTCATCCACTCGTCATAATAAATCTTCACCTACCTGCGAGTCCTGCGTTTGGGTTCCTTCTTCCTCGCCTCCACACAACGCCTGACAGAGGGAAGGAGAAAAAGAAAATGTACGAGCTGTCACGAAGCAGAAACGGGAGCTGGAAGCATGTAAATATAATAATAACCACTGCAGCCAAAAAGAGTGCCTGACGAGCCCAGCTGTAAGTAAACTGTTAAGACTCGACTGTACGACTCAACTCCTCCCCCTTTGTGAGTGTTGACGCTTCATCTCTTTGCTCTTTAAATGCTTTGCTTCTTTTATTGATTTTTATTGATTTTTATGCTGATTTTTTCCCTTTTTTCCATATGAGCTTACCTGCGATAGTTTCTGGACACTTATAGATCATTAGGATTAAAGTGTTCTTAACAGAAACAGCAACATTTTTATAGTTACCTTATCCTCAGCGCTCCGTGTGTCTGTGGCCTAGACACAGCTGAAGCCTGATTACAGCGTCTGGGCACCGAGCAGCCTCAATAGCCTGAAAAGGTGCTAACCGCTAGGCTAACTAGCAACAAGATGCCTTCCCTCTCCACAGATGACTACCACAGCCTCCTGCAGAAGATTGCAGTACTGGAGACAAAAATTCATCGCTTAGAAGTAAACGTAGAGGTAAATGGACTGTGTGGAAATGAAACAACCTTGCCTTTGATTCAAAACAATGGCGATGAGCAAGCTAATACACAGCTAAGGAGCACAGATAACATGACCAAGAAAGTAGACTTTGTGCACTATTATAAATCCTCAAGCGATAATCCCCCCTTGGACTGTCTTGGTGCAAAACCAAGACATAAATCATGTCTTCTGGAAGGGGGAGGACGTATCACAGGCAGGGCACAGCGAGCTGAAATCTCTGAAACCGACTGGCCTTCACTTCCTACGAGACAGAGAAGCTCTTCTACCCCTGTATACGAGAGGAAACAGGACTGGACAACCGTGAATAGGAAGGTTAACAACAAACCTCCAAAACAACTGAATGTGAAACTGCAGAACAGATTTGCTCCACTATCAAAGGACCCTGGATCTATATCGGACAACCATCCATCTAAAAGCAGCGAAGTAAAGTCCGAAAATCTTTTGAAAAGTAAAAGGCCACAGGAAAAGCTAAAAGCTAGGCCTGAAACTCTGATTGTGGGTGACTCTGCCGTAAAGGATGTACAAAGGATGTGCGGTAAGAACACTAAAGTCCTCTGCTTTCCTAACGATATGGTCAACAACCTGAAGGAGAGAATTCTTCAAATTGCAGATGAACATCTAACCGTGACAAACATTGTTCTGCATACAGGGTCAAACGATGTGTCCAAACAACAGTCGGAGGTTCTGAAACGGGACTTTACTGGATTATTAAATACTGTAAACTCTCTGAATGCAGCTGTATTCATCAGTGGACCTGTACCGCCGGTCAGAGGAGGAGACGAGAGATTCAGCAGGTTGTTTACACTGAATAAATGGCTCATATCAGCATGTGCTGACCACTCAGTGCATTTTATCAACAACTTTAATATTTTTTGGGAACGCAGGCATCTGTTTAAAGCAAATGGATTTAATTTTAACAAGTCAGGGGTGAAACTGTTCACCTCCAACTTGTTTTATTCCATACGTCATCCATCTGTGCTTGGTGCCAAGGCTGAGATAAACGAGGAGTTATCTCATAAAGAGGAACAAACAGTAGTCCAAGAACAGACAAAGCCCAGCAGAAACCTTGAGGAGGAGCTCCATCTGCCCCCACCCGGGAAGAGCCTCAGAAAGGAGAGACATCTGAGGCAAGAAGAGGGGTCCCTATTTGCCTCCAACTCTCTCAACAACACCAACGACCAGGACCAGGACCAGGGACCACGATCTTCCCCAGTCCCCCAAACCCCTGACAGGCCATCACCCCCATCACCCTCCTCCCCCTCCCTTTCTCCCTCCTCCCCACACCTGAAATTCACTGAGGAGATGATGGAGCGGGTCAATGCTGGGCTCAGATCTACCCCAGATTGTCCCCCATAAACCCCCCACCAGAGCAGCCAAAGGTTCGCCATCGAGCCCCACCCTCAACAGAGCAATCGAAGTCACATTGCCCAGCCTCGCCCCCCTTAGTTCCTCCTTACCACCTTCATGCTCTGTCTCCGCAGTCTGATGTGTGATGTGTGAAGGGTCCGGGCTGCGAGGATTATGGCAGTGGTGACTTTTCCCAGGAGAAGCTGGGACCCTGTTTACTAGAAGGTTTTAAAATTTCTGTACTTTTAGGTGACAGAAGGAGACATGTGGCCTGGTCAAAACACAGAGAGGTGCACTCTAAAAGATCCTTAAACATAGTAAACATACCTTGTGTGCCACAGACTGCTCCCAAACACGAGGGGACAAGTAATGCCTCTAAAACACTTAAGTTGGCTTTATTAAATGTTAGATCTCTAGCTGGGAAAACATTTTTAATTAATGATTTAATCACTGAGCACAGCCTTGATTTTATGTTTTTAACTGAAACTTGGTTGGACCAAAGTAACAGTGGAGCTGTTCTCATCGAGACGACCCCTCCTAACTACAGTTTTATCAGTGAGGTCAGGGTGAGCAGGAGAGGAGGGGGGGTTGCTGTCTTATTTAATGAATCATTTCAATGTAAGCAGCTATCTCCTGGAAGTTTTCAGTCTTTTGAATATGTGGCTTTACAGCTGAAGGCCCCATCCAAAGTTGTGTTTCTTAATGTTTACGCCTCCCAAATACTGCACAGACTTTTTTAATGACCTCAGTGAACTGCTGTCTGTGATCTGTGTTGATTTTGACTGTGTAATTATTGCTGGGGATTTTAACATTCATGTGGACAACCCTCAGGACAAAGGGACTAAAGACCTGAGTAACACTCTGGGCAACTTTGGGCTGACTCAGCATGTAACAGAGGCCACACATAATAGAGGACACACTCTTGACCTACTGATCTCCAAGGGCCTGAGCATTTCAAAGGTTACTGTGTCTGATGTGGGCGTGTCTGATCATTACTGTGTTTTCTTTGAAAGTAAAATCTCAGCCCACACAAATATATCAACAGCAGTGATCACAAAACGGTGTATAACTGAAGACAGTAGTGAGATCTTTAACCAGATCTTCCCATTAACACCTGACCTGTCCAGAGGGTCAGTCAATGAGCTCGTCAATAGCTTCAATGCTAACATGTTAAATGTAATGGACACTATTGCTCCCATTAAGGTGAAGGTTATCTCTGGAAGGAAGAAGTCTCCATGGAGAAACTCCACACTGGTGAAAAAAGAAAAAAGAGAGTGTAGGAAAGCTGAGCGCAGATGGAGAAAAACAAACCTCCAGGTTCATTATGACATCTATAAAGAGAAACTTCACAATTATAATTTACAACTGAGGAGTGCAAGACGGTCCTACTTCTCTGACATCATCACTAAACACAGCCATAATGCTCGGGTCTTATTTTCTACAGTTGACAGGCTAACAAACCCTCCTGTGTCAGTGGCAGCTGAACTTCATTCGACCATGGCCTGCAATGACTTTGCCAAATTCTTCACAGAAAAAATCCAAAAAAATAGACAAGCAATTGGTACATCAACAGCAGATCCAGGATATGTACTGTGTCCACCAAAAAACTGTTTAAACACCATGAAACAGTTTCAACCTATTAACAGCAAAGACCTGGAGGACATCTTAGGTCAACCGAACTCCTCCTCCTGCTGTTTAGATGTCCTGCCAACAAGTTTTTTCAAAAAGGTCTCAAAGACTTTAGAGTCAGACCTGTTACAGATCGTCAACTTTTCTTTATTATCAGGTGTGTTTCCAGAATCACTAAAAACTGCTGTAATCAAACCTATACTGAAAAAGGACAATCTTGACAAGACACAAATGAACAACTACAGGCCGATCTCAAATCTCCCATTTTTAAGTAAGATCATTGAAAAAGCAGTTTCTCAACAGCTCAATTACTTATTAAAACAGAATAACTGCTATGATGCCTTCCAGTCAGGTTTTAGACAGAACCACAGCACTGAAACCGCTCTGACCAAAGTGTTTAATGACATATGTCTGAATACAGACAGTGGAAAAATGTCAGTCCTAGTTTTACTGGATCTCAGTGCAGCATTTGATACAGTTGACCACAACATATTACTCAAACGACTAGAGAACTGGGCAGGTCTTTCAGGAACTGTACTAAACTGGTTCATAACATACTTAGAAAACAGGAAATACTTTGTATCAACAGGTAACTTCACATCTGAGCAGACAAGTATCACATGTGGAGTTCCCCAAGGTTCCATCTTGGGACCCCCTCTGTTTAACATTTACATGCTCCCACTGGCACAGATTATAAAGAACAACAAAATAAACTATCATAGCTATGCAGATGACACACAAATATATATCACAATGTCACCAGGAGACCAAGGCCCTGTACAGGCTCTTGGTAAATGCATTGAGGAAATTAATGACTGGTTGTGCCACAATTTTCTCCAGCTAAACAAAAACAAAACTGAAGTAATAGTCTTTGGCGCCAAAGAAAAACGATTACAGGTCACCAGAGAACTTCAATTTATACATCTAAAAACCACAAACCAGGCGAGAAATGTGGGTGTAGTGATGGATGCAGACCTAAACTTAGAAAAACACATTAAGACAATAACAAAATCAGCTTACTATCACCTCAAGAATATATCAAGGATAAAAGAGCTGATGTCTCAACAGGACCTGGAAAAACTAGTCCATGCATTCATCTTTAGTAGGCTTGATTACTGTAACAGCATCTTTGCAGGTCTACCTAAAAAATCAGTCAGACAACTACAGCTCATTCAGAACTCTGCAGCTCGAGTCCTCACTAAGACCAAAAAAGTGGACCACATCAGTCCAGCTCTGAGGTCTTTACACTGGCTGCCTGTCCGTCAGAGGATAGACTTTAAAGTTCTGATGCTGGTCTATAAAGCTCTGAATGGTTTAGGACCAAATTACATCAGTGACCTCCTGACCCAGTATGAACCTTCCAGATCCCTCAGGTCATCTGGATCCGGTCTTTTATCAGTTCCCAGAGTCAGAACCAGACACGGAGAAGCTGCATTCAGCTTTTATGCTCCTTATATCTGGAACAAACTCCCAGAAAGCCTCAGATCAGCTGAAACACTCAGTTTATTTAAATCCAGGTTGAAGACTCACCTGTTCTCAGCTGCATTTGAATAAAGCACCAAATCCACACTTTTAAGCTTAAATTTCAAAACTTACATTTAACTACTGATTTTATCTACTGTTCTGATTTTATCTGTTTTGATTTTATATACTGTTTTGTTTGTTTGTTTGTTTGTTTGTTAATTAGTTTGTTAGTTTGTTTGCTTGTTTTAATCAATTTTAAATCATGCTTTTTATTTGTTTTTGTTTCTAATGTCTCTGTAAAGCACTTTGAATCACCTTGTTGTTGAATTGTGCTATACAAATAAACTTGCCTTGCCTTGCCTGTGTTCGTGTTTTCCTCCGAAACAATAAGTTCCGTTGGAGCAGCCTTTCAACGCCTCTCTCTGTCTCTCACTAGCAAAGTTGACCCAGACAACAAAGTCTGGTGATATAGAACTAAATCCTGGACCTAATTCAAACATCAGTGATTTGGTCTGGCTACAACTAATTAGCCTAGTTAGCCTATGGGCACAGCTGTCACTGCATTGCTTTCCACCTCAACTAACTGTGCTCCAAACACCGTCCCAGTTAGTAAGGCTACATCTGCAGCTAATAGCGTTTACGCCCCTGTTGTCCGGGCCTCCACTTCTGCTGTTTGGGTTACCACTTCAGCTGCTAGGGCCTCCGCCTCAGTTGCCTGGGTTTCTGCCTCAGCTGCCTGGATTTCCACTTCAGCTGCCTGGGCCTCCACCTCAGCTGCCTGGGTTTCCACCTCAGCTGCCTGGCTTTCCACCTCAGCTGCCTGGGTTTCAATCTCGGCTGCCTGGGCCTCCACCTCAGCTGCTTAGGCCTCCACCTCAGCTGCCTGGGCCTCCACCTCAGCCGCCTGGGCCTCCACCTCATCTGCCTGGGTTTCCACCTCAGCTGCCTGGGTTTCAATCTTGGCTGCCTGGGCCTACACCTCAGCTGCTCAGGCCTCCACCTAAGCTGCCTGGGCCTCCACCTCAGCTGCCTGGGCTTCCACCTCAGCTGCCTGGGCTTCCACCTTAGCTGCTCGGGCCTCCACCTCGGCTGCCTGGGTCGCCACCTCGGCTGCCTTAGCCCCCAACGCGGCTGCCTGGGCCCCCACCTGCTGTACCCAAACTACAGTCTCCGGTAAAGGGTTTCTCATCATTAAATGCTCATAGCATTGTCAACAAAAGGACAAGAAATCCTGCCTTTGAAAGTTACAGAGGAACAAAGATCTGCAAGACATATAATCAGACTAAAGTAATCTGGGACACTAAAAATAAACCAAAGGGGCTTCTATGTGGACACATTAACATTCGCAGTATGTTACCAAAGCATGAGCAACTGGAACATATTCTAAGCAATTCCAATATTTCCATTTTGTGAATTGAATCTTGGCTCACAAGTGCTTCTCCTGAGTTTGCGGTTGTCTTTCCAGAGTACACAGTATTCAGAAGGGATAGAATTGAAACAAGAGGAGGAGGAATACTTCTGTATGTAAAAAACACCTGGATTGCTCTTTACTTATTTCACCAATAGATGTCGAAATAGAACATATTTCTGTTAAAATCACTCTTTCTCCAGAAATGTCATTTACGTTGATCTGTTTATATCGCCCTCCTTCCGCAAAGAATATTTTTTATGAGCAACTACAGATATTACTTAAATATCATACTATAAATAATAAGTCTAATGAAATAATTGTAATGGGAGATCTTAATGTCAACTGGGACTGTGAAAAGGACAGAAAAACACTCAAGGACATAATGGAGACGTTGAACTTTACTCCACACATGAACAACCCACAAGAATAACGAGACACTCTGAAACTAAAATAGATCTGGTTTTCAGTAATAAGCCCGAGCGAATTATTAAATCTTATAATTTTATCACTGGTATTTCAGACCACAATTTTATATTATTTTCTAGAAAAATTATGAAATCACGGGTTAAGAATGACTTTCATAGTTCATCTAATAAGAGATCCTTTTATGAATTTATACCAAGAAGTCAGCGACAAAATGTAGCAGAAGCATTAGCATCAGTTAACTGGGAGCCTTTATTGTGTAGTGATGATCCACAATTCTGCAGCAGTCACTTCACTGACATTGTCAAGAATGTTATATCAACATACTCCATTAGAGGTCGACAAAAAATAAAGACAACATCTAATTTACCCTGGTGAAACAAAGAGTGCAAGAATCTAATGAAAACAAGAGATCAATTACTAAAGCAGTTCCTGAAAACAGGTCTAACTCTGGATAGACAGAGATTTACTTCAATGCGGAACAAAGTAACAAGAAGTTTGAGACAGGCCAAAGCAAAATTTTTTATAAATATAATTGAAAGAGCCAAAGGTAATGGTAAAAATGTCTGGCAAAACTTAAATAAATTACTTGGCCGTCATTCAAACAAAAGTAAAATTACAATTGAACTTTATGTAAATAACTCTATTGTTAGAGAGTGTTGAAATCTCCCAATTCTTTGAATCTTTGGGCTGAAGGAGGGACAATACTCGGTGTATCAATGCTCAATCAACAATCATTTATTTCCATACAATTCAACAGTCAGAGCATTACAACGTCCGGACGGGAGAGATGCTACCAGAGGGTCAGGCACATGTCTCAAAATGGTGACGGGTTGCTCAGCTTTTTATAGTCTCTAGTGGCCCCCAGCTAGTCGTAAAAGCCAAAACATCACATTTTTTCTCTGTTACAGCGCCTAAGTTATGACCTCGGCAGTTGTTTCTCTGCTTTCTGTAAGGTGGGGGTGTGGAATGTGGTCTGTCTATCTCCCCTGTCTTTAGACACAGAGTCTCCTGCTTACAACCTTCTCTTCATGATTCAACAATTAAGCATGTCAAGAAAACAGTGTAACACATTCCCAGCAGATCAAGGATACAGAGTGATGCACATTTATCTAATGAACTAATATGTGAATATGTTCTGTTAACTCAAAAGTATAATGAGAACTACACTACATACAGCTCACACACTCTATTTTAAAGGGTATAATGTGATCTACAGCAGTATTCTAATTCAACTACTTTGATTACATATATAAGGTAACATATAATAACAGAATAATGTAATAAGAGCATCTATCTATTGCCAATAACTTAAACACTTTCTTTATCTCATCGGTTAAGGAGATCAGTCAGAGCTTTGACTCAGTCGTATGCTCTGATAATGTGAATGATGTTGGTCAAAATTTGTTCACCATCACTCATATTTCAGACACTGAAGTTGCTAAACTAATTACAGGTTTAAAACAATAAAAAGCAATAAATCCATGTAGACATTGAGGGTTCTCGGGAGGGGCCGTGCTAACACCTGCTGCTCTCTGGCAGCAGCACCATGCTCTCCCTTGTTTTAAATGCACTTTAGAACAACATGCAGCAACACTACACATGAGCGGGAGGAGGGAGGTATGGGGTCTTCACACACCCCCGTTCTCTGCTAGCCATTGGGGCGGGGGGGCTGGGAGGAGATTTTGGCTGTCCGATTGGCCTCCCTGCTGCTGCGGAGCCTGGGACGGTCTGCTTGCCTCCACCCCAGGGGGAAGGGTAACATCTCTTGGGTCTGGGGGCGAGGGTACCTGGACCTGTGGTATAGAGTATGTTTTTGGGAGTGTGATTGTGTGTACATGTCCATTTATGTCAATCCTTACGTTGGGTGAGTGCTGAATGTTTGTATATGTGTGCATGAGGGTGGGAATGCATGTTTGTGTCTGTGTGTGCCTGTTTGTCTGTGTCTATATGTCAGGTCGGGTCTTAGACTCCACCTCTCTGGGAACTCCCAGGCCCTCCAAGGCCTATCTCCCCTCACCACACTCCCTGCCGGTGATTGATGCCCTCAGGGGTCGGTGCATTGGTGGTTCTTGGTGTCCAGGGCTGGGCACTCAGGTATGTGGCGGGGCCTGGCGCCTGTTGCTCGGTCAGGCCTCCTCCGGGGTGCGGGGGGCCCTCGGGCCTCCGGCCCCTGGGCCTGCGGCTCGGTTCACTCTGGCACAGCTGGCTGCCGGCAGAGCCGGCGGGCACGCCGGTGCAGCCCCTCTAGCTTCTGCTCGGTGGCTACTGGGTGACGCCTCGTCTGGGGATCCTCAGCCCTTCCCATGAAGGTGGCACGGATGCCCCTCCGGTGGTCCTCCTTGGGCTCTCGCACTCTGGGGCCTCTGGTTGTCTGGGGCCTGGATCTCCTCCATGCCTGCTTCATGCCCTGGGGGACGGGGCTATGGCTCGCTACATCCTCTTGCAGACAAATGTGGAAACCATTTGAATACAAGCGCACTTATCCACACAGGTATGCACACGGGTGTTCACTGCTCGTAGACTTAAATTACACCTTTCTTGGCTGCTACTTCAAAGCACATTGTGCGCTGTCTGTCCTGCGTGCTGCACAACAACATTGAATATTTAGTATTTACTGCTGTTTACACTTAGCTAGATTAATGCGATGGTGTTGTGTTTAGTATGTTGCTTTGTGTTTTTTTGTTTTTTTGCTTGTTTTCTATTCTTCTCTCAACAGGTGATCCAGGAGATTTTTGATTTTTTTCTCCCCCCCCTTTCTCACTGTCCCTCTCCCCTTCTGTTTTTCCTTTCCTTCCTCTTTCTTTCTCCCTTTCCTATCCCTCACTCATGTCTGTCCCGTCTGTAACATCTGAAAATAAAATATAATAAATGATAAAAACAAAGATCGATCAAATGGACCAATACGGCAATGCCACGATGATCCATTTGGCAAAGTAAATCCATTGGGTATCCTTGTTGGTCTTCAGACAACAATTCTGATGGCTAAAGAACCAAATGGGACAGGCAAAAAAAAAAAAAAAAAAAAAAAGCACATGATGTATATATTATTAACACAAATTTCCTAAAGGAATATATGGATTTGCTTGTACGTCCAACAACTCATGTTTTGATTATGTCTTTCCAACACTCCATTGTTCCAACAGATTGGAAAATTGCTGCAGTTACACCAATTTTCAAAGCAGGTGTGAAGACTGACATGGCTAATTGTCGCCCCATAAGCATACTCCCGGTCATATCTAAAATAGCTGAGAAGTAGGTGGTGAAACTCCTCACTGCTCACCTAGAAAACACCCAACCCTCATTACATCCATTGCGGTTTGGCTTTCGGGCACATCACTCCACAGATACTGCCCTGTGTCTGTTAGTGGAGAACTCGAAAAGCCTGCTGGACAAGAGTCCCTGTGTTGGAGCTGTATTTTTAGATCTGAAGAAGGTTTTCGACTCTGTAAACCATCAGATATTGTTGTCCAGATTGACTCAGTTTAATATCTCCAGTCAGGCTCTTCAGTGGTTTGCCTCATATCTCTCACACAGGAAACAGTGTGTGGTGCTGGATGGGGTTAAATCTCCATATTTAGACTGTGATACAGGGGTTCCTCAAGGATCTGTTCTTGGGCCCTTATTGCTCTCTCTTTTTATCAATAACTTACCTGAAGTCCAAATATATTTGCTCAAATGTATGCGGATGATGCAGTTATACGTAACTATATATACGTAAATCTTTTTTTACATTTCTGTTCATTAACATGCACTGCCCTAAATAAATAAATTAAATTAAAGTAAAGCTAGTTTTCAGCTACGAGCCCGACACGGAACCCAACGTATTAGCCAGAGGTCCCTTTACTACGGTTCGGAGCCGCTGACCTGTTTTATATACCCGTGGAATAGTTTTCTATACGAGATCGCTGCAAAAAGTGCAGCCTTACCTAATGTCCACCTACTGTTACTCATAACCTTTTAATTAACCTTCCCAACACTGTCAAAAGGTTAGCACCTCATACCACAGTGCACCAAAAGCAGTCTCATGAAAGCTCGGAAGGACAAGCCCAGAGCCCAAACCAGACAGTGTAGGAGATGACAAGGTTAGCAATTGTATGGTGAAAATTATACTTTTAGTTAACTTGATTGGCAAAAAGAAAAGTAAATACAAAATCTGCTTCTCACATATAGGGCATTTCCAAGATTTTGTTTTCAAAACTTCTTCAATTTCTTTCATTACAGCTGTCCTGTGCCAGATGTTCTGTTGACCCACAGTGAGAGGCATCATTTCAGAAACACCAGGAAGACTGAAACTCTTCATGTAGCTGAGTATATTCAGTGTTTAAAACAGAAGTTGTGCAGGTCTGAGATCAGCAGTTTTCTGAAACACCAAACGGAGGTCCTGTTAATGCTGATGTACACAGTAAAGGGGGTGATTAATGCTTTTGACTTTTTGTATTTAAATTTATCAATAAAACAGCTGCAGCTTTCACTGACAGCACATGTGGTATTTTAACCTTTCTACTGTTTTCTTCAGTTAATTACTGAAGAAAACTACAAAGAGTTACTACAAAGATTGAAGATATAGGATGATCTGTCTGCTGTCATTGGGTGGTGCTGAGGTCTGAATCTGAGGATGGCTCCTGTAATCACAAACAGAACAGAATCATCACAAACTGAAATATAAAGTTTATCTCTCAAATCTGAAATAGAGCTGATCCTTCTCCGTCCTCACACACTCGGGATCTGAAGTTGTTCAGTCCTACAGCTCTGCCGACAGCTGTTTATTTTTTATTTGTTTTAAAGGCCTTACTAACACATTTTCTAACATCATGTTTACCTTTGAGTTGTTGATGCTTTATAAATGGACATCTGCAAAGATGAGATGATGGAGCAGGTTTCAGTCGAGGTTCAGTCTGCTGCTGCATCCTGGTCACAACATACGGAGGTGTTATCAGCTCAGTATTGAACAAGAAACATTAATGTTTCAAATTATTTGTCCTAAAGATGCAAGCTGTACAGAGTACTGCACATGTGACTTTGTGAACATAATTCATTAAAAATAATTTGGACAGTTTTTTAACCTGAATATTTGTAACAAACTCAGTAAAAAAAATGCTAAAAACAATAATCAGAAGAAAAATGTAACATTTTAACTTAAGCTGACAAGCAGAAGTAGTTGGTTTCAGTACATAAGTATCGGGCTTTGCTATTTAATCCGTAGCTATTGACCAATGAGGGGTACCTGAAGTGCCAGGTTTTTAAAAATTGTCATTAATGTCGTTCCACATGTGGAAAGCGACAGAAAACTTGCTGCTGTTTGCACATATTTAATAATCAGCTCTGCACAGGAGCAGAAGCAGAGTCCAGCCTGTTGCTCTTACAGTATAATACTCATAATAAAAGTACCGTGGTTAGTCACTGAGCAGCCCCGTGCGTTTCTCTTGATTTCTTTAGTCAGGGTAAATTCATTCACCTGCACGGGTTAGCTAAACAAACTATACAAAACAAGTTTCCTTAGCTAGCTAGGTAGCTAGGTAGCTAGCTAAGGACCTAAATTACGGATTAGCTTACAAACACATTTAACTTACCAAAAATAATGCGGTGGTGCCTCAGGTCCTCCTGTCCGGTAGTCCAATTTACTGAAGAACACCTCAGGCTCTCACTTTGTCAGTAATGTAAATGCTGGACCTCTCAGCATCTGCCATTCCCGAACAGACACATGCAAGTTTGTCCGTGACCGCAGCCGTGTCGTCAGTGTTTTCTCCAGTCATTGGTCAACATTATAATATATGCAAATACATGCAGGTTGGAATCCCCGCCTCCCCAGCGCGCCCCCGGACACCAAAACAGTGCCAGCAGAGTGAAACTGAAAAATGGTTTGAAACCGAAAAATGGATTGAAACGGAAAAGTGGATTGAAACCGAAAAAAAATGGATTGAAACTGAAAAAAAAAATTTGTAAGCAAAAATAAAAAAATTACAGTTTCAATTAATTGTTTTTCACTATCAATTATTTTTTTTCACTTTCAATACAAGATTTTTCAGTACATTTATTTCAGCTACAATATTTTTTTTCGGTTTCAATATTTTTTTTGGTTTCATTTCAAGGTGGCATTGTTCTGATTCCATACGTTAGTGCCCTCACTGACACACAAAACAAAACGACTACACAACAGACTAACTATACACTCCACGTTAAACGTCAGAAATCTTCCACTTCTAAAAACTCTCTGTCTCTCTCACACACATTAGCTCGCTCTGTCTCGCTGGCATTACCGTCACTCCCAAAACTTTTCTTTCTCCTACGTGACGCAGAAAGTTTCCACTGATGGGAAAAAAGATCTCCCTTAATCTTTTTTTTTACTGTTTTTGCACTGTCTTTAGATAAGGCTTTAAAACACACACACACACACACAAAACCATGATGGCAGTATTTAGAAAAAAGCATGGCATATATATTTTTTATCATAACTCTGGATTTACTGGCCTGTGATTAAAATTTAAAAACCGGTGTATACTTTGTAGTCCGAACTTTCAACACGGGCTGAAAGACTCAGCGTGGCTGCAGCTTGTTGCTGTGTCAGCTTAAATCAGTCATGTGGTTTGGAGGTGCAGCGTGTCCGTGGACCATGGAGGGTTAATAACACTCACCTTCATTCCATTTCCAGAGCGTAATTATGGGCTCAAATTGTGGTCATAAATATTTTGTACTTGTAAATCAGTTTTGTACTTGTAAATCAGGATTTGTATGTGTAAAAAGAATTTGTGTGTGTGTAAAAAAGTTTTGTATGTGTAAAAAGAATTTGTGCGTGGGTAAACAAGATTTGTATGTGTAAAAAAGATTTGTGTGTGGACTTAGCCAAAAAATACGTGAGAAAGTCTGCACTCAGGATTCAAGTTACAAGTAAGAATTTTGACCCTATTTTTCTTCCTTTCATCTGATTGGCCAATGTCATGTCAATCACAAATTTAACTATCCAATCAGAGAAGAGATGGGTTTGGCTGTCAGAGGGGTGTTTTTTTGAACTGCAGGTCCTTGAAGGGTAATACAGTTTGAAGCTGGAGGATATCTATATAAATATCCAATAGAAGCTGTTGAAAGGATAAAGTTGTGGTATATCAGTGGTTAGAAATACCATTATTACTTTAGGATTAGTCTAACACGAAGTCAGTGCTGACCCGGGACCATTGCTGTTAGTCACAGTGTCCAGCATAAAGGTCCTTTCACACTGGATCCAGCATGTGCTGCTAATGCTAACTGCTAACTAAAAGTTAAGGATTCAGAATTTGTTGCGCTGGCTGCTGAGCTCTGTGGGTTTTTGCGGCAGTTCTACCTGTACTATATGCACCTGCTCCTTGTCGTTTCTATCTCTGACTTTATGTCCTCTACAAGAGTTTCTGGGTTTTTTTTTGCTAGTTCTTCAAATGTTCAATAAAAACACGGATGCTAATTCATAAGAAAGAAAGCTTTGTAGGTATCCCCACTAGTGAAGACTGTCATTTCTACAACACTGCCCCCCCCCCCCCCCCCCCCCCCCCCCCCGGAGTTTCGCAGCGCTATTGAAAAGGTTCGGGAGGTCCCTGTGTTAAGCACGTAAACCTGTGACACAAAAATCACCAAACTGAGACACCCACAGACTATTTCCCTTCGTGGTGATGAAGGAAAATGCTGGGCTGGCATGTAAAAGGGCATTTATTCCCTTCAAGGACCTGAAGCTCCATAATAAGCTCCATCCCCTCCAACAGCCAAATCCATCTGTTCTCTGATTGGATAGTTAAATTTGAGATTGACATGACATTGGCCAATCAGATGAAAGGAAGAAAAATAGGGTCAAAATTCATACTTGTAACTTGAAACTTGAGTGCAGACTTTCACACAAATCTTTTTTACACACACACAAATTCTTTTTACACATACAAAACTGATTTACAAGTACAAAATATTTATGACCACAATTTGAGCCCATACGTAACAACCAACAACCTGTGTGAAATCTGAAATTCCCATGGTGTTGTTCAAAATGGGCAACTTCCAGCGCCGCTCTGAGCTGGCAGCCAGTATCAGCAGCTCCAACCTGACCAAGTCCTTTTTTCTCTTTAATATATGTTTCTTTATTGTTTTTGTGTTTATTGTTTTTGTTTTTCTATTGCAGACTGCTGTCCCCCACAATGGAGCTCAGAATTCTATGGACAATGGTGTTCTTTATTACATTTTTTACGGCGTCTTTGTCCGGAGAGCGCGTGGAGGTCCGACCTCCCATTGTTTACAGCAGGGTTCAGCTGTTAGCCGTCGGAGCATTCGCTGCCCTGCCTACAGCCGAGCAAGCTAACATCCCCCGCGAGGTGATGAGGAAGAGACGCGGTACTCGGGCCAGGATCGGGCGTCGCAGTAAAGTTAGGAGATACCGGCCAGCGATTCCATCTGTTATTATGGGGAATGTGAGATCTCTCCCCAATAAAGTAGACGAACTGGCGGCTCTTACCCGACATCAGAGGAGCTACAGGTAGGGTTGCCAACTCCCTGAAAAATAAATAAGGGACACCTCGTGGCCAGGGCCGGGCGACCCAGTTGTCTTCACCCTTCCCAGTGTGGTGAATTTTCTAGCTCTTTTTTGTGTGTGAAATTATTTTTTTAACCATTTGACTTGAAGTTGATTTAAGTAGATGCATATTCTATTCTTTGTGATATGAACACATGTGAAACAAATGATCATTTAGCCATTTATTTTTAGCTCAAAATGACAACATTAACACAGTAAAACAGGTCTCTTTCTTAAACAGAAGCCTGTCATGCTTAACTTTTGAAAATATAAGTAAATCTTTCTTTAAAAGAACTCTGTCCTGCTTAACTTAAAATAATAGAAAACAATAGAAAGAAAAACATTCTTGTAACAGTGCACATTTAGTGCATTAGTACAATTGGCTTCAGTTGAGGTATTATTTCAGCTTTTCTAATGCTAATCAGCTGCTCCTGTTTGTAAACCCGCTTGTTCCCATGATTACGCATCATAACTCATCATTATTCATCGATGTATTACTTTTATGTATTAGTCATCTATTTGTTGTAATCATCTATCCTTGCAGTTGCTTATTACACAAAATAAATTATATTATCACACTTCTGGCCACATAGCGCTGATATTCACTGCACATGCCCATATTAACTTTTTCCAGCCAGGTGTTTTCCTTTTCCCATTCTTCCCTTTCTCTGAGCAACAAACATTGCTGCTCTAATGCTGGGCTCACACTGTGCGATTTTTGGCCCATTTTGAGCCGATTTTTGAGTGATCGGACCGATTTTGGCCTTCATCGTGCGTCGTGTAGTATACGTGGGGTAAAGAGAAGTGATTAACACCTCACGACCAGCTCCCGATCATCAATCGCTCGTGAGGGTCTCACCACAGGCGCTCACACTGCTCGCGCGCAAACACGTAAACGTTGGTGAAAAAGACGTTGCAGCACGGCTGTGCAGCGTGTGATCTGGACACAAGCGATGGAGGCACAACTTGTAGAACTTTGGAAAGCTCATCCGAGCCTTTTCGATGTGGCATCACAAAATTATCACGACCACAACAACCGTGAAAATAGTTGGATTTACTCTGCTGCTCAATCACAGCTGCCTGATCAATGTTTTTCATTAGCAATTTAGCAAAGTTGATGGTAGTGGTGTGTCTGTGTGAGTGAAAGACAGAGAGAGCGAGCGACAGATTTTCTGTTATAACCTTCATGTTATGGAGGCACAGTGTGAGCACTCAGGTCGCATCAGAGCATCGGGCGGTATAGTGTGAGAGTACATCGTGACATACGAACTTCTAACCCCTGCGAGTCAATCGTGCAGTTTGAGCAGGAGCTGAATAACGTGACTGAAAAAATCGCACAGTGTCTGCCCAGCTTTAGGTGTACTGTCGTCCGAGACTTGCACCGCAGAGTCGGCGTTTGTTCCCCTGTTGGCCATGCTTCTTGTTGTGGTCATCTGTTGTCTTCCGGTATTTTCTCCGCAAGCAACCTTTCCTCGACCAATGAGATGAGCGGTAATCTGAATTGTCATACTCGAATTGTCATAAGTGTGCTGTCAGCTCATTGGTCACAAAGCAGGAGAGGGGCTGGGAATTATGTTTTCAAACAAAGCGTTAATTCCATAAACATTTATAGACTACTTTTGATTCTCACTGTATTACGGGACAAAGTGCGTCCCTTATTAGCTCAATACGGGACGTGTACTTTTGTTTCTAAATACGGGACGATTCCGTATTTTAAGGGACGGTTGGCAACCCTAGCTACAGGGAGTGCAGCCTGATGTGCTTCACAGAGTCGTGGCTAACTGCGCTAACTCCGGACTCACACGTAAACATGGATGGTTTTCATCTGATCCAGGCCGACAGAACAACGGAGAGTGGTAAGAAGAGAGGAGGGGGTCTGGCTGTGTTTGTGAACGATAGATGGTGTAACTCTGGGCATTTATCTATCAAAGAGACGCTATGCTGTTAGGACATTGAGCTGCTAGCGGTTAGCATGAGACCGTACTATCTACCGCGAGAGTTTACACACATGATTATGATAGCTGTGTATGTCCCGCCCTCTGCTAGCGCTGCAGCAGCCTGTGAGGTCCTGCACACTGTAACCAGCAGACTCCAAACACAGCACCCTCAGGCCCTTTTCCTGATCTCTGGGGACTTTAATCACATCTCCCTGTCCTCCACTCTCCCCAGGTACTTGGGTTTTCACCTGAATAAATAAACTGGACTAGAGCCACAACACTGATGCTCTTTACAGGAAGGGTCAGAACAGACTCTACCTGCTGAGGTGGCTGAGGTCATTTGGAGAACAGGGAGCACTTTTAAGACCTTCTATGACTCTGTGGTGGCATCTGTCATTTTTTACAGTGTGGTATGTTGGAGCAGCAGTTTATCAGCAGCTGAGAGGAAGAGGTTGGACAAACTCATCAGAAAGGCCAGCTCTGTTCTGGGATGCACCCTGGACCCAGTGCAGGTGGTGGGAGACAGAAGGACTGTGGCCAAAATAACATCTCTGGTGGACAGAGTCTCCCACCCCATGCTTGTAAATGTTGCGGAACTGCAGAGCTGCTTCAGTGACAGACTGCTGCATCCTCGATGCATGAAGGAGTGTTTCCACAGGTCCTTCCCCCCTGCAGCTGTCAGACTGTACAATCAGAACTGCTCCCAACAAACATAGATGTTTACATCTGCGCTGTAACTGCAATAATTTAATCAACCGATTCGCACTACAACCTGGTTTGCCTCTTAGTAATTTTTATTTAATTTAATAACTGTACAGTACTCTCTGTATATAGTAACCATTGTACTTAATGTAAATATGTAAGAAAAATTGTGTATGTTTCTGTTCTGTGTCCTGTGTGCTGTTTGTTTGTATATGTGCCTTTATGACTGCTGTTAGAACGAAACTTCCCCTTATGGGACAATTAAAGGATTGTTCTATTCTATTCTATTCTATTCTATTCTATTCTATTCTAAGTGCTCTGACACAATCATAAGCATCGCTTGCTACTGAAAACAAGAAAAAAGCCAGTCCATGCTATGGGATGAACCATTTGTTAATGGTGGAGGGGGGTAACACTATGCAGTATATTCAGTTTAGCATTTATATTTACTGTTAACTGTAACTACGCTAAAAGTGTTAATGCTATCTTATTTTAATAAACAACACTGTCATATGCAAAACTAGGGTGGCACTTGGGGTGGCAAAGGCTTATTTTAGGGTGGCACTTGCCACCCCATGCCAACCCTTCTAGATACGCCCCTGAGTGGTTTACAAGTTGGGACGAATACTATGGAGACATGCTCATAGTGTTCTAGATGGAGTAATGGTCTTACCAAGAATGCTTGTTTAAAGTTGACATTGAACTGTTCTTTTCCATCTTTGTAGGGAAATTATTCTGTTGCAATATAATGAGCTAATTTAGTTGTGCTAGTAAGTGTTGGCTAATTCTATCATGTAGATAGCGAAAGCCTCTGTGAGGAACTCATTTTTTACAGTAGTGTAAATTTTCTTTTTTTGCATTATGGAAGAAGACTTATTTTCTGTTGTAATAATCACATATTAAATCATATCACATTAGTTATAGTAATATCCCTGTCTCACTTTAGTATAGTAAGAGCATTCCTGTCACCAGTTTGCATGCATGTGTTATGTTATCACAGTCAGGCCATTGTAATGGGAGACACTAAAGAGATAGTAAGACTAACCCTTCTTATAGAGGGATGTATATTTTTTAGGTAGGGGCCCTGTTGTAAAGGTGATGACATTCAGATGTCTTGCTCTTACGGGGATGACGGCTTAGCAGAAAGCAAGGTCATAATTCTCTCTGTGAGGGAGGAGGTATAGAAAAGCCTGCCTAGAAAAGCGCTATATAAATGCAATCCATTATTATTATTATTATTATTATTATTATTATTATTATTATTAGTATTATCCATCTTCATCCGCTTTATCCGAGGCCGGGACGCGGGGGCAGCAACCTAAGCAAAGAGGCCCAGACCTCCCTCTCCCCAGCCACCTCCTCCAGCTTATCCGGGGGAACACCAAGGCGTTCCCAGGCCAGCTGAGAGATATAATCTCTCCAGCGTGTCCTGGGTCTGCCCCGGGGCCTCCTCCCGGTGGGACATGCCTGGAACACCTCACCCAGGAGGCGCCCAGGGGGCATCCTTGTCAGATGCCCGAACCACCTCAGCTGAGCCCCTCCCGGATGGCCGAACTTCTCACCCTATCTCTAAGGGAGAGGCCAGCCACCCTTCAGAGGAAGCTCATTTCTGCCGCTTGTATCCGCGATCTCGTGCTTTCGGTCACTACCCACAGCTCGTGGCCATAGGTGAGGGTAGGGACGTAGATCGACCGGTAAATTGAGAGCTTGGCTTTTACACTCAGCTCGCTCTTCACCACGACGGACCGGTGCAGCGTCCGCATTACTGCAGCTGCAGCCCCAATCCGTCTGTCGATCTCCGGCTCCCTTCTCCCATCACTCGCGAACAAGACCCCGAGATACTTGAACTCCTCCACTTGGGGCAGGAACTCATCCCCGACCCGGAGTGGGCACTCCACCCTTTTCCGGCTGAGAACCATGGCCTCAGATTTGGAGGTGCTGATCCTCATTCCCGCTGCTTCACACTCGGCTGCGAACCGTTCCAGTGCGAGCTGGAGGCCCTCACCCGATGAAGCCAACAGAACCACATCATCACACAAAAATCAGAGATGAGATTCTGAGGCCACCAAAGCAAAAACCCTCCGCCACTTATTATTATTATTATTATTATTATTATGATCCTAGTGTTGCTCGGATGCTTGTCTCCACATTGCAATGTTTTTATTAAACCACTTCGAATCAAGCTCACTGGGTGTGTTGCAGGTTATTGTTAAATTTTCCATTTTCCAGCATTAATGTCAATGACATTTTAGCGTCAATGACATTAAAACTAGGTTCTTTCTTGTCTGGCTACTTGCAGAAGTGAGAACATTCCTCTGTTTCAGCCTTTGAGAGAGCTATTCATGCCTGAATTTTGTCTTCACTAATGCAATAGTCTTTTTAAGTTGTCATTGCCTCAATGCTTAGCTGACTGCAGCACAGTTACCAATTGGCACCTACAACAGAGACCACTGTTGAGGTTTAAATTTATAATCTTAAATGCTTATATACTGATTATATTGCTTTATATAAGAGAGGCCCAACTCTTAGTACTGACAGGAAATTACATGATTTTGCAGGCAGAAAGTGAAACTAAGCAGAGTGTTCGATTGAAACTTAAAGTGTGGTGTGACGTGGAGAGGAAGTATATAAATAACTAGGCTTCCTTTTTGTGCTTTAGACCTGAGATGATGATCTTTAATTTTACATATCCCGGGACATGGAGACCTGAACACACGAACACATAAAGATCATTTTTAAAGTAAAAAGACCACTTTGAGCCGTGTCTTTTTTGGCCGTAAAGAATCCAAAGAACCGAATTTAATACCACATATAACTCATATTATCAACCTTATACTAGCTATTAGTCAGTTTTGAAGGGAGATGTTTTTAAACCTTTTTTTGTTAAGCAATTTTACAGCCTGTACAGCCCTTTGGTCAACAGCTCTTGTTTTAATTGTGGGTTGTTAAACAATTAGTCAGACCATCAGTTCTTAAGATCCTCAAAACCACAGCTGAATCAAAGTTTTTTTTCTACTAACAATTATTTTTAAATGTATTTTAACTATAGTCTTAAATTATTAAATTTTAGTCTACTATTTATCTATTTATACATTATACATTAATTTATACATTAATAACTCAGTTGCTTACATACATGTGAAAATGTTCAGATTAAAGGTGTGTGTGTGTTTACAAGAATTTTATGTATTTAATATTAATTTTTGTGATGTAATGAGCTTTTGTACCAAACAAAGTTTTTTATTGCTGTTTTTACATCCCACAACATCAAGCAGTTAAATTAGCTATTACTGAATATAGCACTAACTCACCTCTCTGCAGCTGGTGCCTGCCGGACTTTAAAATGAACGTAGTGTTCGTGGGACTGGTCACTCTTTAAGGACACACAGGTGGGTTCAGGCTCATGTTCAACTCTTTGAAGGATCCTGTTAATTCAAGCTCTTTAATTAAAGCATCAAGACATGCCTAAATACAATTTTATATTCGTGTAATCTTACTTGTTTTTTAAGGACTGTTTTTGTCCAAATCTACAAATGACACCCATCAGCACGTTGCTCTTAGAGGACACACCACTGAATCCATGACTCAGTTGTTTGTCACTGTCCTCACACTGATCCATGCTGCTCAATTCAGCTCACACACACTTTCTACCTGCAGAGGAAACACAAATCATTTATGTGCACATCAACTGAAATCCTCCTTTCATCATGTGTGCTGTCCAAATATCAGCTGCTTCTTTCCTGCTTCATCTCAGTGTCAGCTGGATGCAGTCAGACAGCAGTGTGAGGCAGAGGAAGCTGCCATCAGCTGCTCTGCTATCAGTCCACTAGACCAGTGTTTCCCAACCTTTTGGAGCCATAGCACACATTTCACATTAGAAAAATCACATGGCACACCACCAAACAAAAATGTCACAAAAAGCATGTTGATCATTTTCCCCCACAAACCAGGTATAGCGGAATTGGTTCGGTTTTTCCCTAGTATACCTTTGTTTTACTTTGTTCTGATCTCTACTCATGCTAGGGCCTTCATCTGGGTCAGAATTTTCTCCAGGACCCAGGACAGACTGACTACTTTTTCTTTTCAAATATCCAATATTGCTATTACGCACTGCGCCATCACATAGCATGATTATTATGTAATTTCTTATTTGTCTTCTTCTATTTTACTGGCAGTTGGCAACCACTTAAATTAGAGAAGGCACTGCTCTTTAGTGTAAGAGGATGTAACCGTTCTGCCCATTACCTAAGCCGGTCGCTTAGAGTACTAATCAGGTATAACCAGTTAATCTTCCATGGCGCACCTAATAATTTCTCACGGCACACCTGTGTGCTGCAGCACAGCGGTTGGGAAACACTGCTCTAGATCGAGCAATGATGCACACACGAAGCTTCAGTCGATTAATATTCAGTCAGTTCAAAATGTTTGAACAACATTTTCAAACATTTCAGCTGATCCATGATTCAAAGAGGATCAGTAGGGTTAAAAGCTCCACTCTAATTATTCCTGCTGAGTTTGTGTGTAAAAAATATTCAAAATCGTATTTCCATCACATATCAGTCAGAAGTTCCTGAATGCATAATGAGCACTGTGAGAATATTTAGTTTATGAAACAAACAAACAAACAAAACCATCAGACACTGTCAGTGAATATTTGGATTAATTATCAGTGGTTTGATTAACTGGAATTCATTTACTGTCAGTAATTAAGTTTACCTCCAGATTCCTGCAGCTCTAAAACCACTCATCTATATTTACTTCATATAGTTAGCAGCATGTAAAGCAGTCAGACAGTCAAAAAAAGCACTGAAACCATGAGTACCTAATACCTGATATCCAAACACTATACATTAGCAACATCTTTTGATGAGAATCAAACAGCAACAAAAGTGATTTCAATAGTCCATAAAGGAAATATGAACTTAAGCACCTGACTACAATCAAACACTTTAAACTAGCATGACTGTGATTTTATTTTGAAAGGAAGGATAAGAAACAGCAGCAAACTTCTCTGTATAAATTTAGTGGAAAGATGACAGCTTTGTTCTAGGAAATAAGAACACAACAGTTTGTTGTGTGAAAAAAGCAAATATAAGTTAAACAGTAAAGTTCCTAAAGACAAACTGTTAAAAGAGGAAACAAAGAAAACTTACAGTTTCTGCAAACACACACACCAACAACAAGCTCCACTCCACACCTAGCCACTAAACACGGACACACAGGTGAGCTGCTTCCTGGAAGGAGGCGGGACTGCACCTGAAGAGTGTGAGAGGGCCACACCTTCATGTGTTTACTCCAGAAATATGCTGTCTGACTGCACAGACTGGCTCAGATCACTCGTGTCATGTTTCTGTGAAACACTGAAGTGATCTCGGGCCCTCCAAGGTTTGGAGGCCTATCTCCACCCACCACCACTTCCCCTGCCGGTGGCGGACTCCCTCAGGTGTCGGTGCGTTGGTGGTTCTTTGTATCTGGGGGTGGGCGTCCGGGTACACACCGGCTCACTCCTTGGCGGCCGCTTATTGGGGCTCGCTCGGGCCACTTTGGAGGTGGGGTGCCCCCGGCCTCTCGGCCTGGGGCTCGGTCACTCAGGCACGGCTGGCTGCCGGCGGAGCTCACGGGCGCGTCACTGCAACTCCCCCTGGCTTCTGCTCCGCGGCTGCTGAATGAGCCCTCATCTGGGACTCTCCTCAGCTCTTTCTGGGACAGTGGCGCGGCTGCCCCTCTGTTGGTCTTCCTTGGTCTCTTGTGTTCTGGGGGCCTCTGGAGGTCTGGAGTTTTGATCTCCTCCATACCTGCTTCATACCATAGAGGACAGGGCGTGGCTCCCCACACTCCCTAGCAGATCATTACATGGAGAAACCTTTGGAATGCAAGCATGCTGATCCACACAGGTGTGCACACAGGTGTACACATGGGTATTCACAGACGCGGACTACAGCTTTCTTGGCTGCTGCCTCAAAGCACACTGTGCGCTGTCTATCTTGCGTGCACAATATCGTTTATTATTTAGTAACTATTGATATCTATGACTAGCTAGTTTATTGTGATGGTGCTTTTTTTTTTTTCTCTTATTATGTTGCTCTTTGTTGTTTGCTGTCTTCTCTGTTTTTTTTTTCTCCATACAGGTGACCCAGGAGTTTTGTTTTTTTTGTTTGTTTGTTTTTTTCTCTCTTCCCCCCCTTCTCACCGTCTCTTCTCCCCTTTGGTTTTCTTTCTTTCTCTCCCTCTCTTTCTTTCATTCTTTCTCCCTGTCCTATCCCACAGTTATGTCTGTCCCGTTTGCAACTGAAAATAAAATAAATTCATAATTATAAATAAAGGTCAATCAAATGGACCAATATGGCAAGGCCATGATGATCCACTTGGTAAAATAAATCCGCTTGGCATCTTTCTTGGCCTCAAGACAACAATTCTGATGGCTAAAGATCCAAACGGGACAAAAAAAAAAAAAAAAAAACACTGAAGTGATGCTAACGGCTGTCGTTAGGCTCACTGACAGCAGTGCTGATGTGTTCATGTCAAACACTGGCTCAGGTCAGACTCCTTCATCCTTCTCCAGCATGAGGCCGCCCTCAGATCCACGGGAGCTCTGACCTTTGACCTCCTGACCCTAATCATTTTAGTCTCTTTGCGTCTTTAAATGCAAATCCATCCAAACTGTAGCCGAGCAAAAGAAGCTGGAAGCTGTTCTAAGAATGATGTTCATACCAGAGTTTGTGTTTCCAGCTCAGACGTGTTAAACGCTGCTGCTACATTTGTCATTTCCTGCTTTCACTTCCATCCATGTCAAAATGCTGAACTCATCTTATCTCTTTAATGCAGTAAAACAGGAGCTGTAAGTCTGACATTTATTTACTGTCATCACAAACACACACAGCTGGATTAGCACCCAACTTTGATTAAACATTTATTTAGCATTGAGATGTCAATCTTGACCATAAGTCATCCCCTGCTCCTGGTCTCCCGAGGCAGATGGGTCCAGGGTGGCCAAACAAAGAGCAATTCAGACGATTCATAAAAAGGAAATAAATCATTACAGAGGTCCCACTCTGGAGCCAGGGTAGAGAAGTCAAGTGCCCGGTAGCTGGATCTCAGCCCATGGGATTGGCCCAAACTGAAGATCTGAACAACCCTGACGGTCCTCCTTCAGGAGGTTTAGTTTATTTGAACCTCTCACTGGGGCTACTGTCAGGATATCCGTAACTGAATCTTTGGCTTCTCTTTATTCTCTGACATAGAAGATGAAGATGGACAGATTAGAGCTTCCTACCTGTAACAAATCCATCACAGAGTCCTGTTCAAATCATGAAGTCAGAGCTCCTGCTCACCATCACTCCCCGTCACCACCACCCCCACTCACTGCAGGTTACAGTAAACTAGGGTCCAGGTGTGGATGGTTATTAGCTTCTTGACTCACCACAACATCTCTGAATATTTGTGAAAACCTACAATGATTGATATTTATGATTATCAGTTACTAAATATTTTCAAGGTTATTTTACAAATCCAGACTGAACCAGATAGAGTGACAGGAAACTCATCCAGTGTTGGGACTAACGCGTTATTAAGTAACGCGTTACAGTAACTACGTTATTATTGTGGTAACGAGCACGGTAACTAGTTATTATGCCAAAATCAGGAACGCGTTAGTCGTTACTGGGATTTAGATAGGGTCGTTACTCGTTACTTCGTGTGGTGGCTATCGCGGAGCTTCCACAGATTCAGTAACATTAGCAAGTGGTGGAGGCCAGCAGGTGGATGAGAGAAAGCAACACGTTCTCGATGAAGGAAAAGGGACGCAGAAGGAAAAGAGACCCGAGGCGGCCGCCGGTCCAAGTGTGAACTGAACTTCAGGTAAGAAGTTATGACCTGCAGTCTCTCTGGGTCAGATATGAACCAAGTTTAGGTGGAGTTTATTTTCGTTGTGCTGACTTTTTCCGTACTGCGTGCTAGCTAGCATGACGGAGTTTCTATACAGCTGGGTGGGTGCTATGAAGTTAATGATGTTGAACTTTATTTTGTTCATAAGTTATTAGAGTTGCCAACCGTCCCGTCTGGTATTCAGAGAAAATATTACGCGTTTGTTATTGAGGTGAAAAGGAACAGTTTGTCCCGTAATTCAGCTGCAATGAAAAAGACACAAAGCTGGAGTTATTCTGTGTCTTTGCTGCACAGCTGCCTCTTCTTCTCTCATTCTCCCCCCTCCCTCTCCCGTTTCTACTTCAATCATGAAAACTGATCAATGATCAGCTGATCGGCTCTCTTGTTTGTTTATCGCTCACTTTGCGCCGAAAGAGGAAACCAGCGGATGTCGCGCTAAACAACAGCAGCACGTTTAAGCTTGATCAGCTGTTGTTAGAATTTAATATTCATTTCTAGTATCAGCTGATGTTTGCTGGAGCCACAGCTGCAAAAAAGCTGCTGGTCATGATATCGGTTTGTATATCTGGTGAGAGGGAAACATGAAGATGAAACCAGGAGATGTCCTTACTGAATCATCAGAGCTGAACAGGTGATGGAGAAACAGGTTTACCTTTTAGGTGACATGAATGAGTTGAAGGGAAGTTATGAACTGTTTCTGAGAGACAAATAACCCCAGGATCCTTTTTTAGGTAGCTGACAGCTGGTAACTGTGCAGGGGCGGGTCTAGCAAAGTGTTGCCAGGGGGCATGTAGGGCATTAACAGGGAGAGGTGGGCACAAAGAAATACTTTTCTTTCTTATTCTCATTTAAAATGTCTCGCTTTTAAAAAATAATTATCTGAATCTTACAACAAACGATTGATAGATTAATGCATATATACCATCAGAACAGTGTACATCACTGTCACAACAGCGTTTGTTTTCATTCAAAGGCTTTATGATTTTTCCTATAATGGTGGGCCAGTCTCTAGTCAAAATGCCCGGGCCAATTTTCTGTCGCAGTCCAGCCCTGTATGCAGCTCATCTGCAGTCTGGTGTTACCTACATCTTCCTATTCAGAAGGCAGAATTTCCGAGTTCTGAGTACAATCGAAAGCACCACGACTGCAGTTTTTGTGTTGGATGTAAAAGGCACACATGACGCTGTGACGCAGGCTAGAATCATGGCAGCAGTCAATGACGGTCCAGGTGTGGGATTTCTCTCGTGGAAATATGCACATTATCTTTTCCTTTCTATTGGTAGGTGGCACAGTGCACTTGTGGCAAGTAAGCAAGCTAGAAGACTGGCAAAGTTATGGAAGCAACACATTAACAAGAGAATTCTGAGTAAAACCAAAGTTACTTTCCCTAGTAACTAGTTACTTTGAAAGTAACGAGTAACTTGAAGTAACTGAGTTACTTTTGAGAGAAGTAACTAGTAATGTAACTAAGTTACTATTTTAAAGTAACTTACCCAACACTGAACTCATCTTTTATTTTCACGTTGATCAGAGTTACAGAAAGAAACACACAAAACAGTCCGATCCTCTGCTCTCTGACACGTTTTACTTCAACAACATGAAAGCAACCAAAATTTCCATTAATCTGTTGGTTTCTGTTGGACTTTTTCACAGAGCTCACTGTTCAGGTTTGACTCAAGACCTAATTTCTGGAGCACTTCAGTCCTGAAACCTGCTGAAACTCTGCCATGTTCTGCTGTTTGGAACATCTTTGTTTGTATAAAGCAATAAAATAAAATCGAAAATCGTCTCTGTGAAAACCTTTGATGTGAAAACGCAAAACCAAATAGATGAGCCAGCGCTCATGTTTCCACTCTGTAAGTGGATTGGACAATTGAATATTGAAAGGTGTAAGCTTCTTCTGGGTGAGTCATAATTTGCTTTCCTGTGAGTGCTGACCTGTGAGTCTGATGGAGAACATCTGGCAGTGCATCACATAAGCTGCAGCTCCTGTGAAAGATCCACCTCGCAGAGAGCGGCGATCAGAGCCTAGCCTGGGATCCTTTTCTCCGCACTACGTCGATCACCCGTCGGGCGTTATTCACCCTTCCATCCGCTCCGCCTAAATCCATTTCAACATCAATGATGACGCGGCGCTCCAGGAGTTCATCCAGCAGCCTCCTCAGGACAGGTTCGGACACTATGTTGATAAACTGAGAGCGAAAGGCCATCAGCATCTCCTCTGCCGTGCAGTCAGCAGCGGGCTTTAACGGATCAGGACCCGGAAGACCTGAGAGAGAGAGGGGAGGACAGATTAATGCTGAGCTCAGATGTGAGCTCCAACCACAAGAGCCTCAGGCAGTGTGTGGATGTGTTTACTGTAAGCAGGACTGAGGTCACTCAGTCAGTAAATGTCTGTGTTATTGCATAGATACTTGTGTATTACACACAATGGAGAGATGCTAACTGTGTTTCATTGTTCTTGTGACAGTGACAATAAAGATAAAGAGATATTCTATTCTATTCTATTCCATGTCACACTGGACCTGAGTTTGAAGCTCTGTGTTTCACGTATAACAGTCATAGATCACGCATCCCCCTGAGTCTCACCTGAGTGTCTCCAGCTGAACTGCTGATTCAGCACATCCACCTGCACTCCCTTGCTCTGACAGCCCACCTCCTTCCTGTCCTCCTCAGGACTCTCCCACTGACAGCCCACCTCCTTCATCCTCTTCTCCTCCCTCCTGTGACCATTAACGATCATCTGGAAAACCTGCAGGTAGAACCACAGAGGACAAACTTAATGATCACATCATACAGGGCAGCTCACAGCTGCAAGACGACTGCACCACCCAGTGTTTGTGGGTGAAGAGTAGGGATGGGTACCGGTAATGGCACCGGTTCTGACATAAACGGTAGTAACCAGACCGAAAAGCAGCACACTGCTTTATTTTCGGTGCTTTTTTTCCCTGTGATGTGATACACTTCAGATTCAAATGTCAGATGTTAGAAGTTTTCAGAAAACACAGCAGCCTTGGAGAGCATGCAGAGAAGGCCAGCCCACATCAGCAGCAGTTCAGATATGCTCTGGTGAATGGCTTTCACCCGCCATTGCTGATTTCATTAGGAAACAAAATGTTTAGACTATTCTTTAGATTGACCTGATCAACAACAGCCTGTGCTCCAGACCATAGATTTCACTGAGGTGGATAATTGTTAAAAGTAATCTGCATTAAGTTTAGGGTTGCTCAAATTCAGTGCAATGACATATGAGATGAAGAATACAATGAAAATATTTAAAATAATGAAGTGCATAGGGGTACTTGACCTGTTTGAAAACCTGTCATCCTATTATGAGCCATTGTTGACATATAGAGCACACCTATAAAAACAACTAATATGCTGAACCCTGTATGAAACAGTTGAAAATTACATGATGGAGAAGCTGAATTGAATATGAAAATCTTGACCATTGTGCAAGTCTTTTCCACTGTGTGCGGCAAAGCACGGAACCACTGTGTGAGGTTGCGTTGCGGTTTCTTCTGAACTGATGAGCAAGCTACACATTATCAGAGCAGGAGCTGGCTGAGAATACATCAGAGGGAGGGAACAGAGCTATGATAACTCGAGCATACAGCTATCTGAGAGTTCAGTTTCTTCCTCACACCTCAGATGCGCAGCAGTTTTCCTGCATCTTGACTCATGTGTGTAGAGTGTTCATAGTATCAGCATCATGTTTTTGCTTGTTTGTTGTGTTGGGTTGAAAAATAACTAAATAAACTTGTGATCATACTTATGGATCACCATGGCACATACCATTGGCGCTGTGTAAAAGTAATTGTCTCCAACTGTGAAAGCGGTGATTCTGCAGCTCACAAGCTATCGCAGTGGACAAATAAAGAAGAGAGAGAGAGAGAGACACAAAATTTAAATTGTAGATGAAAAATAATAATAAGGAAACGGTTTTGTGTTTCTCACCCAAGAACAACTACAGTCTCACTTTCTGTTTTTAAGAAAGGAGAGTTCACAAAACAGAGAGAGAGATGTGTGTTGTTTTAAGCAGTTGTGGGATTATAATATTATTTTATGCCATGTTAGACCCTTAATTAAAGATTGTGAATTATTATGTAGTTTTAGTTTGCATTATTCTCCTGAATTAGAAGAAGCTGATAACTATTGCATTTGTTAAACTGGTTTGCATTACATTAGACTGCTGATTTATGGTGAATGAATGATATTGTTTTATGATGCATTATACTGCTGAGTTATAAGAAATACTGTTCGTAGAAAGTCATCGCCTTATTTGTCTGATTAGAAGAGAACAGAATATGCTGGAGTTTTCTGCCCCATCTCAGCAGGAGCAGATAAACTGGGAGCCAAGGTCGTAGCTTAGGCGCTGTGTGAGAGAAAGCATGTGAATGTTTAGGCTTTTATGATAAGGTGGGGGCACCAGAGGCTATAAGAGTTTGATCAATGCTCCACCATTTTGAGATCTGTGTTAGGTGCCGGCTGTGTGCGGACAGGGATAGGACCCAAGATGCAGACTCCAAAGACAAACTTAAACCAAAACAGCTTTAATGCTGAACGCAAACATGACATAACTGGAAAAAACTCAAAATAAACTAACACCGGTGGATGGGCAAAACACACAGCAAAATAAACGGTAGATCGCGACACGGACACAGAGAAACACAGGGCTTAAATACACAGAGGGAGCAATCAAGGAATGAGTAACAGGAGGGAAACACAGCTGGGACAAATCAGAACTGACGAGACCAAAGAAGTGTAAACTGAACACACTGAGAAAAGACAGAGACCTTCAAAGTAAAACAGGAAACACATAACACAGACTGAACAAAGACACAGACTCACATTCAGGCACTACAAAGGGAACAGAGACGTGGGACCAGGGCAGACACAGACACTGACTGGACGTGGAAATACAGCAGACAAGGAAGACAGCAACAAAGGAACACAGACAGAAAACCAAAACACTAACACTCTAACCAAACCCCACCCAGAGGACCTTAACTAAGAAAAACCCGTAAAGCAAAGCTAGAATATAATGAAATAACAAAATCAAATAACCAAAAACACAAGACACTGGGTCACCGACCCAGGAACCCTAACAATCTGATGCCGTCTGCGTACGGTGTCCATCTCCCACGCGTGTGATCATTAAAATCATCGTTTGACTCAACCCGGCCGGACCAGTGTTGTTATTGTGGTTTTTCCTCTTGTCTCCATCCCCAATATTTGAATCCGTAACAATTGTGACAGAGGTCTCACTCTGGAGGAAACTCTCAGCACTTTCCAGCAGCTCCTCCATTATGGAGGACGTTCCCTCACTGTAACAGGTGGAGGAGAGAGGAGAGGAAGCACAGGTGGATCCTCTGAGGAAGAGGAGCGTTCCTACAAACCACGTGATCACATGAGCAGAGGGGCGTGGCCTTCAGTGGTAGTAATAAAGGAACAGTCCACATGTTCCACTTTGAAGGCTCCAACAAAGCAGACCTGTGATCACTTTGACTCAGTATGATGGATTCTTTGGATTTGTCTTTGTTTCTCTGGCTTTTCTTGTGTGTCTGTAGCTGTGTCCCAAAACGTCGGCCGCATCCTTCGGAGGACCCGGCCTTCCTGGCCTACGTGGGCCGGGTCCTGCAAAGACCGAGAAGGCCAGAAGTGTGAGGCTGTGAAATGGGACGGTCCAGCCTTCAGATCTGTGTCACCGCTGTGTGGGTGGAGTTTAATAAACTCGCCGTCTGCTCCTTGCTATCTAAAATATTACAGGACACTGGAGCAAACTCTCGACCGTCTCACACTTCTGTTTAATCAGTTTTCTGTTTGATGTTTATTCAGCTGTGTGAAAATCCCGCAGGAACCCACCGATGGATTAATAAAGTTGTATTTAATCTAATAATCTAATAACTTTGATCTCAGTGTTATGGTTCGTTCGATTTAGGGAAGAGAAGAAAGCAAGCCCAGGCCGAAGTAGGTGTCAAAAAATAGTGACCTTTATTACACACTTTGCACAGTCAGTGTGGGAAAGACAATTTGCAATCCAATCCTTCGTCAACTGGACCATCCCGTCTCCTTATATTGCCATTATGACATCACAGTTGGATCTTTACTGGAAATGATCACAAATGATAACAATTCCCCGCCTATCAAAGAGTTTTCCCTTATATAGACATCAACTGCTACTCTTAAGAGAAAAACAAGTGTGTATTACATTGTGCATTTTGTGAAAGTGTATCTATCAGAGAAACTGTCCTCAGACGACCCTCCTATTATTACTAAGTGTGTAGGTGGACGTGCGTGTGTTACATAAGTGCGTGCATGTGGTTACAGGCCGGCGTACGTGCAGAACTAAACGCAGGCGGGCCTGGGCCCAACAGGACTGGTGGGTCTGAACGGTGTGACTGCACTAAAGTGCAACAACTTAAGCAGATAACAAGAATGATACAGAACCTCAATAAACAGTCAGTGTGCATTAATATTTGCTCAGAGTAACACAGATGTAATTAAAAGATTATTCTGTCAACAGATTCAACAATGGTAAATGATTAATCAATGATAACTGATTATGAGAATACAAAATAAAATATCTCCTGATCACACTCCTCCTCTTTGGCCTTTAGAAAAAAGGCCAACATTTAGAGATATTGTGTCACTCCTCCGTCCAAGCGGCTTCTCGCAACGGCATCATATGTTCCGGACCAGCTGACCCAGCTGAACCAGAAGCTATGGCCCTGCTCACCAGATTACCCAACACCTGCCTCACCAGAGGAATGAGACAACACCCGATCAGCAATAAACCTAGAAAAACTAAAAGAGAAAACATGGCAGACATAAACAATCCCTTATATTGCCCAAAAACAGATGTGAACCAGTCTCCCAGCCTCGAGTTCACGCCTGATTGCTCATGCATGGTTCTAGATAACGCTTTCAAATTCTCCAGCGCCCGCGTGACCGTTCCGTCCGGAGCTGTATTGTTGGGAATAAAGGTGCAACATAAATCCCCAAACATCGCACAGACGCCTCCCTTCTCAGCCAATAACATGTCCAGCGCCATTCGATTTTGGATTCCCATTAACGACGTCGGACCTAATTGTTCTGCAAGACCTTCCACCGCGTCCCTAGTGAATGTGAACGCTGTCGTGGATCCATTAACATACCCAAACTCGACTCCGCCACTGGCTTTGAGACACCCATCATCCCCACCTGAACCAACCGCACGCTTGACTTTTTTCGACGATTTGATCGGTTCGGGCTCTGGAGCGGATAGACCTCTGTGTCTGGGCAATTCACCTGTCTGCCAAAAAACAAAGAAACACGTTATAACACTTATTAACCCCAACTCCCCCGTTATTCTCCAATTTTCCCACAATTTCATGATGACTGTTCCCAGGCTCGTTTACTTTTACTCTATACTAAAAAGATAAAGTTACAAAAAGAAGAGTATAAAGTTATGAGTATAAAAATATGCGAGTAACATACAAAACTATTACGATTCCTTTAAACTATCAAATACTTTAGACTAGAGCCCTAGCCTATTTAAGAGCCTGGAATGGATTCCTCCTTGGCGCGTGACGCTCCTCTTCTTTCTTCGCCTCACTCAGGTTAGACTACTGAGGAGGACCGTGGCACAGGGGGAGAGAGGATTATTCTGCCTCTATGTTCCCCCCTGCGTCGATGGGGTGGAGGCTAGCTCCAGCAAGCTCTCATCCGCGACTGCACACTGAGACCAATGGAACCAGGTCTCCCCTTTCCCCTTCAGACGGACAGCACTGGTGGTTCGGGCAGTTACTTCGAAGGGTCCGGTCCACCTCGGGTCTCTCCACTTTCGCTTAATGACCTTCAGCCACACCGCCTTGGCATCGGGGATGGACCTGTCCTCCGCTTTCACCCCTTCTCCAACCTGTTGTGTGAAACTAGACACAAGAGCTTTTAATTCTTTCCAACATTCAATATGTTTTCTGTTACTTTTTACACTTTCTTCCGCCGGAACTGTTGTCCAAGGACCTGGAAACTGTCGTCCTGTCAACAGCTCATATGGTGTGAAACCTGTGGATTGATTAACACAACATCTTATTATCATCAATGCAATTGGCAGGGCCGCTACCCAATTTAGCCCCGTGTGAGCAGAAATCTTAGCAATTTTATTCTTCAGGTTTAGATTCATTCTTTCTACCTTTTCCTGCGACTGGGGGTGATATACCGTGCCAAATCTATGTTGCAACCCCAGCTTCTGTTCTACCTCTGCCAAATCTTTGTTTTTGAAATGAGTCCCATTGTCGGACCTAATCCGCTTAGGGAAACCATGCCGGGGGATGTAATGATTGATTAAACACTTAATCACACTTTTTGCATCCTCCCTCTTGGTAGGCCATGCCTCAGGCCAGCCCATCAAACCATCTACGCTTACCAGTAGATATCGAACTCCTCCTGGGCCTGGATCAATCATGTCAGTGAAGTCAATGACAATCTCTTCACCTGGTCTTTCTGGAATGGGGAACTTACCTGCCTCTGGTTTAATCACTGGCTTCGGATTGTGCCTCCCACAGATCAGACACGTCCTAGCCTTCTCCTTGATCATATCCTTCAAAAAGGGATGCCACCAATGGCACAGATGTCTCCCCATGTGGGCGACACCTACATGTCCAAGGCCGTGCGCTTCGGCAATCTTCTGTTTTGCCAAGTTGGCTGTCAACACTGGTCGACCGTCAGGTCCTCGCCAGAGACCTCCTTCTTCCCAGGCTCCTCGACTCTTCCAGATCCCCTTCTCTTCTGGAGCGGCCTCCCCTTGGGCCTTCCTGGCTTCCTCTAGCATGTTAACTCCTAATTCTTCTTCCACCGTTATTTGTACCATCTGTCGTGATGCTTTATAACCCGCTGCCTCTTTTGCAGCTCGATCGGCTTCCTGATTTCCTCTGGCCATCAGGCCGGTCCCTGAGGAGTGGCCTTTGCATTTTATGATGCTCACCTCCTCTGGATCTCCCAAGGCCTGCTCAAGTTCCTCCATTTCCTTTTTGTGGCAGATTGGTGCGTTATCTGCTGTCCTGAATCCTGCTCTTCTCCATTGGGCCAGCTCCACATGAGCCGCTCCAAAGGCATAAGCTGAGTCCGTGTAAATGTTGACTCTTTTTCCTTTTGCAAGTCTCAAAGCTCGACTTAGAGCAATTACTTCTGCTCTTTGGGCTGACTGCTGCCCTTCAAGTCTTCCAGCCTCCTTCACTTCAAATGCAGCCCCTTTTCTGCAAACTACCGCGTAGCCTGCTTTTAATCCTTCGTCATCCCTGTAGCAGCATCCATCCGTGAACCAATCTTCAGCTCCTGTCAGAGGTTCTGCTTTCAAGTCTTCTCTTATCTTCTCGTCCACTTCAGCTCTCTTTGCGCAGTCATGAGGTTCTCCTCCTGACTCCATTAAATCTGCCATGTTAATTCCTTCATGTGTGAAGGTCAAGTTAGGAGCGTCTAAAACTTTACACACTCTCTGTTGTGTAAGAGGTGTCATGGTGAAGGCTTGTGAGTTAACATATGCCACCACACTGTGGGTGGTCAGCACCTTCAACGGATGGTCCCTCACTATATGTGCTGTCTTTTGTATAATTTTTGACACCCCAATGGCATGCTGAGTGCATCTTGGGTGCCTTGTCTCTAATGGATTCAGCCTGATGCTGACGTACATAAGTACATCTCTTCCTCCCCCTTTTTTCTGAAACAACACCCCATTAGCTATCCCGTGTGTTTCAGAAACATCAAGATAGAAGGGTTGTTCATAATTAGGGATAGCAAGATCAGCCGATCTGGATAAGTCCTGTTTTAATGCAATAAACGCCGACTCAGTGGCCGATGTCCATGGCAGTTCAGCCTTAAGATTTCTGACACCTGCCGTTTTTACCAAATCCCTCAACAGGGCTGTTTTGCCTGCATAATTTGGAATGAAGTGCCGGCTGTATCCTGTTAACCCCAAGAATGAGAGCAACTCCTTAACCGTACGCGGTCTTGGATGTGTCAAAATCTGATCACGATGAGTATTTAGCAGACCCACTGATTTGTGAGCAATGACACGGCCCAGAAATGTTACTTCTGGTCGGACCAACTGCAACTTTTCTTTACTGACCTTGAAACCGCACTCAGCGAGTCTCTTCAGTATGGTAAGTGAAGCTGCCGTGCATGCCGAAGCAGACGGAGCTGCAATGAGCAAATCATCAACATATTGCACTAGTGAACACCCCTCTGGGAGATGGCATGGCGATAAAGCTTCTTTCAACACTTGGTTGAAAATGCCAGGGGAAAGTGCAAACCCTTGTGGCAACCTTGTGTATCTGTACTGTTGTCCCCCATATGTGAATGAAAAAATGTCCCTCAGAGACTCATGCAATGGGAGACAGAAAAATGCATTCGCTAGATCAATACATGTAAACCACTTCTGGTCTGGTGTTAATGCCGTCAATGCTGTGTATGGATTTGGGACTGGCACCGTGTCAGTACGTAAAATGGCATTGATGGCTCTTAAGTCATGTGCCATTCTGTACTTTCCTGTCCCATGCTTCTCTACTGGCAAAATAGGAGTATTCCAGTAGGATTGAGAGGACTCAAGCACCCCTACTTTCAATAGCCCCTCAATGGTTTCTGCAATTCCCTCCTCAGCTTCTCTCTTTTGCCTATACTGTGGTTTCCAAATTGGAGTTTCAGACTTCAGCTGGAATAAAACGGGTGAACACGTTGCCTGGCCCACATCAGTAGGCCCTGCTGACCACAAGGTGTCAGGAAGAGTCGCAAGTGCGGCAACTGCATCCGCATGGTCTGTTCTTTCTCTCCCATGGATTCTTGAGATTTGTTCATGCTCCAACATCACTGTGTCCTCTGATTGACAAGTGATACGATAAATTTTGCATTTTGGCGAGTACCAAACGTCTGGAATCTGAGTAGCTTGCCAGCCAGGTTCCTCGAGGGCTCTCTTGACCATCGTTCCCAGCTCCTTCGCCTGATGACTCTCATGGACCGCCAATGTTATATGGGGCACTGAATCAGGTCCCATTTTGAACCAAGGCCGTTGTTCGTCGGTTAATTTTACTGCTGCCGCGACGCCCTCCGGACCGACATAGATGTTTTGAGAACACACATTCCAAGTCTGGCCTTCAAGGTCAGACTGGAACAGGTCCCTGTAAATTTCATCATCATTTCTATCATAATAGAGGGTGACATGGAACGGATCCCTGGGGAGAGAGAAGACTGCCAAGGCCATAATCCAAGGTTTCCACAACTGATATTGTCTTAGTATGCCTTCTTCCACCATACGACCCCAATAGATGTCAGCGGTCGTTTGTTCACAGTCTTTCAGCAAGTACTGGTTCTTTGAAAATGTCCCCAGGCACGGAAACTCTTTTCCTCCTGGAAGTGTAACTGTTAGTCCATCAGCTGAACACATGATGGTGGCCCCCAGTTTAATGAGCAGATCCCTGCCCATCAAGTTCACAGGCACATGGGGAGACACCACATAGCTGTGCTTCAATGTCTGTTTTCCCAGCACCGTCAGGGCTGGATTGGTTGTCGGCAGCGTCATTGGTACCCCAGAGAACCCCACAACACTGACCACATGGTTGGAAAGTGTGGCACTGTTTGGTTTTTGTTTCAGTGTTGAATAGGTAGCCCCAGTGTCCACAAGGAAGGTCATTTCATCTCCTTCCACACTCATTGACAACATAGGATCTGCCACTCCCATGTTGTCTGGTCTCTGTGGGTCCCGTCAGTACAGCTCCTCCTCTCCGCCCCAATAGCCCAGGGGATACTGAGCCGCTGGCGCCATGCCTGGGTTCGGAGCTTGATGTCCCCTTGTCTGGCCCACTCTGCCTCGAAAAGTTCCCTGTGCCTGGGGTGATGATGGATAACCTGTTTCTGGTGGCCATGGCGTAGGACAATTACGAACCCAATGTCCTCGTCCTCCACACCTTCGGCATACATTCGGGTCCAGCATAGGTCCCCCCAGACCACGGCCCCTTGGTCCACCTCCCCTTTGGGATCCACCACGTCCCCTCAACGACCTAGTAGTCCCCCAATTCCCCGCGGGTCTTCCTTGCCTTGGGAATTCATTGGCGGGCCATCGGTCATCAGGGTACAGAACCGGATTCAAATCTGGCCAATCAGGCCCCGGATCGCCCCGTGGCTGCGCCACCAGCATCTTCTTAGGTCCATCTTTGTTTTCCTTTTTCTTTTCGTTTAGTTTTTCTCTCGCCTCTGCCAATTTCAATTTCACTAACTGCCCTTGCGCCTCCTCCAGCTCCTGTTTCTTCTTGTTCACCTCGTCTTTCTCCAGCTCAAGTCGATGTATAATGTGCCTCTCCCATTTTGCTGAATCCGCCACCGCAAAGTCAGGATTCTTTTGTAAATCTGTTCTTACTCGTTCTGGGAGACCTGCTAACACTGCAGATCGGAACCACGCCCTTGGTTCTCCTTCCCGCCCAGGATGTTCACCAGTTTGAAGAATCCACTGTTCTTTTGCATGCTCCATAAACTCTCTAGGGGAATGTTCTGGGCTCCAAACAATCCTAGGTGTAGTACCAATGTTATGGGTCGGATACTTCTCACGCACTGCGTCAGAGAGAGCATTTCGCACCCTTGCATAGGGGACGTCGTTCGGTTGGCATACAGTTCTTGCTATCTCTTCTACATCTGCGAGGCCTCCTCCTCTGAAGGTCCTCCCACCGATAGCTCGGAAATCTCCCAGGGCCAATTCCTCTCCTTCTGTAAGACTTCCTAGTCTCCTCAACCAAGCGGCTCCTCCCTCCGTGATTGGGGGCAGCTGCTTCACCAGAGCCTCAAGATCTCTGATATTGTAGGCGTGGTAAACTGGTTCACCCCTTACACCCGTCAATAAAGGCATTGTGAGGGGTAATTCCTCCTCTGCGTCACACTGCCCTTCTCCAGTTGGCAATGCAACAGTCTTCCTCTGGTTCTTCTCAAAGATGGACGGTCTTTTATCTCTTGGTTCCTCCAGAACCCTCCCAGAGCGAAGGGTCGTCATTCCTGTGGGAGCCTGAAAATTTGGGGCAAATCCTCCCCTTTGCAGGTTTGACACTTCTCTGGATTTTCGTGTGTTGCTTTTTACTGAGGCCGCCAAGTCCTTTTCCAAGGCATAAAGTGTTTGTGCTTCGCTACGTGGTGTTGCTACGCCTTCCTCCTCCAATTTTCTCAAGAGGCGTTCCAGCTGTATCACGGCCTCCCGATTGTCAGATTCTTTTCCAAAAACGTGGCCTTGCCACTGTTCTTTCTCAGAATTATCAACCGTTGACCTCTGATTGGTTTTATGGGTCGCCTTTGATGGCGCCCTCTGATACTGCATTGAAGGTGAGTCTTCCTCTGAAGTCCAGACCTCCTGGGATGGATTTTCCTGGCTGGGCTGTTGCGATGTCACCTGACCGGTACTTGTAGACGCCACAGGTTGAGCTTCTTCTGTAGCTCTATCTGGGCTAAAAAGAGAGGGAGGAATCAAGATCAACCCCCGTGTAGTGATTCCTTGTGATGTCCCAGCAACTGGGTGAGGCTGACTTACCTCTGATGCAGCTGCCGCTGATTGAGGCTGCATCGCTTTCTGTGCAGGTACCCCTGATTGAGACTGCACTACTCCTGTGTCTGCCTCCACTGTGGCTGGAGCAGATGTCGATGGTGTAGGATTCTCCTGCAAATTGACAATTCCACCTGTCACGTTTCCTGTTTTTCCTTCCGGCCCCCACATAGTGCCACCCTCCAAAGTCACCACTGGACAAATATAAGGAGGGGGTGGGGCACTCAGGAAGTCCTTCAGGCTGGGATATAGCTTTCCCTCAGCCTCAGCTTCCTTTTTTAAGGCTGGCTTGATGTCGTTCACTTCCTCTTGCATCCAGTGGGAAACACCTTGGGAGATAATCATAAGCTTACAATACTTACTTTGTTTTTCCATCATAAGTTTCTTTTCAGCCTTTATTTTCCTCCCCTGAAAGCGTCCTAAGGGTTCCTCTTCAAGCTCCTTGATCCTCTTTTCACATTTCTCCCCTTCCAGTTGAAAGATGGAATGCAGAGGGATTCTGTCCTCCAATGTCTTCTGTTGATTTTCACATAATTCCTTCACTTCTTTTTCTAAATCCTGACACTGACGAGCAATCTCTTTTGAAGAAGTCCCTTCAGTCATTTTAATGGCTTTCTTCAATTCCTGTATTTGCTCCTTCAGTGGCTTGTATCTCTTTCCCCCACCAGGGGTCGCCTTTTCCTCTTCAGCCATTTTGCTTTTTGACCTCACTTACCTTACCAAAATGGCCGGTCTTAGGCTCCTCCCTTAGGGGTTGCCTCGTTGTATTTTCCTTTCGGCAGTCAGAATCTCACAAGCTGGTCAAGCCGAACTTCCGCTAGGCTCCAGCCTGAGAGAGAGAGACCGCCCACAGACACACATACACTCACACACACACTCTCTAATCCTCCTTTCAAGCTAAAAGCTTGACAAACGTCTAATACAACAGTTTTAAGCACGCAAAGCCAGCGAAAATTCACTCTCACATTCACTTCCCTAACAACTACAAAGTTTTCACATACAAAAATAATCCAGACAATCTACCATGCACCGTCTTCCCTCCTTATACGAGAGACTCAACCAACTTTTAAAAGCTTTATTTACACAACATCAAATAAAGCACAGATCTCTGCCTTTTCCAGGTAGAGAAGGAAATACGACCCAACTAAAAATCTCCCAGCAATCACACAAAGTTCTCAAATTTTGTCAAGATATTTATCCCCGCACTCCTACCTTACGGGAGTTTTACACAAGGGATCATTACTCATGGAATTCTATTAAACCATAGTCACATTAGGAAAACACAAACACAAGACTACAAGGTTTAGTTTATTTAATATACTGAAATCTTTTAACCATACTTCTGAGACCCCCTTTCACCTAACAAAGAGAAGCTCAGAAGGACAGAAATGGAGAAATAGGGAGATGAAACCAAGGGCCGCAGCTGTACACACACACACTCCGCTCGTACTCGCGCGCGTGTGCCCGCTACCGCGCAGCACCACACAACCCCTCCTTTCTCCTAAGGAGAAATACACACACACACTCTCCTCTTCTCTAACAGCGAGAGAAGAGAAAGGCGTTTTCGTTTTTTCACACTCTGGATCCACACAGAAGAAATTCAACAACACAAGACAGTTTATGCAATTTACACTTTTAAATTCACACACACACACGGGTAATTTATATTCAATATACACACGGGCCCGTATAAACATAAACACACCGCATGCCAGAACCACTTATCTCGTTTATTTCTCTAGCGGTGTTCCTATACTTTAGACTGATTTAAAAGCATCTATAGCCCAGGGCCGCGCCCTTGCTGGTCAATTAACGTTTCAAGTACGCCGCCTTGAAAACGGTCAGATTACTAAATTCTAATTAATTTATAACCGTTTCCCGCAGCTGGAAAGGAGCTCCACCTCTGGCGCTAGTATCAAACGCACGCCTTCAGCTTTACTTAAAACTCTCAGGCCAACGACGTTGTGTGGTCCCGGCCGAGTCTAACTCTGTCGACCAATGAAGTGCAGTAAGAGAGTGGTCTTTTGTCGACCACTCTGGTCTGTTTGGGATGCTCGAACTTCCCCGGCAACCAACCGAGCAAAAAGCCTAGCCACGCGTCTGCGATTAGGAGTCGCCGCCACGGCGCTGAGCAGCTGCGCTCTTAAGGGACCGCGTCCCCCGTCCTAACACCCTTTAATTGTTTTAAAAGCTTCACTGTGGGCACTTTGCCCCCCCAGTTTAATTATCTGAAGCCCAAAACCGCGTTTTTGCTACCCAATTAAAACCAAATTATCCCTACACTACCAGGTGATCGGCTGGCATCCAACCACCCCACATCAGTTTTCACACACTGTCACACCTTGACTTAAACACATAACTTCTTAACTCAAAATTCACCCCCAAAATAAACAGCAATGAATTTAGTCAGACTAATATGCCCTATTTTAAAACTAATTACTCAAGATCACTATGGACCAACGCCAGAAGCCTATACTGAGTGAATATTATTTAATTCAATTTAGTTTTAACTTCCAATATAGCGCCTTTGGATAAACATCAACAGGTGGCACTACTCACCTTTCTTATTCCGCCTGGCGTCACTCAGATAAGCTGCTGGCCTTCGCCCCTTTGTCACCTCAACGACGAGCTGCGGGTCCCACTCCTCCCCAACCGGGTTTTCGGCACCAGGAATTGTTATGGTTCATTCGATTTAGGGAAGAGAAGAAAGCAAGCCCAGGCCGAAGTAGGTGTCAAAAAATAGTGACCTTTATTACACACTTTGCGCAGTCAGTGTGGGAAAGACAATTTGCAATCCAATCCTTCGTCAACTGGACCATCCCGTCTCCTTATATTGCCATTATGACATCACAGTTGGATCTTTACTGGAAATGATCACAAATGATAACAATTCCCCGCCTATCAAAGAGTTTTCCCTTATATAGACATCAACTGCTACTCTTAAGAGAAAAACAAGTGTGTATTACATTGTGCATTTTGTGAAAGTGTATCTATCAGAGAAACTGTCCTCAGACGACCCTCCTATTATTACTAAGTGTGTAGGTGGACGTGCGTGTGTTACATAAGTGCGTGCATGTGGTTACAGGCCGTACGTGCCCAACAGGACTGGTGGGTCTGAACGGTGTGACTGCACTAAAGTGCAACAACTTAAGCAGATAACAAGAATGATACAGAACCTCAATAAACAGTCAGTGTGCATTAATATTTGCTCAGAGTAACACAGATGTAATTAAAAGATTATTCTGTCAACAGATTCAACAATGGTAAATGATTAATCAATGATAACTGATTATGAGAATACAAAATAAAATATCTCCTGATCACATCAGCCAAACCGATTTACTCCGGAACAAATAAAACACAGAAAAAAGGCAAACAATTACATTTTTAAGTTATCCGAGTGACTTATGGTAAATGGCCTGTACAGCACTTCACTTGGTCCTAAGGACCCCAAAGTGCTTCACACATCCAGTCATCCACCCATCCACACACACATCCACACAATGGTGATGGCAGCTACAGTGTAGCCACAGCCGCCCTGGGGCGCACTGACAGAGGCTGCCGGACACTGGCGCCACCCTCTGACTTATATATCATGTTTAACCAGAGTAGCCAAAGAGCGGGGTCTGAAAACGATGAAGCCGGGAGTCCGCTGCTCTCGCCGGCTGGAGTGACCATTGAACCCCCCGGCTTGCTATCGAGCGGGTGGGTAACAGACGTCTCCGAGAACGTCGGCGCACTTTTGCAAATATGCGATGTCTTGATAAACCCAACAGATATTTGAAGTTTACACAGCTACTTTCTCCCCTTAATATATGTTAAAAGTTTATTTTGTGGCCCAGAAAGATTAAAAAGACTAATTTTGAAACTTAGTAGTGCCGCCATTGTTGGCAGCTGAAATTTGGCTGGGCCGTGCTATGAATTCTGGGATATGGTGGGCCACGAAGGACACACCCGACCCATCCTTCAAACTCGGGGAAATGAAGGACGCATTTGAAGGAGTCGAGGAATCGGGACAGCCTTCGTCGCCTGGCTGTGACGTCATCGGCCTTCAAATGCGGCCTCCGGAGGATGCAGCCGACGTTTTGGGACACAGCTTGTGTGTCTTTGTTGGTCATGTGACCTCCCAGGGACTACACATGGAAACGAGCAGTTTAGCTCAAATCTGGCAGGTTTCCATCGTCTGTTTTTGTCCTGATGTCCATGAACATGAACACTGTCCCTGTCAAACACGTCCAGATAATCTGATCCAGTGTTGTTCTTCTTCTGTGGTGTTTGTGATGGAGCAGCAGCTGCTGATCCTGATGTCCTCCACCAAGGGGGCAGCAAATTCAGCTGACTGTCATCATTTATTAAAAAGATGTAACAATGTGACATAATGCAATATAATAGTGTCAGTTACACATTGTGGGTTGCACTGTGGCCAGAATGGACATTACCTCCTGCCTAATGGAAGCTGTCAGCCATCCTGCAACCATGAATTAGATAAGCAGAAGTGAAGGGATTGTTAACAACAATTTAATAATAAAATGTAATGTGATAGTTGCACTTTATTAGCTACCCACAATCGTATGAATAATAACCATGAATGCACTGCATGCTCATAGCAAGTTCTTTAGGTTTAAAGTGAGATCCTGCTTTAAAGGGCGCTTCATCTGCTGGGAATGACATGTTTCTTCTAGTATGTAAGGCTCAGCCCATCTTACTGGGACTTACTTTTGTAGATCCACATGCTCTAAACCTGGTGCTCCATGATTGGTGCAGAAGCTTTAAGCTACTATTAACAAATAATGACCATGGACTTAGTTGTTACTACAATAACTTATCATTGAGCAACTTGTATATTTAATTTTACTTGTAAAACTATGCAAGTAGAATTGAATGGGGCACAGTGAGCTGAGCACAGGCCCACTCTGTGACACTCAGAGGTTTGTGGATATCATACTGAGAGTATTGGACACAGTGCAGCCAGCTTGCAGCCACTTTCCCACCACTTTAGCACAATGTTTACATGAGACTCAGCCACACTAATGTTCCTGGGCAGACATGTGGTGCAGCATGGCTGATGGCACTGTACCTGCAGCTGTCATGGACAAGAACCACCCAATACCTCACCCAAGCCAAGCCTGTGCTGATGTTGTGATCTGAGACCGAGACACTAACCCAGGATCATGATATGATGTTGTGAGAGTTTCACTAAGAATTAGCTCTGATTACAAGATTTCAATCTATCGTAACTCTAATTTGTATTTACTTCAGTTTGTTCATCTTGGAGCTGTGTGCAGCTGAGGACAGTCTTATTATTACCAGGTGAGGATATGTAACAGCCACAGTCTGTAGAGATGATGTCACCATGGAGTGGTGATGTCACTGGAGCTGCCAATATGTGCTCCAGCCAAAGCTACACCAGAGGGTTGTGCTGTGTAACAGGTTGGTGCAGGTGGTGTTATCTACATTTGAACATTAGGCAACAGTCTCATGAAGACACTTTATATTGTTCACTAAAGACCAACAATAACAGAGACAAAGGGAGAGCAGCAGAACTAGTGCTAACAATTAGCACTGCTAGCCTGCCCACCAACACCAGCTAATGTTCTAAAAACGATGATCAATGATTTTGCTGTAACGGCTCCAGCTGTCTGTGTCAGGGACACGTTGGAGATGAAGTGAGTGATCCAGTGACAAAGGTTTGGAAACCTGCAGTCAGCTGAGACTAAAGGAGTCACCTGACCGAGAGACGAAATGTTTCACTGAGAACGTCCAGATGAACAGAATCAACCTTTGGGATAATCTGTTCCACACATCCATGTTTCACTTACTGCATTATATTTCCTCATTGCTGTGCACACAGGCCTGTGGCTTATAACCAACTCCAAGTTCAGACTCAGAGGCTGCTGAAGCTGTTTTCTGGAACAGAGACGTGTTGGATATAAAACCAACTCTTCTTTATGTGTCAGCACTGAGGAAAGGAGCAGCTTCGTTTCTAACGGTGTGTTCACACCGAACGCGATGGACGCGAATAGAGCGTCAGGTTTACATGTAAAGTCAATGGAAAGGCGCGATGACGCGCGATTGCGGGTCCCGCAAAAATTCGGAAGCAGATTTGCGTCGCGAAAACGCCAAAACGCGTGAAACGCGCGTCAGTGTAGCGCGTCTGGCGCGTTTGACGCGCGAATAAAACCACGCGCGTGAGTTTTTGTGTTGCACTTTGTGCATACGCGCGTTTCGCGTCTACCGCTCGAGTTGGAAAAATCTGAACTCCAGCGTCAAATCGCGCCGCGACAACCAATCAGGAGCCTGGTGACGTGGCTGTTACCTAGGTCAAGGGGGCAGATCCAGCCAAAGCCTTTCATACTTCAATGGAGGGGAAGGCTAATCAATGCGGTAGCAAACAACTCGGAGCTGTACAACACCAGCTGCTTTCAGTACCGAGACAGGAATAAAAAGGACCGAGCTTGGAGGAAGATATGTGAAGAGATCGGGCAACCTGGTAAGTTCATTCATTTCTCTTTTGAAAGTTTTCACTGACCCAGGGAAGCCGCACAAAAGCTAGCAAGCCACCGCTATTTTCCCACTGACGTACAAATACCGTTCTGCTTTTATGCATGTTATCATTTAGGAATATATTTTATTGTTTATTAATAAACAGCACACAGTGGTCCCGCTGTTCATCCGTCACTGCTTTGCTTTTTCGCTGATTTTTTATTGCACAGTACAGCATTGCATTCTGCAGCCTGATTGACAAATCTCCTGCGCTTGCCAAATTTATCACGTTTGGTTTTGATAACCATCGCGTCCAATAGAAAAAACAGCACAAAAACACCCATAACTATGAGCCTCATTCGGAAATAGACACCTGCACCGCGAGGGAAAAAGGCGCACGAAAGTGGCGGGCAGATGAAGACAAAATGCGGCATAATAATACTTTTACGTTTTGCAATCTACAAAGGTTTGCACTTTGAGAATCAATTGTGAGAACTGTGACCAGGGGCTAGTTATTCTGAGAACCCCTGCAATAAATGAGGGACCACTGTCTACTCTACGATTATTATATCCAACCTGTTAACATTTAATACTGTATTGATAGAACCAACTGATTCTGCAGCAGAGCATCCCCAGTCCCTGAGCTCCTGCTGCTGCACCCACAGATATGTACAGCAAGCACTGATACCTTTTTAGTCGGTGGGATTCCCTTGTGATCACCTTTACTAAATATCTACAACCAATCTGATTATATCCTGTTATTGTTTTTTTTTTTTCCAATGTTGAAATTAAAATCTAGTAGCAGCCTTCTCATTTCTTTGTGTTTTGTGCTGTTTTACAGGCCCACAGAGGAGGACGGCTCCGAGGCAGATGAGGGACGGGTCCCAGGACGGTCCATCGGCGGTGGAGCTGGCCATCCTGGAGTCCCTGAAGAGGCCACACCAGTCTCCAATGGAGCATTTCCTCCTCAGCCTTGTTCCTGCTCTGGAGAGCAGCTGGTCCTTTTTATTCCTGTCTCTCTGTAAATTCTTATATTTTGTATATTTATGTTTAATGTTTTTCTGTTTGAGACTTTTAATATTATTTCAAATAAATGTTTATAATGACTAATGTCTCAGTTCTACTACACAGCAAATGTTGGCACACAACTTGACACATGTAGAATTTATTTCATATTATACTAATGACAAAATATACTAATACAGTGGGATGCAGAAGTTTGGGCAACCTTGTTAATAGACATTATTTTCCTGTATAAATTGTTGGTTGTTACAATAAAAAATGTCAGTTAAATATCATACAGGAGACACACACAGTGATATTTGAGAAGTGAAAAGAAGTTTACTGGATTTACAGAAAGTGTGCAATAATTGTTTAAACAAAATCAAGCAGGTGCATCAATTTGGGCACCACAAAAAATAAATGAAATAAATATTTAGTGTATATCAATGTGTGTGTCTCCTATATGATATATGGGGTGCCTTTGTCAGGACGTGCTTCCCATCCAGAGCTGCACAGCACAGAGGAAAGTTCCAGCGCTCCTGGAATCCCTCTGTGATGGAGCGCCAGTCTCCAGGTGAAGGCACAGCCATGAAGTCGTCCACTAGACAGTCCCAGATGGACGTCGCTGCCTGGGGGGTGATCTGGCTCACCGTGGACACACCGACTCTGAAACTGAACGCGATGGTCCTGAAGGAGTCCCCGGTGACAAGGAACCTGGACAAAATTGTTCAAAATCAGTATTATGTGTACTGCAGTTACAAAATACATTATTCAAATTCCAAAATACTTTTGTGATGTCAGATTTAAATCACAAAACATGAATCTTACATAAAACCTTTTGTAATTATAAGGATAATTACAAAATGTATATTAGATAATATCTAAAACAGTTGTGTTTTGTTTTAACTTTAACATATCATAATTTGATTGGTAGCAACTTTCACAACTACAGTGAGCCAATCACTCATAATTCCTAAACATGTCAATCAGGTAGGAATGAAGTGAGACATTAATAGAAATAAAGAGTTGTGTGTTGACATGTAGCCCTTTCCTTGCTTAAATCATTAATATTTTTGAAAAATTAATCTGTGATAAGACAGCTTATCAAGATAGAACCATGTAACTAGAGATGAACCAAACTGTTCACAGTTTTATCTAACTGTTTTAATAAAGGCTGTGACCCCTGCTATAGAGTCTGACAGCTGCAGGGATTATATACAAATATTCAACTATCCCAGAATTAAACCAGGTCTAAATAAAAAGGAGTGAGTATCACTACAAGGTTAACTCAGTGGTCCTAATGCTACAGTTTGATATCAGCAAACACCGAGCGCATACATTGATGTGACACCACAGCCATGCTATCATGCAAACACTGATAACAGCATAAATCGAATTAAATCGGGGCTTGATGAGAGCTTCTGAGTATCACTAGAAATATTATAAATAGTTGTCTCTGTACCACAGTTTGCTTTCAGTAAACACCGACAGCATTCACTGTTAGCATAGCACATCCATGTTAGCAGTGTATAACTGGATGGATTAGCATATTAGCACAGATATCAATAAAGGACTACCGTATTAAACACTTTTACTAACCTCAGGCAGACGGACAGGCGCTCTGCAGGTGGGATTGAGCGTCTGTAGTTGGTGTCTAGGCGGGCAATGCTGGGACCGACGAGGGAAAGCAGGTCCTCAAACTGGCCGACGGTGATAGCGCTGGAATCGGCCGTCATCCAGGCGCAGCTCCTGGAGCAAGTGGTGAAACTCACCAAACTGCTCACACCTCTGGAGGACCTGATGGACCCAGGTACGGCAAGGATGTCTTTTACGCTGCTGCTCTGCTCTCCACAGTACATAGAGAAGGGAGACTCTCTCTTCAAGCGCTAGCTCGATAGCTGCCATCTTGCAAAGATACCGGTCTGGCACAACTCCCTCCCACATTCCTCCCACATTTCCGGTTCACGCGCGTCAAAATATGATATTTTGACGCGTCAAAATATGATATTTTGACGCGCGATGGATTTTTCTTGGACACGCGTTGAGACGCGAATGTACACGCGTCAAATTAGGGGCGTTTGGGGCGTTTTATTCGCGTCCATCGCGTTCGGTGTGAACACACCGTAAGTGTATGAAGGACTGTAGCAGTGTGTGTGTGAGCTTTATTTCACAGACAGAACCATGTCAAAAACACAACTTCAGGTAAAAACAATACAAAATCAAAGAGTCTGATCAGAAGGATTAAACAGAGGAGTGTGGGACTGTTTTTAACAGACAGCAGGTTAAGCCAGGCTGGAGGAGTAAACTGAGCCTTGGTGTGAGCAGCAGTGTGTTTGACAGGAAGCTGAGATAAACAGTCTGGAGCCCATTTAGTGCTTCATATGAAAGTGTGAGGATTTGAAAGCAAATCTAAAATCAAGCAGGAGTCAGTGTGAGAATGATTTGTGCTTTTCCTCAGTCAGATGCTGGGAGTTTCAGTTCATCCATGTTCAGCGTGCTGTGGTTTGTGTAACAGGAGAATATGACAGTATAAATCAAGTCTTCATGTCACTGAAAGCCTCCACAGTCTGCTATGGAGGTGCATCAGTTTGGATTTACAAGAAGAACATTTCTTAAACCTGCCACAAGATGGCGCTCCAACAGAAGGGATGTCCACAGTGTAACACAGACACACACATACTGTGTGAATGTGTGAGTGAATGGGCTTTCAACACAAGGCTTCTGCTGCTACCTTTAATGACATAATTAGCTAACAAGAACAAACTGTTAATTACCACCAAAGAACGGCTCCAGATTTTAGCTGCTGACCATTTTGTGAAACGTTGATTACATCAGCTTATTGTTGATTTTTCAACCTTAATATCAGCTGCTTTAAAGGAGCCTCGTTCTCTGGCAGTAACACTTTTCTTCACTAGATGCAGTGCAGGCACAGTCTGTGTTTCTAAACTACACACTAATGTTCATTGTTGTGCAGCTAAATCCTCCCTCTGGATGGGAAGAATCCCTGTCAGGCTTCAAACACCTGGCTTGGTGTTCTGGAGCTAATGTGTCACCTGTGAGGACTCTGAGATGAACACACAGCAGACACTTCAGTTCTCCGTCTGTGTGTCCTCAGTTTCCCAGCATGCCTTGGCTGTGGTGGTGGAGGTGAATGAGGGGGAACATGCTGCTCTGTCAGCACTCAGGTTTCATACCTGGTGATCTCAGAGGACAAAGCGGCGTTACAGCAGCGCACGTTGATGAGACCTGATGCTCTAAACAGTTCAGACTTCAGCCTCACTCTGAGAAAACAAACGACTGACTGTCAGCAGCAACTACACCTGCTCCATCAGTGACGGAGAGAAGAACTGAGACTGAGAGACATACAGCTGCAGGTCAAAGGTCAGAAACGCCCGCTCTTTGTACGGGTCAGGAGTTAGTACTGCAGAGGTCAGAGGTCAGCTTGCTGACAAACCATTTGAAACAGTTTGGAGCTAAAAGCACAACAGCAGAGGAAAGAAGAGACACTGCAGAGATGATGCAAAATATTGTGTTTTGTTCTCAGCTGTCAAAAAGTGTAACACACGTGTTCCAGCACAGCCTTTGTGTACTTTCACTTCTCCATACTGTCCATTGGAAATCCTGTTTGTTCCTTTTTGATTTCAGTCCATGTGTCCAAAGCAAACTTCTGTCCCACACTTTCTCTGCTGACTCTTCACCGATGCTCAGATGATCTCAGATGATTTCACCAGAACTCATCAAAATTCGGGCTCCACAGAAACCCAGACGTCACTAAACAAGCGTAACAAGCAAAGTGAAAACTGGTCGTTCAGCTTTATTGACCAAAGATAAGCTCACATGTCACCTCATGACACAGACACTTATTTCCACAGCATGCACGAGGACTGACAATAAGTGTCTATAAAGCCACTTCTATCTGCCACACCTGTGCTTCTGTCATGGTTGCTCTCCTCTCACTCTGTCATTTATCCACAGTCTGCCTCCCTCTGCTCCGTCAGCTGACGTCCTCTCTACACCACCTGCTGTGTTTTATCCTGCAAAAACACATTTAAGAAGCGTTGCACCGAGTAACGGGAGGAACTGCTATAAAATCCATTTAAAGGAGGTGGTGCTGAGTGCTGTGACTGGGGTCCCACCACTGACATCACGGGTGGAGGACATGTTGGAAAACTGCTACAAAGTGCTGTGCAGCCAGCAGAGCTTACAGTCTGTCCTGTGTGTCATACAGGCTCTCACACTTAGTGTTTCTGTGACACATTGAAGAGAAGTTTGTGTTGTTCACAGTTGTGCTTGTACTGAGTGACAGCTGACATGACCTAACAGGAATAATGTGTCTGTGCTGAATGAGAAGTAACACACAATGAAGTCTTGATGCATCTCAATCATCCAGGAAAGTGAGTCTGTTGCTTCTGTTCATCTGGACGCAGCGTTTTGTGGGAGAAACGTGTCGTCATCATCAGGTGACGTCTTCAGTCTCAGCTGCAGGTTTCAGTCTTACAAACAGGACATTTGCATAAAGACTGAAAGCAGCTGCAGGAACGATGGGCTGGGAGCTCCGTTCCTTCATCTTAATTATGCAGATTCTCAGGACCATTGATCAACAACCACTGATCCATGTCCATGAGTCCCATTCACAGAGATGTGGGAATGGCTGCAGTCACAGCATGTAAGATGGAAATAAATGAGAAGTATTTAGCTGAAGTGGATTTGATTTATGTTAGTTCTTTTTTAACTTGTAGTTCTACATTGGAAGATTATTGTGATATTGAAATATAAAAATACATTTATATTCTATTATTTTCTCAAAATAAGCGTCACACTCGTGGAAGTGTAGCCGCCGAAACGCCTGCATTTATGGAGACTTTCAGCCCCAGGTAGGCCAGTTATGGATCTTCGGATCCACATTATGTCAGCAGCTGTTCTCCACCGTGAACTGTGTTCAAACAAACACGCTCACGCCTCACAGACGACAGCTTACAGTCCTGTAGAGATAAAGTGACTTCGTACAGCCCCGTCTTCAGTCTTGTGGAGATGATCTCGACGCTTTGGTGGATGTTACTAGCTCCTATGCAGTATTTTGTAAAGACATGATTACACCCCGTAAGCGTGTTAAAATTTACACTAACAATAAGCCATGGGTCACTAAAAGTGTCAAATCCTGTTTAAGGAAAAAGAGACAGGCCTTTAAAGAGGGGCTGTTACCGATTTTCAGACAGCTACCAAGGAAATGAAAATCGAGATCTTGAAAGCAAAACAGAGCTACAAAAACCTTCTTGAAAGCAAATTTGCTGCAAAAACTTTTGGGTCTGCCTGGACTTGTATGAAAACCATAGCAGGGTTTCAAAATCCCCAGAGCAGCAGTCAGGTCATTTTAGATGGTTTTAATTCAGACAGAGATTTGCAAACGCTTTAAACATGTTTTATGCTCGTTTTAGTTCTTCTGATTTCAGCGAGGATATTTGGGAACTGAAACAGAAACTGAGAGATACTCAGCACTTTATCATTGAACTCAGCGATGTTAAAAAGGCCTTTCATACAGTCAATGTGAACAAGAGCCAGGTCCTGATAATATTAGTGGCCGCCTAATTAAATCTTGTGCTGATGAACTCAGTCCTATATTTCAGGTTATTTTTAACAAATCCTTGCAAACACAACATGTGCCCTCTCTTTGGAAAGAAGCAGTCGTGGTTCCTGTCCCTAAATCTAAACGACTTCAGGCCTGTTGCCTCACTTCAGTTGTCATGAAAGTCTTTGAAAAAATCATCAGAAATGTGATTATGAAGAGACTGAAGGTCAGCTGGATCCAATGCAGTTTGCATACAGGCCCAACAGAGGAGTGGAGGACGCACTTTTGACTTTACTAAATCTGATTCTTAAACATGTAGAGAGTAAAGGGACTTTTGCAAGACTTCTTTTCATTGATTTTTCTTCGGCTTTTAATACAACACAGCCCCATATTTTAATTAAGAGACTTTTAGAACAGTTTGAAATCAGGAAAAACCTGGTGGGCTGGATTTTAGATTTTCTAACTGACAGGTCACAAAGAGTGAGAATAAATGGGGTTCTGTCTGACCCAGTGTTCTCCTCCACAGGTTCTCCTCAAGGCTGCGTCCTATCGCCCTTATTATTCACTCTCTATACAAACATGTGTCAGGGCAGACATGAAAACAGGGTCATTATTAAATATGCAGATGACTCTGTTATTGTCAGCTTACTGAAAGAGGGTGAAACTAACCACGGTCCAGTCATTGATGACTTTGTTCAGTGGTGGGAGGAGTCTTATCTCCAGCTGAACATATCTAAAACAAAAGACATGGTTGTTGATTTTAGGAAACAACAAAATGGGCACGGAGTCACTTTAATTAAAGGTCAGAAAATAGAGCAAGTACAATCATATAAATATCTTGGGACCATAATCAATGAAAAACTGAACTTTGATCAAAATTGCAAATCAGTTTGTAAAAAGTGTCACCAGCACCTTTATTGCCTTAGGAAATTTGTTCATTTCCACATTGACCAAAACATTTTAACTTTGTTTTATCGTTCTTTTATTGAGTCTGTTTTATCCTTTTGTTTGGTGGCATGGTTCGGTCAGACCTCTGTCACAGAGAAAAACTCTCTGAATCAGATAGTGAGATGGTCCAGTCGTCTGATAGGTGAGCCACAGTCTTGTTTAGCCTCCCTGTACTCTGAGCAGGTACAGAGGATGGCTTTATCAATCCTTAAAAATGGTTCCCATCCTCTAAGGGGTGAATTTCAGCTTCTTCCCTCGGGACGGAGGTTTCTATTTCCGAGATGCAGGACAAAGCGTTATAAAAATAGCTTTGTCCCCGTTGCTGTCACTGAATTAAATAAGAACTGTTTTTGATTCGAAATATTAAAGTATGTGTCACAGTGAGCTTTATATATTTACTAGGTATGTGTGTTTTTAAAGGGATGTCAAATGCTGTCATTTTCCTGTAAAGCAAATTTACCTTGCCTTTGGGTATAAATAAAGTTACCTTACCTGCAGACGCTGTGCGCAGAGGTTCAGGAGCAGAAGTCCCGTTGTAAAGATATCACGGCAGACCCGACGATGTTTGCATGAACGCGCTTTTTTTAAAAGTCAGGTCAAGGCTCCAAAAGCCCAAAGGCGATATAACAGTTTGTGTTTGCTACATGGATCATTGTAGTTCAGCTTTCCTTTGTTATATTTCTTTAAGAGCTCAAAATGTGTTCATTACATAAATCAAATGTAATTTTCTCTGTAGCACTTGATGGATTTCATAAGCAACACACTGTAGTTGTTCACACAAAGCATAAAGGTAAAAACAATATACACAGTGTTATCTTCATTTTAGATGTCACAAAGTATTTGCGGCTCCCAGTGTTTTCCCGAACCCTGACCCTTTGCGTGGAAACCGGGTCCAAAAGGCTCTTTGGGTGTTAAAGGTTGCTGACCCCTGCACTAGGCCCAACTGACACATATATTTGATTCCAAATACAAAAAATAATGTGTAACCTGCTGGAAGAATGTAGGAGGTTGAGACAGGATCTCAACACTTGGTGTCTGCAACAAAAGACAACAATATGTGGGGCGATCGTGGCTCAAGAGTTGGCAGCTCGTCTTGTAATCGGAAGGTTGCCGGTTCGAGCCCCGGCTTGGACAGTCTCGGTCGTTGTGTCCTTGGGCGAGACACTTCACCCGTTGCCTACTGGTGGTGGTCAGAGGGCCCGGTGGCGCCAGTGTCCGGCAGCCTCGCCTCTGTCGGTGCGCCCCAGGGTGGCTGTGGCTACAAGCTTGCCATCACCAGTGTGTGAATGGGTGGATGACTGGATGTGTAAAGCACTTTGGGGTCCTTAGGGACGAGTAAAGCGCTCTACAAATACAGGCCATGTAATGGCAGAAACATTCTCTAGTGTAAATCCTGACTAGTTCATTAACTACAGATCAGTTTCAGTGAACATTATTCACAGAGGGATCTGAGTTCCTTATACCAGACTCTACAGAAACTGTAACACTGTACAGCTCTGCGACTCAACAATATGACAACAATGTAACACACACTAGAATCATCAAATAAAGCCCCACTAACCACTAGAACTAGAACTAACTAACTAGCACTGGACACTTGCATATTAGAGATTTCTACCACCATAGGAGGCGAGATATCATCCTTGAACCAGAGCATCCAGCCCTCAATTTCGGACATAAAAAGCGACGTGGCCAGGCATGATAACACTTTGACTGAACTGCAGGACTGTGCCTCGAACCACTCTGACACCATCGCCACTCTCCAGGCCACTGTGGAGCGTTTGTCTGCGGAGGTAAAGAAGTTAGATGAGAGATGTGGAGCTCTTGAGGCACTCCAGGAGGAATAATTTAAGAACTGCAGGAATACCAGAAGGCACAGAGGGACCCAAGATGACTGAGTTGGTTCACACCTGTTGGCGGAGGCCCTATCTCTCGAGGAGAAGCCACTCATCGATCGAGCACATAGAGTGAATCGCCAGCGTCCCAAACAAAGTCATCTTCCTCGGCCCATCATCTTGAGATTGCACTACTACCACATTGGTGAGGAGATACTGCTGAAAGCTGCAGAGAACAAGAACCTGATGTATAAGGGTTTTTAAAATAAACATCCTCCCAGATTTCCCTCCCTCTGTTGGAAACGCAGAGCCGCATTTGCAAATATGAGAGGAAGACTACGTGGGATGACCGGCGTCAGGTACAGACTGCTATACCCTGCAAAGCTGTTAGTGACCCATGGTGATGTGAGGAAAAGCTTTACCGATCCCAAAGAGACCGTAGACTACGCAGAGAAGCACCTCTCCCACCCACCTTCAAATGTATTAAAAGCAAGGATATATCTATATGTCTAACGCTGACACAGCACTGTGTTTCTTCTTTTCCCTTTATATTCCATGTAAAGGTGAATATGGAGCGTTTATGGAGCTCGTTTATTGACCAGCTGTCAGTTAGAAGGTAAGAGTTACTAGGTTAACAGAGGTTAGCAGTAACAGTACGGGGAAGTATATTGTGTTGTTCTTTTGTTGGTTTTTATTTTATCCTACTTTACTTTGTTATTTTGATTTTACCTGTTGTGAGTGCTTCCCGTAATTCTCCTTTTTCTTGCGCCGCTGCGGCCAGAGTTCACAACATTACATATTTTTGTATCTATAAACAGGAAGCTGACACTCTCCAGACTTTATCAAAGGTGTGAGCGTCACAGCAGAGGCCTTTGTGTCAACGTAGCTGAAGACAAAACACAGAAACACATGAAGGAGATTTTCCTGGCCTGGATTTTATACAAATATTCTGCAGTACATCAAAAATGAAAGAAAACCATTAGTCAACATATGAACATCACCTCTGAAGTTACAGAGCTTTGATTGGAGACACAGCTGAGCGTTTTGCATTTTGCATAATTAATTACATAATTAATTATGTAACCATAATTAAATGGTTACATCATCTTTAAAGTCCCCAGAGATCAGGAAAAGGGCCTGAGGGTGCTGTGTTTGGAGTCTGCTGGTTACAGTGTGCAGGACCTCACAGGCTGCTGCAGCGTTAGCAGAGGGCGGGACATACACAGCTATCATAATCACGTGTGTAAACTCTCGTGGTAGATAGTACGGTCTCATGCTAACCGCTAGCAGCTCAATGTCCTTACAGCATAGCGTCTCTTTGATAGAGAAATGCCCAGAGTTACACCATCTATCGTTCACAAACACAGCCAGACCCCCTCCTCCCTTCTTACCACTCTCCGCTGTTCTGTCATAAGAGGCTCAGCAGCTAAAGCAGCACACCTGGGTCTGCCAGCCTATTAAAAGCAGCCCTTTGCTTCACCTGCTTCACTAAACATTATTATTTTAAGCAGAGTGGTGTGATTTATGTAGGCATTGCTGTGTGACAGGATGACTTTTCTTGCACACCCACCAAATGAGGGCGCACATGCTTCCACGCCCACTGGTGACTGCACACATCCTTTCAAGGAAGCATTTCATTCATCCCTAACAAATGGAACAAAACACTGTGCAGCGTGTTCAGGTTTGAACGTGGCCCTGGCCTCTCTCTGCATCCACCTGGCACATGCAACACACATCCACTCCCTGCTGAACTGCTTGTATTTGATGTGTTGAAGTTTTGGTAAAGTTTGAATAAATTCCACTTTATTTATAGGAACATTTCATCTGTGGACTCCTGCTTCCCCTCTCCTTGAGCCAGTTTGTGACGGGAACATGACATAAGAAAACTAATTTATCCCTTTTTGATTCTGTGTATCTGGCGCTCATCCAGTGAGTTCACACTTGGCAGAAACAGACTGAATTTGTCTGGAGAACTTTGGCTTCAGCCAAGTTAGATAAACACACTGTGTCTCTGTCAAAACAGCAGTGTAGTTGTGGCACCCCTGTGAGGGAATGACCACATTAATATTATTTTGTGTAAAACACTCATGTAACGGGACATTTTTCATTGCTATATGTATTTATTTTCAGTTTCTTTAAGAGGATAGAAAATCCATGTAACAGGGATTCATTTTATGTTAGAAAGCAGTGAGGGCGGAACTTTGGTGCTTGCTCCGGGGTTTCGGGGAGCAGTAAGTGGAGCCCACCTTCCGCTGCTTCCTCAGACACGTTCTGCAGGAAAGCAGAGACGCATCGTGTCTTCCTTACTCTGCTCTTCACCTGCTTTTACAGGTCGGTACACGGTGCTCGCACCGAAAATGTTGTTTATTGTCACCATGGTTACCCACGTTAATGTGAATGGGAGAGTTAAGGCGGTCCGCCAAAGTTATTTATATGTAAACACGGGAGAAAACCAGAGGAGTGTCCCGCGCGACCGCACCGCGAGCCCGCTCGTTAGGTGGAGCGCTCGTGAAGCAGAGTCAGTGCGCTCCTATGCTCTGTGCAAACGTGTTGTAATGCTCCAATCAAATCAGTTCTGTGAGATGTGAATGTTAATAGTTCTGTTAAAGTGACTGAGTAGATTAGCTAGTGTAACACAAGCACTCTGAGCAACTCTGTGTAGCTAACAGAGGCATTCATGGGTTGATTCAACAAGCTGTGTTTCATGATGCACTAAATAGTGATTTTGCCAGTAAATTACTGGAGGGAACAAATGTAATGTATTTACCAATGCTGTTATTGAATAGAACTGTTTAGCCAGTAAGACACTGCAGAAGACAATGTGATGTGTTTATTGATATGATAAAAGGATGTAGCTGTTATGGAAAGAAGTGTGAACTTGAGAAACTGAACCAGTTAAAAAGAGTATATTTCACTGATGTTGTGAAATAAGTAAATGTAATTGATGTGAATGAGGAACCAGCTGAACAGTATATTGAAAGCTCATGTTTAGTGTTTTATAGCATTTATTTGTGTGAAATAAATCAGACTCAGACACGTTCTGGAGGAAAGCAGAGACGCATCGTGTCTTCCTTACTCTGCTCTTCACCTGCTTTTACAGGTAACATATTTGTCATCGAGGTCTTCATCCTTGGGACCCGTAACATAGTAACTTCTTCATTGTTATACTTCTATAGTTTTCCCATTTTGTGAGCTGTGGATGTGGAAAGTGTCTCAGTGACACATCCACATGAAAACGGCGTTACCTTCGTGCATTTGCACGTCAAATGAACGAGCTGTTTGGACTTTAACGTCACAGCTGATGCTTCGATACTCGAACTCAAGAGTTCAGCTTCCACTCAGAGGTACAAGTACACACAGCAAAGATAAACGTGTACACAAGGTGGAACCCACAAGTGCACAGCTCCAACCAGAGATGGGAAGTAATCCGATTACTTTTTTCAAGAAACGAGTAAAGTGAGGGATTACTATTGCAAAAAAGGTAATTAGATTACTGTTACTTTCCCGTAAGCACGCTGCGTTACTGCGTTACTAAAACCGCAGCTGTGTGCAGATGAACAATGGATAATCTATCGAGTGTGGAGAGAGTGTGAGCGTGCAGCGTTTAAAGCGTGGAAGCACTGACCTTACTTTGAGTTTGACTCTATAAAAGTGACAAAAACATTAGCATCCGCTGTTCACTGCGTGGGAAGACAACATGCTCACTCACTATGTGTTAATGGGCATGCTTATTTATAACTTTGATAAAATGTCATAAAAATAATTCCATGGCAGCTCACCATTGGTGATCAGGTAGTTTCTGTTCCAGTTACAGTCCCATAAATCATGAAGCTTGCTGCCAGAAAAGCTTCAAATCTCCTTTGAAAGCTGTTTGTGGTCTTGATTGTGGGAGCTTCAGTTGTCTGACTCCAGCTGCCACACAGTGCTCACTGATATCATTTGCAAAAACCCCAGTGTGACAATATTTATCAGTGAAGCAGAAATCAGGAAGTGACGACTTTTCTTTGAACATTTGCTAAGGCTAAGCTGTGCTTTCTACCACAGTTGGGAATTTCCTGGTTTACAACAAATTATTGTGTCAACACCGCATAAGATTTCAAACTACAGGAAAATCACTGGAGTTATAAGAGGCAGACAACGACACACACACCACATGCATGCTGTTGCTATTTATTGTGGATTAACCTGTCAAGGGCAAGAACAAAAGAATTCTGCCTCAAATACAGGAAATCATAGCTTTCCTGTATTTCCTCCATTGTTGGCATGCTGGTTAGTGCTGTTGCTCCACAGTAAGAAGGTCCTGGGCTAAATTATCCATGAATGTAAACGGCTGTGTGTTTCTATCTGATAGACTGGTGAGCTGTCCAGGGTGTACCCTGCCTGGTAACCTATCACTTCAGGGTTATTTCCCAGCCCTGCTGCAACCAGGATAGAGATAGGAGGATGGTAGTTGTTGTAGACCCATTCAGTTTCAATTGAAGGATTAAAATGTTCCAGGAGCTCAACTTACTCCATCTGAACATGTTTCAATCGTGTTTTATGAACATAACATGCAGCTTTACTGAATATGAAAAGGTTGTGTTGATTTAACTCAGTTGTTTAAGTTTCTGCCAAAGCAAAACCTTTGTGTGCAACCAGTGTCCACTATTGAATCAAGTAAATCCAACATGTTTTTGTCAGTGCAAGAAGGAGTTACGGTGCCTGTATTCCTGCACAATATTGTCCCGGGAGGGAGGAAAACTTTCTGGTGAAGTTTTGGTTGATTTTTGTGTTTTGCTTGACACTAGGTTGATTTTATCAGTGAGGTTTGGATTGTTTTCTTTCTCTAAGAGAGAGAAAGATGGTTTTATGCTTGGACATGTTTGCAATGGGCCCCAGTATCTGTTACTTTATTAGTATTTTATTGATTACGTTTGTTTTGGGGGTTTTTTTTTAAATATTTTTATTACTTTTCCAACAACATACAAAGGTAGTTTCCAATAATATGCTGTTGTAATAGAAACCCTTTTCCCCCACCCTCACCTCCCACTCTGCTCTCTTCCGAACAAAGAAAAAAAAGAACAAGCTCACATGAAATATATATACAATTGTACCATATGTGGCATTTATACATAATTCAAGAAAAAACAAACAAAAAAAAAAAAGAAATAAGAAAATATAATCAATAGGAATAAACAATAAAAAATAGCATGCACATGCTAAACAATTTCCTCCTACTCCACTCTCCTACATAAGTTGTTCTATATTTACTACTTTTAAAATTTTTTTAAATGGCTTCCAAATTTCATCAAAATATATTAACTTATTTTTCAGAAAGTACGTAATCCTTTCCATTTCCATACACTGTGTCAAGGAGTTTATCCAAGCGCCAATAGCAGGAGGAATTGATGTTTTCCAATTTATTGCAATCATACGTTTTGCCTGTAATGTACAATAATCCATAAACTTAATTTGATAGGTTGTTAATTTAATATTTTTAGGATACACTTGTAGTAGCATCATTTCTACATCCAAAGTGATCTTTTTATTTAAAATTTGGTTTATTTTGTTCATCACCTCCTGCCAAAAGGCACAAACAATTCTACATTCCCATATACAATGAAAAAATGTTCCACGGGCTTCTCCACATTTAAAACATGTATCTGGTATTCTATTATTATATTTATTCAGTTTCACCGGTGTTACATATGTTTGCATGATCCAATTGTATTGTAGTAATTTTAAGTTACTGTTAATCGATTGTTTTTGAGCTTTTAAGCAAATTAACTTCCATGTCTCCTCAGAAATATTAATATTTAGGTCCTTTCTCCAAGCTTCCAACTTAGAAACTGATGTTTCTGAAGAGGCAGAAACAATCCAATTATAAAATGTTGAAATTAAGCCTTTATTACCACCTTTTTTCACCATAAACTCCTCTAGCTTACTTAACTGGGGAAAATTAAGGGATTTATTTTGCATAGATGAAATAAAGCTTCTAATTTGTAAATACTTAAAAAAGTGTTTTTGGGGGATTTGAAATTTTGAGACTAAATCCTCAAATGAGACCATTACTCCATCACAAAACAGATCACCCACTTTCTTAACACCTTTTACTGCCCAATCCTGAAACCCTGCATCCAACTTTCCTGGTACAAATAAGGCATTTCCCCAGATGGGGCTAAACTGAGAGAGATTGTTCTTAATATTCATCATTTCTTTTATTGTAAACCAGACTTCAATCATGTTTTGAACTATAGGATTATTTGTTTCTTTCTTTAACTGTTTGGATTTTGCAGAATATAAGTACAAATTTAATGGCATTTTAAGAGCATTTGCTTCCATCCCCACCCATGACGGGGTATTTTGGGATGAAAAATAAAATCTTATTGTCCTTAATTGAATAGCCAAATAGTACCAGTAAAAGTTGGGGCATTTCAACCCCCCTGTATCAAAGGGAAGGTACAACAAAGACAAACGAATACGAGGCTGCTTCTTGTTCCAGATAAACTCTCTGATTAGTGATGTTAATTTAGTAAATAATCCAGCAGGAGGAGCCAGTGGGACATTTTGAAACATATACAACAGTCTAGGTAATACATTCATTTTAAGAACACTTATCCTTCCAATCCTTTGTGTTGTACAGTTATTTCATTTTTAACCTTAATTTATATTTTATTCCTTCCTAGTTAAATTTACCCTTTTTAATTTTTCATATTTATTTCCTATCTTATTCATAGCCTTTTCCTTTTTTGTTTTCTTTAGGTCACGAGCAGTTGTCCAAGCATTTCACTACATATCGTACTGTGTATGACTGTGTACGTGACAAATAAAATTTGAATTTGAATTTAATAGATAGTGGTAGACTTATCCAACGCTCCAAATCTTTGGAAATTTTCTGTAGTATTATATTATAGTTAAGTACCACCACATCTTTTAATGAAGGAACTATTTTAATACCTAGATAGATGAATTCAGAGTTAACAGTAAAGCCAGATACATTCTGATTTACGTTTTGATTGTACCCTTGATTAAGTAACATTAATGATGATTTTGTTGCATTAACTTTATACCCTGAGAAAACCCCAAACTGATCTAATAAATCCTTTACAGCGGGCACAGAATTTTTTAATTGCTTTAAAAATATTATGATATCATCAGCAAATAAAGCAATTCTATGTTCCTTTCTACCAATCCTAACACCTTGTATCTGTCCGCTGTTTCTAACAGCTATTGCCAGAGGTTCAATAGCTAAAAGGAATAAAAGTGGAGATAAGGGTGAACCCTGCGGGCACCCTCTTTTAATATCAAATTGTTCAGAGATTATCTCATTTGTCTTAACCTGAGCCACAGAGTGACAATGTAATAGCTTGATCCAATGCAGAAATACCTTTCCAAACCCAAATCTAACAATGACATCAAAAAGATATGACCGCTCAATTCTATCAAAAGCCTTCTCCGCGTCAAGCGAAAGAATGGCTGTATCGTCCTGCTCACTTTGATTATGAAGAATGTTTAAAACTCGTCTTACATTATGAAAACCCTGTCTATGTTTAACAAATCCATTTTGATCATCCCCTATAATAACTGGAAGAATACTTTCTAATCTTTTAGCAAAAATTTTACAAATAATTTTAGTGTCTGTATTGATTAAGCTTATAGGACGCATATTTTCACACTTATTATTTAGTTTTCCAGGTTTAGGAAGCAGTATTATCAGGGACTTCCTTAATGAGTCAGTAAGATTGCCATTATTAAAACATTCTATATACATATCTAAGAGGGGCTGTGCTAATTTATCTTTAAAATATTTGTAAAGGTCAATTGGCAATCCATCTGGACCAGCTGTTTTGCCAGCATTTAAGGAGTTTATTGCATCTATAATTTCATGTATACTAATTTGCCTATCAACATTTACTTTGTCTTTTTCTGAAATTTTTGGTATTTCAAGTTTATCTAGAAATAAAGATTGCATTCTAGTTACATTATTGAGTTCAGAGTTATATAGCGTTTCATAAAATCTTTTAAATGCATTATTTATCTCTAATGGGTCTACTATAGTATTACCATTTGAATTTTCTAATTTTGTAATTGCCTTTTCAGATTCCATCTTTTTTATACGCCATGCCAGGAGTTTGCTGGGTTTTTCACCTTGGTCATAGAATTGTTGCTTTAATCTCAATAAATTAACAGCTGCTTTTTCACTTGTCATTTCATTATATTGCGTTCTCAATAGTAATAATTCTTTTACAATATACTCATTGTTTTGACCTGATTGAAAGCTAATCTCTTCTAACTTTTTTATTCTTACTTCCAGATATTTTATCCTTTGATTTCTTTCTCTTGTTTTATTACTAGTATAGCTTATAATTTGCCCTCTTAAGTATGCTTTAAAGGCTTCCCATCTTACACTTGCCGATGTTTGATCTGAGTTATGTTCAAAGTATTCATTAATTTGCTTGCCTAAAAACTCAAGAAACTGTTTATCCTGCATCCACTTCAGTTGAAACCTCCATTCAAATCGAGTCTTGATCAGTTTTGGTTCTATGAGAGTCAAAGTAACGACTGCATGGTCCGAAATTACTATTTCCTTATACTGGCAATCTTTTATAAAATGAACCAACTCATTTGATACCAAGAAGTAATCTATTCTAGAGTACGCTTTATGTGTACCTGACCAGCAAGAATATTGTAACTTGGTTGGATTTTTGATCTTGCCATATATCACTTAAATTTAACTCCTTCATGAATTGTTTGATCACCTTTCGTGTTCTATTGTGAGTATTATCCATGCCTGAGGATTTATCCTTCTGTGGATTCAGAGCACAATTTAAGTCCCCAGCAATTATACATTTACCTTGCAAGTCTGAGATTTTAAGAAATAAATTGCTATAAAAGTTTGGATTATCTTCATTTGGGCCATAAATATTAATTAAATTTAGTCTAGTGGAGAGTAGATTTCCTTGTATTATTAGAAAACGTCCATTACTATCCTTAAGCACGTGCTCAACTTGAAAAGGTATAGATTTATGAATCATACCTTCATACTGGCGCTGTTGTCTATATGTCTCTGCAGGTAGGTCCGGCAGGAAGGCTATCTTGTTGTCCTTATACGACAATTCCTTTATTGTCCTAGCGGCTTTCATAATGCCTTCTCGATCTCTGTAGCTTAAGCACTTAATTATAAAGGCTCTCGATTACGTTTGTTTGTGCTTTTGTTACAGTGCACTGAGATAAGAACATCTGAGAGGTGTGATCCACCGGTGGTGATATTTTGGTATTTTGTGAGTTCCTGATTTAACAAATCAGCTCTTTAATCCAGACCTGAGAGATTGAACTTTAAAGCGCTATAAAATATTCTTACTGGAAACAGTGGCAAAGTGTTTTTCTCCATGATTATAATGGGCTTGGGAGAAATTCACTTATATGGGACATTGATCACATGAGAAGTCCTGAGCCTAAAAGGATTGCAGCGAGTCAATCCAGTCCAAAAACAAAGAGCTGTTTTCCTTTAAAATTATGACGTCATCTTGCTGGTGATGGAGGCTCAAATAGGCTGCGCGTGAGACTCCATTATCAGCAATATCTGGTATGAATGTGTGTGGATGTATGCATGTGACTGGACTGTGATGGACTGACGACTAAAAGTTTAACTGACTTGATACTGAGACAAAAACGGTGCCGACTTTAGGATTAGTGAATGTCCACAACAATTCACCCAGCCTGTAGAAGAAGGGTGGAGGTTTTGTCTTGCTTTGTTTTGTTGTTGCAGGAGCAGAAGGATGACAGAGACTAAAGGGGGAGGCTGTAGCTTCACATGAGTGTGAGCTGCAGACTGAACCCTTTGGTTGCTAATGTTGAGTCACTGATGTTTGCATTAAGAAAATTGTGTTTTATTAGCTGTGTTTTAATTAAGGTATCACATTATATTGTTGGGAATGTTAAATGCTAAAGTGAAGAAAAGCTTTGATTTCACTCATGACTGAACATGTTATTATTAACCATAGCAGGCCACTGTAAAGAGTCAATTAACTGTTATAGAGGAAAAAAAGGCCAAAAACTCTGTTAATACCTATGAATAACAGGCAATGATAGACTTGTCACATTCAAAATAGAGATATGTAATAACAAACACGGGTCCGTGTCATTTAGGTTCTCCATTGAAATAGTCAATCATTTAGAAAAGTAGAATATATATATATATGTCTCAACGCTAGAGCAGGGCGATATGGCCAAAAATATTTATCACGATATATATTTGAAAATTTGCGATAACGATATAACCGACGATATAATTGATGCGAGACAAAATACAACTCCACAACATTACTAGCGCAAAAAGACAACCTTCCATTTATTTCACTTAAACAAGAAGCTGGTTTTTATGTACATTAAAGCTTTATAAAAATGTAACAGTGCAAATGCAAATTCCTTGCTGAAAGTTTAACCAAAAGGCATTTCCAGTAGAAATGGGCTGACATATCCTGAGCATAACCATGTATAATATCCACTGAAGTTAAAAAGAGGTGCTTTGCAACATTAAACTGCAGTGTGCAGTACGCATTTTTCGGACCATAAGGTGCACGGGATTATAAGGCACATTAAGCGAAACAAAGCAGTCAGATAAATCAAACTTTATTAAACTCATTCTTCTTGCTTCCTCCACTTCTGTACCATTGATTCATTAATGTTGAATTCTCTGGCAGCTGCTCTATTCCCATGTTGTTGCAGTGTATTAATGACTAACCTCGTATTGTGGATGGATTATCTCAGTTGTTCTCCTGACTGAAGTTTGGTCCGTTTACAGTATCCTGCCATGCGATTGCATTTGTCTCTAACCATGAAGAACCTTCACGTTAACTTTTATAAGTGGAAAAGTGTTAGTGTTGGTCCTCCAGCTTCACTGTTTATGTTATGCTAACATAGCTGTGTCGCTAGCGATCACGTAGCACATCATTATATACCAGCTAGCCCAACTTCAGTAACCCTACAAACGTCACTGCTGTTTAGTTTCCTGTCTTCATTTATGTTGGAAGTGATAGCAGAGCTGTACGTTTGATTTTTTTCAGAAATCTCTCAGTCAGAACATGCAATATCATGCTTAGGTAACTAGCGAAACTAGCAAGCTAACTTCCGCTAGCTTCCTGCTAACTTCTAACTCCGTTAAATGTAATAACTTTTGTTTTCATGGATGCCTGGAAGTTAAACTTTATAGTTACACCTGGTAAAGCAGCAATGCTGATCGTTTTATTAAAGATGAAAGAATTTAGACAGTTTTTAACTCTAAGTGATGCTGCAGTGTTGTTTGACCTGAAGCATACGGAGTTTAGGACCCAGATTACTCCCAGATTTAAGAGCATCTTAGTCCGACAAATATGACAATAACGACGGCCGCTTGTATGTTCTGCAAAAAAATGTGCTTTGTTGTGTATCTGACGGACAAACACCAAACCAGTTCCACATCACTGAAGTTGCACCATTTTTACAAACCAATTCTGGTTCATCTGTTTCACTCAACAATCGGCCATGTGCGTATGAAAACAAAGGCACTGCGCATGCGCGTTTTACTCCCATTCTATCGCGATATTTCATTTTCCTATCGTTGCCTAACATTATACCAGTATTACCGTGAACGGTATAATATGGCCCAGCCCTACTCAACGCTGTTTCTCAATAATATTAAAAACCTAAAAACTATTGTTGTGGAAGATAGAAGTCACTGTGACAGCCCTCTGACTGTGGAGGATGTTTGTAATCCTATTTCTGCACTTAAGGCCAACAAATCTCCCGGCACAGATGGTTTAACTGCAGAGTTTTAAGAATCATTTTCTAATCTCCTGGCTCCGTTCTTACTGCAGCTTTTCATAGGAAGTGTAGAGAATAACATCCTCCCTCCTACTCTTACTCAGGGTCTCATAACACTTATTCCAAAACCAAACAAAGACTTACTTCTTATTGATAATTGGAGACCCATCTGTCTGCTCAATGATGACTATGAGATTATGGCTTTAGTACTTGCTAACAGAATGAAAGAGTTCTTGGACACAATTATCGATGAGACACAATCAGGCTTTATGAGAAACAGACACCTTTCTAAGAACATGAGACTGGTTTTAGATCTACTTGATTACTCTGATTTGGTATCTGACTATAGCTTCATTCTCTTCCTGGATTTTTAAAAGGCTTTTGATACAATTGAACATCAATTTATTTTCCACTCTTTGGAAAAATTTGGCATTTTTCTGTAAAGCTATCAAAACCTTGTACACGAATGGCAATAGCTCAATTAAAATGATTAAGACTCCACCCCGAGATTTGACCTGTTATACATGGAATCAGCACAGCTGATAAGGAGCTCATCATCAGCCAGCTAGCTGATGACACCACACTCTTCTTGAAGAATGCAAATCAAATCCGTCCAGCCCTTAGTGTTATTAGTGATTTCTCTGAGGCATCTGCTTTATGTCGAAATCTAAAAAAATGTGAATTACTAGCAATTAAAGGCTGCACTGCAAATGCTCTCTGTAACATTTCTGTTAAACAAGAAGTCACATATCCAGGACTGTTAACATCCAAAGACCAAAAGTCAAGATGCTCGTCAAACTTGTCAAACACTGTTGGGGAATTCTCAATGGTGCTTGGTGCCATACCCTCAGGGACTTTAATGTTATATAAAAACACTGACAGCTCAATATCTGCCTCAGTCACTCTCCCTGATCCAGCTGAGTCAGCAGTGGGAAAAATCTGCTTTTCACAGGAACTTGGTAACAGCAATAAGAGAATACGTAGTTTATTCCAAGAAGATATCATGTCTCTCCCATATATAGAATATCTTACTGGAACCGACATGTTCCAGATATCACCTGGAAGACAGTCTGGATGATCCCATAAATATCTAATTGTGAACAAGGTGAAGGAAATCTCATATAAAATTCTTCATAAATGTTACCCAGCCAGTCACTATATGGTAACATTTAAAAGAGACATAAATACTAATTGAACTTTCTGTGGGGATCATCCAGAAACTGTGGCACATCTCTTTTGGTTCCTCTACACAGAGATTCTGGAAGAATTTAGCAGTTTTGTTATTGTCCATATTTTAAGGGAGTTTTCTTTACGATGGAAAATGTTTTATTCTTTTTCTTTAAGTTCCCCAGGAAGAATGATAAATGTTTTTTATAAAATATTTGTTAATACTTTTAGCTATTTTATATCCATAAATGTAAGTTTATTAATAAAACACCATATTTCTGCCTTTTTATAAGGATATGAATTGTACATACAATCAATTTCAGACTCAACCAACAAAAAGCCTCTCAGAACAATATTTATATTGTAACAGTTGCTATTGTAATGCAGTGTATCACCACATGGCAGCGCCTCCTGTCTCACGACTGGTGTCACCCCCTTTTTGTTCATTATTCGCACTCCTCCTGTAATGTATGCTCCCGTGTGTACGCGGACTAGTGTGCTCTTTAGTAATGTGTGGTAGAGGTAGCACTTTTATTTTTGATATTGTAAATAAATGAGTACTTTTTGGAAAGTCAGAAGCTGTTGCTCATTCGCTATCCACCTGCACACCTCCGCGGCTGGCTTCATCTCCACTGCACGTTACAATATGTTGATTTTATTCGCCTACTCATATCATCATTTTTTTACTCCTGGTTCTGTATGTTCATGTTCTGTTCTTTTGTAAACTTCATCTGTTTGTATGTTGTATACTCATTGTGTTTCAGTAAAGTTTGATTTTAAAAAAGGTACGTTCTAAACGAAGCTTCAGACGTCACTGATCACGTGACTCTGGCCAAACGAATCAAGCCTCGACACGGTGCTTCTGAAGCAGCGCGTTGATCTTTCTGACACACGCACCGGAGCGTCAGCTTCAAGCGGACCATCACTACGTCTCACATCTAAAGGTGTCAAGGTAACTGTGAACTGAGTTCAGTCAATCTGGAGTTTTTCCAAGTTTTCTGTTGCTCTCTGTGAGAGAAGAGCGTTAAAGGCGGGGCTCTCCAGAGTCCAGCAAAACAGGAAACCACAGCTGGGTGTGTGTAAGTGTGCAAACCAATAGAATGCATCGTGGCGGGGGGGGGCATCACGGGCAAGAAAAAAATAAAATAATCGGTCGTACCCATGCTTCCCCGACGTCATGCCAGCGCATATTGGGAAATTCGTAGGCACCGATCGGTTTTCTATCAGCCATTTGCTGGGAGTAAGGGCGCCCTCTGTTTGCGAGGTGCGCCTGCTGCTGGCGGCGCAGGGAGGAGAGGGCGGGGCGGCGGGGAGTCTCTGGCTGGCTGGAGCGGCATCTAATAACCAACTCGCAAAACAAAATAAAAACAACAAACAGATATTATGATACAGGCTTATAATCTGCACCGATGTTTTTTCTAAATTCTATAACGTGAGCGCGAGAGCCCTCGGTGCGCCTGCGCGCTGCTGAAGTCAAAGTAAACTTTGTCATCTCCGCTACAGACAGTCCAGCATATAGAGAGACGAGACGACGAGGCTGCAGTTACAGCGGTGCAAGTAAACAAACAATATATATAAGAAGAGTAAGAAAATAAATCTACACTTTAAGACTCGGGGTAAAGGATCAATAACAATTTAATTTATAATTTACAGTTTGATGATTTAAAGTCTCACACAACCCGTCAAAAGGGGCGGGGCCGGCTGCTTCCAAGTAGAGCACATTTCATTTATAATGATGTAAATCCAAGCCCATCATGGATTCACGATCTGAATCCTGGGTTGTGTGAAATCCCAGAAATCAACCTTAGACAAAGTGAATCTGTGAACTAAGGTGTAGGTCTGTTAGGTTAATTGTGCTGATCCTCGGGTTGGGGGATTTGTGTTTGTACTGGAGCGCAAAATTCAAACCAATGGAAGATGGACAACAAAAGTTCAAAGCCATCAGGTGCTCAGGTTAGAAAAAAGAGAAAAGATGCAGGTAAGCAGACGTGTGATTGGATAATGGCAGCTCATCCTGAACCAATCAGACTAAACTCCAAACAATACATTATGTTACAGATTTTAATAGTAATTAGTCATTGTTACTTGTTGATTTGTCCTTTTCTCATTGTGTGACGAATTATGACGACTGTTTGGTAGCTGTTATTGTCTCTCTCTCTCTCTTCATGTGCGTTTCTCTGGTGAAACAATAGTTTTGTGTTAATGTTAGGGCTGCACGATTTTGCATAAAATGAGAATCACGATTTTTTGGCTTAGAATTGAGATCATGATTCTCTCATAACAATAAATAAACATAAAACAACAAATGTCTCACGTTTTGTTGTTGCAGCAAAATGTTGTCCTGCTTGAAATTCCGTCTCCACCGTTGCTCGACGCTGCGTGTACAGAGCAGGTAGTGCAACAATAGAAAAATAGTTGCGGGACGGCACTGTGTAGCGTTTGTCTAGGGTGTTGATCGTTTTCCTAAATCCCTCGTTTTGCACAGTGTTGATGGAGCCATATCTTTGGTCAGGTGATAAGTGATAGCCTCCGTAATGTCTTTGTGCCTGCGGGAGTTCGACGTGTATAGGGAAGCGCTGTATAAGGTTCCCGTTATTGATGTTTGGGTGGTTGACCGGGACGGATTTTCTCCTGTCACTTTCTCGTCATCCCTGACGTGCTCTCCGTTGTTTTTTCCCTGCTAATTTTAGCATCACACGGCACAGCTTCTGTATCACGTGGTATAAGGCTCCGCCCTTGTCATTTGTTGAGCAGGAAGAGTGAGCGCTTGTTTTCATGCAGAGTACGTCCCGGATCAAAATGTGAAGTTTTACAAATCACCACTTCTTTAGTGAATATCATTTCAGTCTCAGACAACCTCGTTTCTCTTACAGAGGTTGAATGCACCTTCTGCAGATGGCGGTACCACACAGTGTGCGTGGACTTCCCCTGCACAGAAGGCAACTACAAATGCTGTGAATGCTAAATAAACAGAAACAAATGATCCCTGTTGTCTTTGCTTGATGATTGGTTTGAGTCTTGACAATCCACATTGCTGGCGTTGCATCTTTCAATGCTAGCAATGGCAGGTATCAGTGCTCAAACCTTTTGTGTTTGTTTCCAACAAGTTGCCCACCTCGGGAAACAAAAATGTGTTCTTTTACTTGTCAGATGAACATATGAGACACTTTGACTCTTCAGTGCAGTGTGGAGCCTAACAAAGATCTGTTTTGTGTCCCAGCTGATCAGCAGGAGGAGGAGAGTCTGACGGAGCAGCAGAGGAACATTTTCAGCTACTTGGACTCAGCTCAGCCACTACAGAGGAAACAATGAGCTCAACACAGAAGGTGACAGACAGAGCAGGACCATATGACCAAAGATATTTATCACCATATACATCTGAACATTTGCCATAACGATGTAGCTGACGATATAATTGACACCAGACAAAATACTTTACAGCTGCACAACTTTATTAAAAAGCCATCAATGTATTTTCACTGAAACAAGCAACTGTTGTTTATGTGCATTAAAGTTATATAAAAATGTAACAGTGCAAATGCAAATTCCTCGCTGACAGTTTAACCAAAAGGCGTTTCCAGTGGAAACTGGCCGACACATCCTGAGCATAACCATGTATAATATCCACTAAACTTCAGAAGAGGTTATACAGTCGTGGCCAAAAGGTTTGAGAATTGCATAAATATTGGAACCTGGAGAAGTTGCTGCTTAAGTTTTTATAATAGCATTTTGCCTGCACTCCAGAATGTTATGAGGAGTGATCAGATGAACTGCATCGTCCTTCTTTGCCATGAAAACGAACTTAATCCCCAAAAAGCCTTACCACTGCATTTCATTGCTGTCATCAAAGGACCTGCTGAGACCATTTCAGTGATCGTCTTCTTAACTCAGGTGAGAATGTTGGCGAGCACGAGGCTGGAGATCATCATGGCTGTATCCCGATTCAGGTTCTGCAGCTTTAAAGTCCTCAAGGGCCGCGTACTCAAAGACCGCTAAGGCCGAAGTGCGAGGCTCGTAGGCTCGTGAAATGGGACGTCTATCCTCCGTCGCGCTGCCCAGGTTGCCTAGCAACCATGATACTAACAGCTGGAAACGTTTCATACAGCTTTGTTTGACAGAAATGAAGGAGAACATATTTAGTTCATTTGTTTCTACATGAGCTCTGTGTGATTTGATGAGTATCTGAGGCTGAGACCACAGGACTGTGAAACATGATTGTTGGGCTTCATTTCTGTGCTGAACAGTCGTTTAAGATTAGCTGTAAATAACAATTAGCTGATGTTGTTCATGAGACTAAAGTCATCTCACTGTGGTAATGTAAATATAATATGGCCAATATTATAGTTATTATATTAATCACTTCACTCACAGACAAGTATCTGTGACAGTGTTTATATAGATGTATCATATATAAGAGACAAATATTGTTCATTTAATATGTTGGTACTAAATGTGGCTCAGTGCTTACATATATGTGTAAAAAGCAAATGTAGGAGCTGTGATAACTGTGTCTGATAGAATGAAGAGTCGACTGATATATGAAATATTCCTTTATTGGGTGAGAAAATCAGACCATGTCATAACTGCTGTAAGTCACACAGAATAGATATCAGAGCCTTAAACAGGCTGACGTCTGCTAAATGGGTCAAACTGGGCAGAAAGTCTACAAACACATAACATCCTTATAGAATATGATGTAACACTATAGATCAACTTAGCTCAGAATATATAAAGCATATAAACAGTTACAGTAATATGATGCAACAAACACAGCAGCTACTGATCCAAAATACTCAAAGCTTCATAGAACTGAAACCAACATTTATTTTTAGCTCCATCCTGCTTAGGGATGGGTATTGATAAGATTTTAACGATTCCGATTCCATTTTCGATTCTGTTTAACGATTCAATTCTTTAGCGATTCTCTTATCGATTTTTTTTTTTTTTTTTTTTTTAAAGAGAACACTAAGGTCGATTAGCTTAGAACTTTGTTTTATATCTTCTCTTTGAAGAAGATAGAAATTTAGGAGTAACATGGCCTTACAAACCCAACAGTGAGATCTTAAGAGATCCAGCCTACGGCTCTTCAATGGGGTGTCACAGGGTCCCCAGGAAAAAAAATTGTAAATGTAAAATAATAAAATAAATATTCTTCTGTAGCAATAACAAAGTATAATATAAATTGTTCTGTGGCAATTACACAAGAATATCCTGTAATGTCCCTGCCTACAATTAAACACATTCACTTACCAAAAATCGGGGCATCTGCTGTGGCAAATGGGTGCAAGCCACTGCTCGGTGACATTAGTCTATCCTGGCCTGAAAGGAGACGCTACCGGTAGACTGCAGCGAGAACTGCCAGCGAGCGCCAGCCAGACTCTGTCTGTCTCTCTCATCATGGTCACCTACATGTACAGTAATGGCAGGTTTTGGAATAAGGCAGATCGCGCTAACATAATATGCACTGTTAGGTGATTATTTACCTGCCGCATTAACGGGAGAGGACGTGCAAACGTTAGCGCTGCTGCTGGGTTGAGAGTCATGAGTCCGGAGCGGTATTAAAAACACGTGTCATCGCGTGTTTTGTGAGCAAATGCTTTTGCATATTCGTAGTGTTTCCTCCCTTAAATGAAATATCTACTTTGCAAGTTGCCCTGTTGTCATCGGTTCTCATCAAGTATAATCAAACTTTTGAGCATTTGAGCCGCTTAGGCGCCGTGTTTCCTGCCAGGTAAATGACGCTCCGCAACGTGGTGACGTCATTCGGGGCGACTGAAATCGATAAGGGAATCGTTTGAAAAAATGGCAAACGATTCCAAGGAATTGAAACAGTGGGAACCGGTTCTCAACAAGAACCGGGTTTCGATACCCATCCCTAATCCTGCTGCTGATACATACTTTAGGTTTCTGAACATTAAACTTGTTGCTGCCTTTCATAGTGTGTAACTTGAAGGCCCTGAGTACTTTCTCCCACACTGGAAACACTGGGATGATAACATTATTTGAACATTACCTAATAAGACTGATTCAGCACAGACAGTTATGTTAAACTTTCCTAGCAGTCCTTCACAAACAGGGAACAGTCTGTCTATTCTCTCCATCTGTCAGCTGCTGCTGGCTCTTCCTCCTCCTCTTCCTCACACACTGCTGAGTTTGTCCTGGTGGATCATCAGGGCTGCAAAGCCTCACAGATGATGTGCAGCAGTGGGTCCCTCAGTCTGTCCTCACTCTGGACACTTGCAGTCGTCACACATGGAAATCAAATGTGTGATAAGCTGCAGGATTCAAACACAAGTGTAACTTATAAACACACGTTCATACTTTTATTCCACAATCAGAGAGAAAGAAACAGAGAGAGAGTGCAGGACAGACAGACAGGTGACAGTCTCAGGTGTACACACTGCTACACAACAGCACAGAGAAGCAGGATTTAGTGTTTGTGTTATTACGAGTGTAAACAAGAAGAGTTCCAGATGGTGCAGTGGACACATGTGTGACTGCTGTGATTAAAGCATCTTTCTTTCAGCTTAACAAGTGAACCGTCAGCTCGTTCACACACACGTTAAAGTCCGTTTGGCTCGACACCACCGAACAGAGGCAGCAATATAACACAGCTCACATTAACAGTGCAGTGAATCCTGCTTGTGCCGTGATGTTCAGGACTGCAAACCGAGCAGCATCACTGACTTTCAGCTTGTTGTGTTTGTGGATATATGACTGACTTTAATTATCCACAAAATCATCACATTCTCTGTCAGATTAAGGTCGACTATTGAACGGCGTATATTTAAAAGGCTTTAAAACCAAGTTAACGCTGAAAGTACAAACATCACTAATGTCACATAACTCTGCCGACAAGGCATAGCTATGGCTATGAAATGCTCTTTGTGTATCACTTCTTCATTATGAAAGATGTCATTAATGCACTAGTAATGTCTCATCTGGAGTATTGTTCAATCATTTGGTCAGCAGCTAATGAGACAGATCTTAACAGACTTCAGTTAGTCCAGAATAAGGCGTCCAGATTAGTGTGAAGATGTTCATACTATACTAATATTGATAAAATGCATAATAACCTTTCTTGGCTTCCTGTACAGGCTAAAATATTCTATGGCTTACTTGTAGTTCTAAAGAAAGCAATTCTGTTAAACACACCACATTTATTCTGCTCAGCTGCAGTATCCAGATGAAATACATCATCATATTACACAGTTTTCAACAAACTGCAATTTAGTAAATGCTCGAGTTAAAAGTAACGTTTTATAAAACTGTTACATTTAGAGCAACTTTTAAGTGGAATAAGTTGCCTTAAAAAATTAGAGAATTATTCAAAACTTCAATGAACACTTAAAAGCCGATTTACAGAGCTTTTAGTTGTTGTAAATATTGTAAGACATGATTTGTTTTTGAAATTTGTGTAATGTGCCTCAATGTTATTGATATTATTATTATTGATTGCTTATATTTGAACAATTGTGAAACCTCACTGTGGATGTAAGAGTGAAATTATGTGGATATCTTGAATCGACTTTATTGTGTAATATTTTGTGTGAGTATTTGACGGAAGACGAGCAACATCTGTTGTGGAAGCTAACGGGGTTCCTTTAGAATAAACAAACATAGGATTTATTATCACTGAATAATTCTGTATAAATCTACACAAATTATAGAAATATGTAATAGGAAACAACAAAATAATCTAAATTATAAAATAATGTGTGTGTGTGTGTGTGTGTGTGTGTGTGTGTGTGTGTGTGTGTGTGTGTGTGTTGTGGAGCAGGGAAATTATTTTACTGCTATTGTTAAATAATCATCATTATTACCATTGCATTAATAATATAATCTGTAGTTTATATTGCATTCAGAGGTTGAACAGTGTGTCTTTCAGAAAAGACTAAAAGTCACAGGCTGACAGGAAACAGGCTTGCAGAGAGTTTGCAGAAGTGAAACCAGTCTTAGGTTATTTTGAGCAGCAGGCCAGACGAGGCCATTTGAATTACTAGGTTATTCAAATTGATCATTGCTTTAACAATGTAACAGATAGCTTTAAGAAGGCTTTAAGGTTTTATGCATACAGGTATTAAATTAACTTTGTATTCCAGGTGCAGTTAGAACTATTTTATACATATTGCATATCTGTGCTTATTTGAGTTGATGTTCAGGTTCATTAATGGTCTAAAGCTTCACTAGTGAGAGTGTCTAGATGATCCATGCTGAGGGAAAACTAGAACATAGAAGGAATTGCAATACATGCTTACACAACAGTTCATTTTAATATCTTTTATATGTTCATATTCTTGTATTAAGCTTTTAGTAGGGGTTCTTGATTAAAACATTTATTTAGTAGATGACACATACATAGTTTCAGTTCGGTTATTACATATCTGAGGGTGGCTTCTGTCTCTCTGTCTGGTTAGAGGTCAGGAGCTAGTCGGCGAGGTGAAACAGGGTGCAATTGTGGTTAGCACACAGACACACACACACTCAGTTAGAGAGAATCATTTATAGGTAAAAGTTTAATCATGTTTTGCTTGGGGTTGCAAAAAGAGCAGTTTGTCGCAGAACTGCTGCTGAGGTGCCAAGATGACAAGCGAGCATCCGGCAGTGACAGGAAGCACCTGTTATGAAGATAGAAGACAATTGTTCTTTTAAATTGTGTCAAAAGTCGTTGTGGTTTTGATATTGACGTATGTGTATATATCCTGTCTGTGACGCATGAAGGGGCGTCAGTAAATCAAACCCTGACGGTATAAAATATCTGTTTATGCTTTGATTAAGTCGGAGATCACTTGCTGTCTGCGTACAGAGTGTTCTTCCCACACGTGTGTAGTCATTAAAATCATTGTTTGACCAAGAGCTTCTGGACCATGGTGGTTTGTACTCTCCTTCCTCAATTTTTGAACCTTAACAGTGTGTGTGTGTGTGTGTGTGTGTGTGTGTGTGTGTGTGCATGATTTTAGTGTTTGAACAGTCATGAATTATCTTTAACAGCAGGTTGGATGTAATGTGTTAGAACTACCAGCAGGTGGGGATAAGAGACCTTTAAGGTGTTTGGTGCCATGCTCCACCTTCAGGTTTAAAACTAGTGTTAATGGAGTTTGAAGGTTGAGTTTGTTCCACGACTGCATTTCACTCACTGCCTCTGTTTGTATCTCTGTCACTGCAGGACCAACATGGAGCCAGAAGTCAGCGCTCTCAGGAGGCCGACAAACCTCACAGAAGAAAGGGAGAGAAAAAACACACCTGTGACGAGTGTGGGAAGGGTTTTACTGTGAGGGCTTCACTAAAACAGCATCAGGTCATCCACACTGGAGAGAGACCGTTCAGCTGTGACTTGTGTGGAAAGTCTTTTTCCTTCAAGCCTTCCCTAAGAAAACACCAACTCATCCACAGTGGAGTTAAAGCGTACAGCTGTGATCAGTGTGGCAGAGCTTTTACTCGCAGTAGCCACTTACAGAGTCATCTAGTTACCCACTCTGGAATTAAGGCATACAGCTGTGATCAGTGTGGCAGAGCTTTTACTCACAGTAGCCACTTACAGAGTCATCTAGTTACCCACTCTGGAATTAAGCCATACAGCTGTGACATCTGTGGAAAAACTTTCAGCCAGAGAGGGCCCCGAAATAAACACCTACGCATTCACATCAGACATGATGTGTACTGCTGTGAACAGTGTAGCAAACAGTTTACAACAGACGCACACTTACAACGACACATGTTTACCCACACTGAGGAGAGACCTTATCAATGTGACCTGTGTGAGAAGACTTTTAAATCTCCACATGACCTGAGACAACACCAACAGATCCACACCAGAAAGAGACTCTACAAGTGCAGCTACTGTGAGGTATGTATTTATATTGTTATCTTGTCATTTTAGCCTGACTGTTTGGAACAAACAAAAGACCCTTATGAAAAGGACACCGAGGGAACAGTTTACCCTGCCCGGGATAGGGTTACCGGGGCCCCGCCCTGGAGCCAGGCCCGGGGAGGGTGCCCGAGGGCGAGCGTCTGGTGGCCGGGCCTTAGTCCATGGGGCCCGGCCGGGCACAGCCCGAAGAGGAGACATGGGCCCATCCTCCCGCAGGCCCACCACCCACAGGAGGCGCCATAGGGGTCGGGTGCATTGTGTGCCGGGTGGCGGCCAGGAGCGGAGGCCTTGGCGGCTGACCCCCGGCTGCCAAGACTGGCAATAGGGACATGGAATGTCACCTCTCTGGTGGGGAAGGAGCCTGAGTTAGTGCGTGAGGTTGAGAGGTACCGGCTAGATATAGTCGGGCTCACCTCTACACATGGCTTGGGCTCTGGAACCAGTCTCCTGGAGAGGGGCTGGACTCTGTCTCAGTCTGGAGTTGCCCCTGGTGAGAGGCGGCGGGCTGGGGTGGGTATTCTAATATCCCCTCGGCTTGCTGCCGGTACGTTGGGGTTTTTCCCGGTGGACGAGAGGGTTTGTTCCCTGCGCCTTAGGGTCGGGGAACGGGTCCTGACTGTCATCTGCGCTTATGCGCCGAGTGGCAGTTCAGAGTACCCAGCCTTCTTAGAGTCCCTGGGGGGGGGGGGGGGGGGTGCTGGAGGGTGCTCAACCTGGAGACTCTGTTGTCCTGCTGGGAGACTTCAATGCTCACGTGGGTAACGACAGCGAGACCTGGAGGGGCGTGATTGGGAGGAACGGCCTCCCTGATCTGAACCCGAGCGGTGCTTTGTTATTGGACTTCTGTGCTAATCACAGTTTGGCCATAACGAACACCCTGTTCAAACATAAGAGTGTCCATAAGTGCACGTGGCACCAGGACGCTCTAGGCCGTAGGTCGATGATCGATTTTGTAATCGTATCAGCAGACCTGCGACCATATGTTCTGGACACTCGGGTAAAGAGAGGGGCTGAGCTGTCAACTGATCACCACCTGGTGGTGAGTTGGATCAGGTGGCGGGGGAGGACGCTGGACAGACCTGGTGCACCTAAACGCGTAGTGAGGGTGTGCTGGGAACGTCTAGCAGAGGCCCCAGTCCGCGAGATCTTCAACGCACACCTCCGGCAGAGCTTCAACAGCATTCCGAGGGAGACTGGGGACATTGAGTCCGAATGGACCATGTTCAGCGTCTCCATTGCCGAAGCTGCTGCATTGAGCTGCGGCCGCAAGGTGGTTGGTGCCTGCCGCGGTGGTAATCCCCGAACCAAATGGTGGACACCAGAGGTGAAGGGAGCCACCAGGCTGAAGAAGGAGTCCTATCGGGCTTGGTTGGCCTGTGGGACTCCGGAGGCAGCCGACAGGTATCGACAGGCCAAGCGGAATGCGGCTCGGGCAGTGGCTGAAGCAAAAACTCGGGTGTGGGAGGAGTTCGGAGAGGCCATGGAAAAAGACTTTCGGACTGCCTCGAAGAGATTCTGGCAAACCGTCAGGCGTCTCAGGAGGGGAAAGCGGTGCTCTACCTGCACTGTGTATAGTGCTGGCGGAGTGCTGCTGACGTCGACTGAGAAAATTGTCAGGCGGTGGAAGGAATACTTCGAGGACCTCCTTAATCCCACTGACACGTCTTCCGAGGAGGAAGCAGAGTCTGGGGATGAGGGGAATGACCCGCCAATTTCCGGGGGCGAGGTCACTGAGGCAGTTAAACAACTCCTTGGTGGCAGAGCCCCTGGTGTTGATGAGGTCCGCCCCGAGTTCCTGAAGGCTCTGGACGTTGTAGGGCTGTCCTGGTTGACACGCCTCTGCAATGTTGCGTGGAGATCAGGGGCAGTACCTGTGGACTGGCAGACCGGGGTGGTGGTCCCCATCTTTAAGAAGGGGGACCGGAGGGTGTGTTCCAACTACAGGGGGATCACACTCCTCAGCCTCCCTGGGAAAGTCTATGCCAGGGTGCTGGAAAGGAGAGTTCGTCCGCTAGTCGAACCTCGGATACAGGAGGAACAATGCGGTTTTCGTCCTGGTCGCGGAACACTGGACCAGCTCTTTATCCTCTCCAGGATACTTGAGGGTGCATGGGAGTTTGCCCAACCAGTCTACATGTGTTTTGTGGACTTGGAGAAGGCATTCGACCGTGTCCCTCGGGGTGTCCTGTGGGAGGTGTTGCGGGAGTATGGGGTGTCTGGCCCATTGCTACGGGCCATTCGATCCCTATACAACCGTTGCAAGAGCTTGGTTCGCATTGCCGGCAATAAGTCGGACTCGTTCCCGGTGGGTGATGGGCTCCGCCAGGGCTGCCCTTTGTCTCCGGTTGTGTTCATAATTTTTATGGACAGGATTTCTAGGCGCAGCCAAGTGGCGGAGGGCTTTCGCTTTGGTGGCCTCAGAATCTCATCTCTGATTTTTGCAGATGATGTGGTTCTGTTGGCTTCATCGGGTGAGGGCCTCCAGCTCGCACTGGAACGGTTCGCAGCCGAGTGTGAAGCAGCGGGAATGAGGATCAGCACCTCCAAATCTGAGGCCATGGTTCTCAGCCGGAAAAGGGTGGAGTGCCCACTCCGGGTCGGGGATGAGTTCCTGCCCCAAGTGGAGGAGTTCAAGTATCTCGGGGTCTTGTTCGCGAGTGATGGGAGAAGGGAGCCGGAGATCGACAGACGGATTGGGGCTGCGGCTGCAGTAATGCGGACGCTGCACCGGTCCGTCGTGGTGAAGAGGGAGCTGAGTGTAAAAGCGAAGCTCTCAATTTACCGGTCGATCTACGTCCCTACCCTCACCTATGGCCACGAGCTGTGGGTAGTGACCGAAAGAACAAGGTCGCGGATACAAGCGGCAGAAATGAGCTTCCTCCGAAGGGTGGCTGGCCTCTCCCTTAGAGATAGGGTGAGAAGTTCGGCCATCCGGGAGGGGCTCAGAGTAGAGCAGCTACTGCTCCACATCGAAAGGAGCCAGCTGAGGTGGTTCGGGCATCTGACAAGGATGCCCCCTGGGCGCCTCCTGGGTGAGGTGTTCCAGGCATGTCCCACCGGGAGGAGGCCCCGGGGCAGACCCAGGACACGCTGGAGAGATTATATCTCTCGGCTGGCCTGGGAACGCCTTGGTGTTCCCCCGGATAAGCTGGAGGAGGTGGCTGGGGAGAGGGAGGTCTGGGCCTCTTTGCTTAGGCTGCTGCCCCCGCGACCCGGCTCTGGATAAAGCGGATGAAGATGGATGGATGGATGGATGTTTGGAACAACTCTGCTCATTAAACTGTGTTAGCATGTTAGCAATTCTACTGCATGGAAAAGCAGCTCTGAGTGATTATTCAGATTTTCCTTTCAGTTATGATTTTAGTATTACTGTAGTATTATGGTGGTAGTATTGTAGTTATTGCAGCCCAGTAAACTGAGTGTGTTAACTGAAACAGTCAAATGTAGTTGGACGTCTGCAGAGATGCTCTTTATTTCAGGCGACGTTCAGGATACAAATGTTGAAGGACTGACTTACACTGTCTTTGTGTCTTTGTTTAGAAGCAGAGCGACACAGATGGATCCAGTTCTCAACCCTGTCATCACTGTGGTGGTGGGAAAGACTTTCATTGTGACCTCTGTGGAAAAACTTTCAGTCGGCAAAAGACCCTAAAACTACATCAACGTAGACACACTGGAGACAAACTGAAATACTGCAAAGAATGTGGGAGAAGCTTCACTACATCACATCACTTAAAACAACATGAACTGATTCACAGTGGGGTTAAAAAGCACCTCTGTGATCAGTGTGGGTCATCCTTCACCACTGCAGGTCAGCTTAAAACACACAAAGGAGTCCACACAGGAGAGAAACCACACAAGTGCAGACACTGTGAGAGAAGCTTCTCACAGTCAGGTAATCGTAACATTCATGAACGTGGACACATGGAAGGAAACTACAGCTGTGACCAGTGTGACAAGAGCTTCAGGAATCTCAGTTCATACTCTGCACACAAACGATCCCACGTTACTAATAAACTGTTTCACTGTTACCAATGTGCCCAAACATTCACCTCATTGTCTGCTCTGTGCAAACATCAGCGTGATCACTCAGGGCTGAAATCACTCCCATCACTGGATCACAGTGAATCTGAAGACACAGAAAGATCCTCTGGTTTCTGTGTCGGACTCAAAAAGCTTGAGATCAGGCTCCACAGAGTTCAGATAGAATCATTTAAACTTGTGTTGAACTGAACTGGTTGCTGGGCTGAACTTCTACATAATACAGATCTACATGGGATCTTCTTTTCTGTTTTTTACTGAGTCAGTTTTGTCCTTTTTTCTCTGTCCTGGTTTTGCTCGTCTGTAAATGATTGAAACTCAGTCAAATAGTTCATTGTTCTCCAGCAAAACGTTTTGGAAACTCATGTTTAACCTTTAAAACTCTGACATGTTTTAGCACACAAGGCTTCATCGGGGAGTTCACTCATGATTGGACCATGAGAACAAAGGTTTTTAGTTCTTTCAAAGAGAGTCTTGGAGATGTTTGATGTTTCTGTTTTTCTGAAACCACCTGAAAGAAAAACTATTTTTCTTGCTTTATGTAGTGTGGAAGTTTTTAATGTTTCTTCATCTGTGATGTTCTTGAATGTGTTCACGTGAAGATGGTACAAATAAACTGTCCTTTCAGCTTTAGCTCCTAATTTATTCATTATTTATGGATGTAGCACAGCAGCCGTCTCTTGATTAACACATGGAGGGCTCGGGATCTGATGGTGTCGTCTCCCTAATTTGCCCACTCAGTAACTCTCACTCATGGCCAAGAAATTGAAATAAACCTTGTTTCCCTGCTGGATAGTGATCCACTGTAACTCTGCTCCTCCTTCCTGTTTAGGATTTCTGTGGCTGAAGTAAAATTCCCTCCATCCATCACTTATCCCAGCTAACCCAAAGTGAAATAAAGTTTTGCTCGTCTTAAAAAAGCATTACAATAATGGGCATTACCAATGCAAACTGAATGATACAGAAGATGAAAGAAGAGACTTTGATCAGTTAATAAAGCTCATGATCTGGATTCATTGTGGCTGCTACACAGATACTTCTGGGTCACTTCTCTCAGTTAGGAACCTTCCTCACCAAACTGACTGTTGGACCACACCCCTGGTTTCATGAGAAATTGTTTCAGCCATGATTTCTCTTCCTGTATTTCAGAGTAAAGACTGAAGTGACAAATGGAAGCATGTTTAAAAAACACAATGTGAGAGAGACGTTGAGGTCCTTAGAAGTTACCCTGGGTTTTTCTGTCACCCTGCTAGATGTTACACACCTTGTTATTGGACTGATTTCTACTGCTGGACTACTCCTGCGGAGAGTAACAATACTCTTACTAATTAGCTCCCTTTCACACCTTTGGGGATATTTATTTTTGTGTTTGCAGCGCTGTGAGCCAGAACAGCGAGAGAAAAATCTGCAACAGCGACGAGCCGAATGCTTACGTGAATCGCAGCAGCTGCACATGTGCTACGCTGAATTAGAGGATATCTTTGCTCTGGATTTCTATTTCTACTTTTTCATTTCTATATGATTCTTCTTGCATCTAAACAAAGATGATTCAATTTGCTAAATGTTGATGGCTCTTCGTGCTCAGGTGTAAATGAGACGTAATATTTGCTCTTGGTTTGGTTCTCCTGTACAGAACCTTGCAGTACAACAGAAACCTAAAAACATTCTTTGTAGTTGTTATTCTTAGTTGTTCTGCTGCCTAAATACCACAGGGTCTAAATTGGTGAGCGTGTTTGCCACTATATTTGCCCTGGATGTAGATGCAGAAACTCTTGCTCTGTATTTGAGAGAGAAACTTAAAAGAGATGTGACCTGTCAAAAAATTGCTAGTAAACGTAGCAGGTTCAGCTCTTTCAAGGTTTCTGCTGAATGTAATGATGTGGGTGAAATGTACAATCCTGAACTCTGGCCTGAAGGGGCTCTGGTCCGGCGTTTTTATGAACCTCGTAAGCTCGGTACGGTGGTGCCAAGCTCAGTGGATCCAGCAGGGGAGATAACTGCGCCTTCTGGTACCAACGTATCAACATGAAGATGTCTATTAGGATATTATCTTACAACTGTCATGGTCTACGTTTGGGACAGAGTGCAGGGGACAAAGCTCGACGGATTGTTGTGGACAGTCTGCTTGCAGAATGTGACATTTTATGCTTGCAGGAGACATGGTTGTCCAAACAGGACCTGGGAAAACTTAACTGTCTAAATGCAAGTTTTTTGGGAGTGGGGGAATCAACAACTGATCTCAGCACAGCTATAGTCAGAGGCAGAATACCTGGAGGGGTTGCTGTGCTTTGGGACAAAAAAATAGACCCTGTGATAAAGCTCATTAGACTGGATGTAGACTGGTGTATTGGTATACAATATACACAGAACAATAGTAGTTTTATCATTCTTAATATTTATTCTCCCTATGAATCTTGTCAAAATGAGCAAGAATACCTCAGTAGGCTGGCTTTTATTAATGCATTTATTCAAGACAACGATACTTACAGCATATATGTTTTGGGTGATTTTAATGCTGATCTCACAGACAGCAGTTCTCAGTTTGCTGACCACTTAACTCACTTCTGTCAAGTTAATAATCTTATCCTGTCTACCAAAGTGTTGCTGCCTGCAGATAGCTATACATACATAAGTGAAGCCTGGCATAGTACATCATGGCTGGACCACTGTATCTGTACAGCTGATGGACATGCAGCTTTAGCAAACATGACTATTAGGTATGAGGTAACTGTGTCAGATCATATACCTTTTGGTTTTACTGTGAATGTGGAACAAATGCCAGCAACAACTGGAAACAATATTGCTACCAGTGTAAAATTAGACTGGTCAGCTTGTAGTGAAGATGATTTCTTAGCTTATCATAGTAATACCGATATACATCTGAACAACATTTCTTTGCCCAAAGAAGCTATTTTGTGCAAGGATGTCAACTGTAAGAATGCTGTGCATAAACATTTACTCTGCTCCATGTATGATGATATAGTGACTGCTCTGCATGAAAGTGGTACACCGCTTGATAAACAATATAAGCATAAGAAACCTAACATCAGACCTGGCTGGAAAGAACATGTATCCATGTACCATGATGAAGCTCGCATAGCTTATAAATGTTGGGTCATGGCTGGAAGACCTAAACAAGGCCCAGAATTTGAACAGAAAAAATGTGCGAATGCCAGATATAAGTACGCTGTTCGCTTTATAACTAAAAATGAGCAAATGCTGAGAGCAGATTCTTTGGAAAATGCTGTGTAATAATATGACAGATTTTTGGAAAGAGGTGAAAGCTCTTAATAACTGTAAACCATCTCTACCATCAACTGTTGAAGGTGTTTCTGGGGCAGATAACATTGCAGCATTATGGAGACAGCATTACAGTGCATTGTTTAACTGTATAAAAAGTGAACCATATGAGGACAATCTTGACATGAGTAATGACACAATAAGTGTAAGGACACATGAAGTATATGAAGCCATTCATAGGTTGTCTGATAATAAATCCTCTGGTTTGGATCACATCACTGCAGAACATTTAAAACATGCTAGTTTAAGGCTAGCTCCTCTTCTAGCGCTCTGTTTCACTGGGTTTATGATTCATGGCATATTACCAGACTCAATGCTGTGTATTTTACTGGTACCAGTTATGAAAGACAAAGCTGCAAAAGTGAGCTGTTTGGATAATTACAGGCCGATTGCACTAGCCAGTATTTTATCTAAGGTGTTAGAAAGAATCCTGTTTGATAGAGTTAGTGAGTTCATCTCTTCTCTGGATAATCAGTTTGGCTTCAAACCAAAGCACGGCACTGACATGTGCATATATGCACTCAAGGAAATAGTCAGGTCGTATAGGGCTAAAAATTCATCTGTCCTCATGTGTTTCATTGATGCCTCTCAGGCTTCTGATCGAGTGAACCACAGAAAACTTTTTGATAAACTGAAGAGACGGGGAGTTCCTCAATACATGGTGAGGATTCTCTCTTACTGGTACGCTCATCAGAACATGCAGGTTAAATGGGGAAGCAGTATTTCTGCCCCCTTTGGTGTCAGCAATGGTGTTAGACGGGGTGGGATTTTGTCTCCAATTTTATTTAATCTATATGTTGATGATTTGTCCATACAGCTGAGAGCCTGTAACACTGGGTGTATATTAGGTAAAGCACTGATAAATCATCTCATGTATGCAGATGACCTGGTTGTTTTTAGTCCAAGCAGTGCTGGGTTACAGGATCTTCTTAATGTCTGTACTGAATATGGTGTGCAATATGACATTGAGTACAATGCTGCTAAAAGTGCTGTTTTGATATGTAGAACCAAGCAGGATAAACAGCTAAATTTCCCTTTGTTTAAACTGGCACAAAAAACTCTTGAAGTTCATAAAAAGGTGAAATACCTCGGTCACTTTATTACTGAGCAAATGAATGATGATGATGACATATACAGACAACGATGTAAGCTCTATGTGCAGGCAAATACTATTGCACGCAAATTCAGCTTTTGTTCACTTCCAGTTAAAGTGGCTTTGTTTAAAGTGTATTGCACACCGCTATATACTGCCCCCTTGTGGTCATCCTACAAACAATGTAGCATGCAGAAGCTGCATGTTGCATATAATGATGCGATGAGAATCCTTTGCAGGATACTGTGGAGCAGGGAAATTATTTTACTGCTATGGTTAAATAATTGTCATCATTACCATTGCATTAATAATATAATCTGGAGTTTATATTGCATTCAGGGGTTGAACAGTGTGTGTCTTTCAGAAAGGCTAAAAGTAACAGGACAGGAAACAGGCTTGGAGAGTTTTGCAGAAGTGAAAGTTATTTTGAGCAGCAGGCTAAGACGAGGCTTTAACAATGTAACAGATAGCTTTAAGAAGGCCTTAAGATGTTATGCATACAGTTATTATGTTGACCTTGTATTTCAGGTGCAGTTATGACTATTTTATACACAATGCATATCTGTGCTTATTAAAGAGTTGGAGCTCGGTCAATTAATTGGGGGTCGGAAGCTTTGTTCGGCGCGATGTCCGGACAATCTATTGTGCAAGTGACTTGGAGCCATAGAAGGAATTGCAGTACATGCTTACAAAACACTTATATATCAGATCATTTTATATTAAGCTTTTAAGTAGAGGTTCTTGGTTAAAACATTTATTTAGTAGAAGACATACATATAGTCTCAGTGAGCCTCTGGTCTGGTGAAAGGTCAGAAGTGCAACAGGTGAATTGAGAAAGAGCATGTGAGGTCGTGACACACACACATGAGTTAAATTTATTTAGAGGAGAGATTAGTCATGTCTGGTTGTAACTGCAAAAGTGTCTCGGTAAAAGAGGAACCGTCCTTGTTGTCTCGGCAAGAAAGAGGAACAATTTACTTTAAGACAAGAACGGAAAGTACATGAAAATAGAAGATGATCTTCTGGGTTAAAAGCCATTGTGGTGTTGATCTGATCTATGTATAAAATGTATCTGTGACGCATGAAGGGGCGTCAGTAAATCAAACCCTGATGCTATAAAATATCTGTTCATGCTTTGATTAAGTTGGAGATCACTTGCTGTCGGCGTACAGAGTGTTCTTCCCACACGTGTGTAGTCATTAAAATCATTGTTTGACCAAGACCTTCTGGACCATGGGTGGTTTGTACTCTCCCTCCTCAATTTTGAACCTTAACATTTGGGGGCTCGTCCGGTGGTTGAGGAGGGAGAATTGGAGGTGTAGATGGAGAAATTTGGTCTTAGGTGGTCTGACGGGCAGACATGAATTCCAGTGGTCGAAGTGAGTGGGCATAAGCCGGCTTATCCAAAAGGTAAGGCACTACCTGTTGAATTATTTCCAAAGTGTGCCAAATTGGATATGATAAAATTTAAGTCTACTCACTGAAGTTACTGGTGGATGTCTGTTTTGATTTTGATGAAAAATCTCATGAGTTGAAGCAGTTAGAGTTCTGCTAAGAAGAAATGAAAGCAGTTAAGAGTCTGATAAGAAAAGTTTAAATACTGGGTTGAAGTCCCAAAGAAATTGAGTTAGAGTCTCAAGTAGTTTGGTAGGGAATTGGTTATTGTGTTGGTTAGAGTCCAAATTTGGTCATAAGAGTGGACCTGAGCGGTCATTTTGTGAGTTGGAGTCTCCATTGACCACTAGGTTGCACCTGCCTCAGTTATACACTTGTTTCGGGTGTTGATTGTTGTTTCAAAGTATTATAAATTATTTTAGAACGGAACCGTGGGGGTTCTAGGAAGTGCAGTTCTCGGAGGTAATGCTCCCTCCCGGCCAAGGACGCTTGGCCCTGACCTATCGGCGAATAGGGTTAGTACGGTTGGCAACCGGGGAGAACTTGGGAACCTCCAAAATAGCTAGGAGTTAGAGTCTCCTTACCGTTTGGAACGGTAGTCTGCGCTTTTTTGGACAGGAGAAGTTGGACTTCGGGTGTGTAACTTTAACTTAACACTTTGGGGTAAGCCTTGGCTGTGAAACGCCAAAATTAGAGCTTCAGGCAAAGTTTGGGTTGGTTGACGCTTTTAAATTGAGTTAGGGATTTTAGAGATGAGGCCAGAAACAGTTAAAGTCTTGATACTGGTTAATTGGTCGCAAAAAACTCAGGGAGTTTATCCGCTGGGCGGTTATTTTAAATTTGTCGAAATTGTGTAGGTGCTAAAGCTGACAGATCTGACAGTGGTTGTAAATATAAGATGTCTTTGTAATATAAAATAAGAGATCTCTGTGTGAAAGGAGTCTGAGGCAATGCTGGAGCTATTTTTAGACGGTGTGTGTGTGAGTGAAAATGCAAATGAGTAAGTAGTGAACTGTTTAAACCACAGTTGGTTTTACAAATACTGCTGCAAACATTGTTGAGTGTGTGTTTCAAATGCCATTTATGTTTATTAGAGGACTATAAATAAAGTTTTGAGTTGCCGTAGTGGATGTATAGTAATTGACTGAGTTTGGATGCAGATATATAAATATATTGAGTGCACTGTATATACTTAAGACTAACACATTACTTTCAGTAGTAACTTTTCTCCAGCATTAGTTGCTGGTGTGGTTTATTTTTTCAATTTCTTGTGTGTGCGGTGAGAATTAATGGAGGTTTCAATTTTTCGTTTGTTTTTTGTTTTTGACTTGCTCTTTTTGATTATGACAAGCATGTCTAAAATACTCTTAGGAAAGTGTGTTTTGAGTTATATTCCTCAACTCTGGTCACACTTTAAGTGTGTGAATGCGGTGACTAGAAGGTTTTGAATGATGAATAAAGGTGTGAGAGGTATTTCTTTGGTGATGTAAAGTAGGATGTTTTAAAGTTTGAAAGTGTTTTTAATTTAAGAGATGCATGAGTGATGTTATAAGAGTTTAGTTTATTTAAAAGGTGTGTGTGTGAGAGGATTATGAAATCATTGTGTGAATGATGCTACATTTTAGATCAAAAGTTAGTAGAATTACAGAGGGTTTGTAGATTGTAAATACAAAATAAGTTTGATTAGCCTGCAGAAACAGAAAAGCAGCTTGAGCTGCTCTGAGAAGCTGTGGGTGTGTGACAGGAAGTTACATGCGCATAAAAGGAAGTGACTGTGACGAGTGAGCACCCAGAGAGAGAAACAGATGAGTTAAACTTTAGGCAGATAAAGCGAATGGAGGTTTTGAGAAAAGAAATGAAAAGGATATTAATTGTATGTTTTAGTGTGTTAACACAGATTACAGATAAATAAAGGTGGACTTCTCTCAACCTGGAATTTTGAGTACGGCGCCAAAACCACTAGAGTAGCATAATTGGGAGAAAACAGGCCAGATTTTGGCTTAAAATTTTACAGCTTGACCTCGCACTTGTCCCCATCCTGAGAAGAAGCTCAAAGGACAGTTAATCTCCTGATGAAGACCAACAGAACATCGTGGACTTGAGAAGAATTAATAGCAGGCAAAAGACAGTGCAACTGAAACCACACTGACGACACCAGCAGCAGCATGAAAGGAACCACGAGGTGGAAACATGTACTGTAAATTACAGGCTGGGCAGTTGAACAGTGGGATAATGAGCTGTGGAAAGCACTGGACACTGATTGTCAGATTTGCCATGCTTGGAGTAATCTTGAAAGAGATGACTGAGAGGATCAACAGAAAAGAAGAAACCACGTGATGAAACATGCACGGTGGACAGCAGGCTGGTAAGAACAGTGTGACATGACTGTTTAAAGGCACTGAATGTGGTATTTTGCCAGGCTGGGACTTGATCCAAAAGGAAAATACTGAAGAGAAACAGAGAAGAAACAGACTGTGTTTGCTGGAATTCAAGACAACAAAAGGACACTGAGAGAAGAGGACAGTGACCAGTGAGAGGCGAAGCTGGACGAGTTTGACTGTGAGAATACAGGGTGTAATTGGACTGAAAGTGAAGCTTGAACTCATGATGGTTTAGAGATGTCCACCGTCACAAACAAAGAGGTAAACAAGAATAGAAATCACACATAGACAAAGTGTTACATGTGAAATTATTTCTGGAAAGAATCAGAAGTGAGATAGTTTTGAATTAAGAAATCAGGGAAAAGATGCATGAATTAAACCTGACTATAACATATAGAGGCAATGAAGAAAGCAGCTTACACTCACTGAACATTAACAAAATACATAGGAAAAGCAATGAAGACCTGCTTACACGTATATACATGACATAAGTTGGGATTTCTGACCAGAGAAAGGGAAACGGGTAGTTTAAGTACTTATGATAATAATGAAAATGTCTCAGTTGTGTTTCTTTAGGGGCTAAACAGACCTGGATCAATTCTCCCCATGCAGCGGTCGGAAGAAACCTGTAGGTTAACTTGACTGGACATGCCAAGGCAAGTTTCTGGTTGAATTGTTCACAGCGCCATGTCTCCATAAACCTGACAAGTGGGCCCTAATTTCTGGCTGAGGAGCAGGAATGCTGTTAATAAGGTGGGAACTTAAAATTTGGGTTAGCAAATTTGGGAAAGACAACTGACGGCTTGAGTGGAGAATTGTGCAGGAGTCTGACACACTGCAAAAGCAACATATGCAAATTCACATACACAAACAGAAAATGCATTAACCATATAAAGACAAGACAAGCTCATGGAGTTTAATGCATAGACACTGATTAAACCTGGCTAAGAACACAAACATATGCAATGAAGAACAGCTTGCTATTTTGTATGAATGATACAATGGTGTGAATGTTTAATAAAATGCATTTGAGTTTGTAATTGAGGAATAGAAGAAGCCATATGACAAAGGGAGTGAGTTATGTAAACAAAAAGTGATTAAAGTAGTTTTAAAAGAGTGACTTAGGCTACGTTCACACTGCAGGCGAAAGCGCATCAAATCCGATTTTTTTGACCCTATGCGACCCATATCCGATCATGCTATGACAGTGTGAACGGCGCAAATCCGATATTTTCAAATCCGATCTGGGTCACTTTCGTATGTGGTACTGAATCCGATACATATCCGATGTTTTAGAAAGCGACTGCTGTTTGAACGGTCAAGTCGCATTAAATCCGCCTTTTACGTCACCGACACAAGACTGAAGCCAATTATCAGCGCCCGAGAAGACATCGCGAACGCTTCCTAGCCATCCAGTGTAGATGTCAGTGAAACTGTTGGGAAGACAACGTGAACATTTTATTTGTACTGTATAATCTGCAGATTCTGACAGAAATCTGCAGCTATCCTTTGAAGCACCGCTCCTCTCTTAAACAGCAATAAGGATCATTATTAGGTTATTTACATTATTATGTAAATAACAAAATAACTTAAAGCAAAAATTGGGAAACGTAAAGTCCGAAGTCTTTATATTAACGGCCATCAGTCAAACAATACTGTTTGTTCTTGGTCTAAACAGAGCGCGTTGTGTGTGACATCTTCTTTTGCGCATGCGGGCCGCTTTGAGCGTTCACACTAGAGCGCGTTTGCTGTCGCATTTTATTTGTAGTGTGAACGAGGAGACAAAAAAATCGGATTTGATCAAAAAATCGGAATTGAGCATTAAGACCTGCAGTGTGAACGTAGCCTTAGGAGTGCTCTCTCGTACTGAGTGATCAAAACCAGTGATCACTGTAGAAAGAAATAAAATGATTTAATGAGTTGGGAATGTTTAAACATATGTTTCTGTTGTTACAGCAACTCATTGAGAGATGACTCAGTATGCAAATTAGTTGGAGTGAGTGGTGACGAAGGAACTTCCTGTGTGTGTGTGTGTGACTGAGGAAGTGACGTTCAGAAGAGGAAGCATAGCAGAGAAGAGAAGTACAGATTTGGGTAGGAAATTTATAGTTTAGTGATATGTTGTTGTAAGGGGGGTTATGTTTTATGCTGAATTGAAGTATGTTACAGAGCATAAGGGGGTGATTTTTGTGTGCAAATTGTGTGGTTTTAATGAGACTTTCGGTGTATTGAGGAGGTGAAATTATGTGGTGGCAAAACTTTTGTGTGTTTAAGGTTGTTGAGGTTGTTGTGGTGATGGGTTGATTCTGTCAGTTAGGTTTGGGTTGTTGTTTTTGTTTTTAATAGAGGGAGTTTTAGGAAACATGGACATGTCTAAAAATTGGGCCCATTATTTTGTAAGAGTGCACTTAAAGAAAACCTGTCAGGTGATTTTGATTTTGTTTTTATGAGCTAACAATCAGCTCTATTTTTTTTTTCATTTCTGTTTTAAGCAGGCCTGCAAGAGTGAATAACGGCGCTGAAAATTATCGGGAAGAGCAAATATAAGGGGGCTTTCCAGATTACAATTGGCTGAGGAGAAAGCTACCTGGGGACTATTCAGGTCGTAAGTCCCTGTAAAAAGGATTTTATGCGAGTCAATCCAGTCCAAAAGCATAAAGAAATATTTTCCTATGGAAAATAAAAAATGACTGAGCTCATTTTGCTGAGGGTGGAGAATCTGACGCGGGAAGCTCCACTATTAGCAAAAATATGGAGTGAATGTGTGAGTGAATGTGAGGATGAATAAATGTGGACAAACAATTTGCTTTTACCAGAGAAAATTTCTGTTTTGTTTTGTTGACTGGGGTTAGATTATGGGATTATAGTATATTGTTGGGAGAATGCCAAATGCTAAAGGGGAAATATTTTTTGATGTAACTCAGTTATCATTAATTGAAGAAACACATGACTGATAACTGTTCTGTTTTAAGTTTATTTTTATGACATAGATTGGATCATGAGTGGGGAAACTGAGCATTTTTAAGTTTTGTATAGTATCTTGACACATGAAATGTATCAAGATAAAGGGGGGGTTTAGGGTTTATTAATTTAATTGTTTAATAATTTAGGATCATTTTAGGACCTTTTGGGTTTTTGATCATTTGGATATGGTAAAACTGAAACTGTTATTTTTATGTTAAGGTTAAAGGATTAAAGAACTGAATCCTGTTTAGAAGATACAATATCAGGGTTCAAAGCTGTGAATAAATCTTAGAGGGAAAATTAGTGAGGGTTGAAGGAGTAGAACAGGTTTGATTTCTTTTTTGATCTTTAGAAGAAGTGGTTATAATGTAGGCTTACACAAACAGATATTACACAGAAACACACATGACAGTATTGATTCCAGGCAAAAGGCCTCAAATTCATTTAGCTTTTAACTGAACTTAAAGAAGGACCAAAGAGGAAGGAAAGCATATATTTTGGTTAAGTCTGATAAATTAGAATTAGAAGGTATTGTTACATTAAAGGGAGCAAATGAAATAAAAAGGCTATACCAAAAACGGGTTATAACATAGGAAATGTGAGGTTAAAATGAAGTTAACACATAGGAGTTGTTTTTAGGCAGCATTTAGCTATGATGAAATGTATACAGGAGTAATTGCTTATATGCTTAAACTTAATTGATTAAAGTGGTTGTTTTCTTTTGGATCTTTTAGAGTAGAGGAACTTGCAGCAGCGACAATTTGTGCACAGGATGTTGATGATCAGATAAGGGAAAAATAGAGCGAGCAACCGGACGTGAAAGCAGGGCTTAAAGAGTTTTAAAGTGATGAGGAACGTTGAAGAATATATATAAATACAAGTCAATAAGTTAAGAGCATAATTAGGATCAGGCTTTTGATTAAAGAGTCCCAAATAGGATAAGTTAGGGAGATGCAGGAAAAGGTTTTTTGTTTCCTTTGCAGAAGATCGATCTCGGCGACCACAGGAGGGGCGAGGATCCTGGAGATCTCGAGGCCTGCTGAACCACCAGAGAGGGACTGAGAAAACCAAAGCTTACACATGGAGTGTTCTCGAATGGGAGCTGGTTGAGCCAGAGGACGGCTAGAGAGGGTCTGAGCGAGGACACAATGTATTGCGACCTCTGGTGTTCCAGAGGTCGAGAGAGGGAGTGTGGAGCAGGGAAATTATTTTACTGCTATGGTTAAATAATTGTCATCATTACCATTGCATTAATAATATAATCTGGAGTTTATATTGCATTCAGGGGTTGAACAGTGTGTGTCTTTCAGAAAGGCTAAAAGTAACAGGACAGGAAACAGGCTTGGAGAGTTTTGCAGAAGTGAAAGTTATTTTGAGCAGCAGGCTAAGACGAGGCTTTAACAATGTAACAGATAGCTTTAAGAAGGCCTTAAGATGTTATGCATACAGTTATTATGTTGACCTTGTATTTCAGGTGCAGTTATGACTATTTTATACACAATGCATATCTGTGCTTATTAAAGAGTTGGAGCTCGGTCAATTAATTGGGGGTCGGAAGCTTTGTTCGGCGCGATGTCCGGACAATCTATTGTGCAAGTGACTTGGAGCCATAGAAGGAATTGCAGTACATGCTTACAAAACACTTATATATCAGATCATTTTATATTAAGCTTTTAAGTAGAGGTTCTTGGTTAAAACATTTATTTAGTAGAAGACATACATATAGTCTCAGTGAGCCTCTGGTCTGGTGAAAGGTCAGAAGTGCAACAGGTGAATTGAGAAAGAGCATGTGAGGTCGTGACACACACACATGAGTTAAATTTATTTAGAGGAGAGATTAGTCATGTCTGGTTGTAACTGCAAAAGTGTCTCGGTAAAAGAGGAACCGTCCTTGTTGTCTCGGCAAGAAAGAGGAACAATTTACTTTAAGACAAGAACGGAAAGTACATGAAAATAGAAGATGATCTTCTGGGTTAAAAGCCATTGTGGTGTTGATCTGATCTATGTATAAAATGTATCTGTGACGCATGAAGGGGCGTCAGTAAATCAAACCCTGATGCTATAAAATATCTGTTCATGCTTTGATTAAGTTGGAGATCACTTGCTGTCGGCGTACAGAGTGTTCTTCCCACACGTGTGTAGTCATTAAAATCATTGTTTGACCAAGACCTTCTGGACCATGGTGGTTTGTACTCTCCCTCCTCAATTTTGAACCTTAACAATACCTAGAAGTGGTAGTGCCAGCCAGATGTTTGTAGCTGTGGGTGTCTGGACTTTTAAAGCACTTTTAAGAAAGTTAATGTTCAATTTTAGAGAACGACTGGATGGTTCGAGTAACAGTATAATTTTAGCACTCACAGATCCGACAGTGAGTTGTTCCCGTTACTCATCCAGTCTCAGAAAGCACTGGTTAAAGTGTTTGTGTACTTATTGATTTATTTTAAGTAATTGTGTTTTATGTATATTATGGTTTTATATTTTTACAAATGCTTTATATACTTATTTATATACATATATATATATTTAATGGTTTATACCTTGTGTGTGTGTGTGTGTGTGTGTGTGTGTGGGAGTTGTGTGTTTTTTTTCTTGTCTTGTTTTTATGGACATGAAGTCTGCCAATAAAGATTTAATTGAATTGATTATGAAGTTATTGAGCTGCACATACGTTACGACCTGCTTAAGTTCGAGGTCACAGCGTCTGTAGAGCAGCTGGAACATAATGAAGTCTACAAGGTTAAAGTTTTCTCTTCAGTTATTGTTCTTTCTGCTGCTTGGTTTGATGGATCTGAGAGCTTTTGTTTTTATTATTGTTATTATAATTATCATTAATATTTTACTCTCTAGAAGCTTTAAAATAGTGTTTGTGTTTGAAAAAATTGATTTAAGAATTGAACAGAAACATCTGTCCTTCTGAAAATCGCCCAAAGGCACGGAGACAAAGTCAAAGGATGCAACCTGTAACTTTCTCGTCCTTCATGTCAGGACCATCATCCATGATTTATATAAAATGCATATAGCAACAGTAGCACTTTAGTTTGGACTTTATGATTTCTGTAACTGGAAAATATTATTTTGTTTAAAGACAGAAGTGACCGCATAGTTGCAACATCAAAGGGAAATATTAATTAATTAGCATCAAGTATATTTGTTGCTTAAGCATTTGCACTATAACTTAAGTAGGATTATAACTTTTAAGGAAGGAAAGATTTCAGATATTTAGTTCACTGTTTCAGTTATTTTATATGAAATTAAAACATTTATGTTGGTCAAATATGATGCTCTAAATCAAATAAAAGTTTGAAAATAAATGATGTATTTTTAAATGCTGCAACAAATGTTCACAAAAAGTAACTATAATTAAAACCAGTTAAACAAAATCAAATGTTTGAATCATGCTTAACCAAATGCCAGGCTGGAGAGCTGAACCTAAAGTATACGTAGAAAGATTTCAACATGTGAGCAGTTTTTAATGTTTTTATCACATATAAATGTCACAGCAGTGGGTCCTGGCCCAATGCTTTGTGTTTTTGGTTTTCTTTGACTCTTGTTTTTCTTGGTTTTTGTTCTTCTTATTTATCAGGCTCTCAGTAATCTTAGTTCTCCCTCCCTCAGTGTTCATTTCAGCCTGTGTTTAGTTTCTGTTCCCGTGTCCCACGTTTCATCGTTTCATGTCGAGTCAGCCCTGTCTCTCTGTTTCCTGTGTCTCCCCAGTCAGCCCCGCCTCCCTCGGGCACTCATGTGTGATACAGAGTAATAAACCTGACTACATTTGCTACACTCTCTTTATTACCTGTTACTTTAAAATTCATACACTAATTATGTCTGCCCATCTCTCTAATGTGAAGGTCAAAGGTCAACATCCCAGTGACATAAGAATAATCCCAAAGGGGCAAAGGCAGCGGTTAATTTAGCACATTTAGCATTAAGGGTACAGCAAGGATATACTTTTACTTATTGTGGCAGGGGTGTGGTCTCTGGCCTGCTGCAGTGGAGGCTGGTGGCGGGACGTTGGACGGCACAGGTGAGGGTGATGGAGCTCATGACTCTCCCCTTTATAGTGACGGAGGAGACTGGCGTGGGGGAAGCGTGTAGTGGAGGAAGCCGAGGAGAGAGCTGGTTTCTGGCTACAAAGACGGCGTCAAACCAGAAAAGATTGCTCGTGGTCAAATAATGTGTCAATCACCTGTGAATCAAACTGTGTGTGGCTCAGTTCATGTCACAGTGTTGTTTAGTATATCTTCACTTGTCTCACTCTCCTTCTGTTCTGTCCATCAGGACGATCCTCAGCGCTTACACAGATCCTCCATCGATGTTTTGGATCCAATCAGTGATCAGTTCTACGAGGAGGCCTGGATGTTCACCAGAGCTCGCTACACCTCTATCTACCAGAAGGTGAGTGTACTCCTTTGTACTCAGATTAACATTTTACTTCTTAAAATACATTTTCATATATGAGCTTTCTATTATTTCATGGCCATTTAATCAATATTAAAATTACAAGCATATCAACAAAGGTGAAGCTGGTTTTTTCCACTTGCTGTCACACAGTCATGGAGGAATACAATAAATACATAATCAGTCATAGATCCTGAACAATGACATTAAAAGAAAGTCTGTGGCTCTAAAAACTAAACAGTATAAAGACATGCTCCAAGCTGCTGTTTCTCTCCTACTCCTCTAGGTTTTCCACTGTCGGCCATCCAGCGATGCTGGAGGGCTACCTGGCCAATGCTGGCCTACACAAAGAGGTCCCAGCTCGGAGGAGCTGAAGAAGATCCTTGCCTTCCTCGTCAGTTTCCTCTTCAGTTCCTATCCCAACAAAACCTTCTTGCACCTATTAGCTCCAAAGAGGCTATGGTGCCCGTGGAGGTCTGGACCTGAGGCCTGTGCTCATCACGTGGATAGAAAACACTCTGACACCATTCTGGAGGTCTGATGGGACTCTGACCAAAACACAGATGAAATAAAACTTGTGGCTGGAGCTTTTAAAATTACTTTTTCACCTCATAGATTAATGCTCATGATTGCATGTTAGCAAGACAGCATCTCCCCAAGGTGAAACTCTCAGGAGACATTTACTCTTAAACTGTAATCTGGTTGAGACTACTTGAGGAGATCTTAGTAGCGAGTATGTGGATTTAGTCTCTTCACCAACAGCAGACAGACCCATGCCAAGAAAGCAGACATGTTCTCAAAGAAAGCCGAGAGCAGAGATTGGAAAAAGCTCAAAAGAAAAAGCTGCAGCTTCAGACGACTATCTGCCTGTAAGGCTGAAAAAGTCCAGTTATGCTCTATTTTGGAAAAGCTTCCAGTTTTGGTAACCTGGACTTTTATTTCCCCTCTTCTGCTACAGATGTTGACTGTGACCTCAGAGGCCAACTGGACCACACAGCTGCAACAGGAGTGAGGGAGAGGAGTCTTCATCCAGCTTCAAAGAAAACATCCAGGTAAAGTGACGTGGATCAGCGGATAAAGCCGTCTCCACTTTCAAAGGAGATCCTCTGAGAGAGAGACTCTCTGAGCCATTTTAGCCTCAAATTATAGGACTTTATAGTACAGCAACACTTTTAAAGGACAAAATTAACATAAACTTTGACTGTAATACAAACAAAGTATTGCATGTGTTTTTAAAACTGTTCCTCCGATGGGCAGGATATCACTATTAGACTGTCCCACCAGCCAACTTCAACAAGAGACCACAGCAGCATTCAGTGATCAGCACAGATGTTCCTCTAACACTCAGCATCTGATCCCTGTTGGTCTGTGTGCTTCTGCTTTTGCTCAGTTAGAAACCCTGCAGCAACCCGACCCAAAACTGTGTCTTCTTGTTGGCCTCAACGTTGAAGTGTCAAACGTCCAACATCTGGAAAGGAAACCACGCCAGTGTACTGTGATGTTTCACCAACATGTGGCAGACGCTGGTCCTGCCTTTCATGCTGACATCAGCAGAGAGCCCCGCCTACCTCAAAGCCTCCCCTGTCATGTACTGATCAGGATGATTATGAAGATGAGCGAGTGCAAATAAGACTGTAAAAGTCCACGAGCAGAATGTTTGGATGCTTTCTAATGATTCATGAATATCATGAGAGTGTTTGTGTGTTTTGTCTTTTCTTTGCTGACGTTTCTTACTAACAAAGACAATTTACGCTCTGTGTGTGTTTTCATCCTTACCAGCCACACTCTAACTGCAATGAAGGAAACAAACTGGTCGACTCAGTGACTTCATAAAATATTGAAGTGGTTCAGGTAGAGCCAGTTTTTAAATGACCATGAACACTGACCGTATTGTATCTGTACAGCATGTTTTTCTATTAGACAGATTTGTAACAGAGGCCTTGCTCTCAGTAAGTTTGAAATCCTTGTCTGATTTATTTTGTAATCTCTGATCTTTGTGTATCCTGCTCAGTTTGCATGCTGCCTGTAGGAGTTTCTGTCTTTGTATTTGAAGATAATTAATTGAATATACTCAGCTGCTTCCCTTTGGTGCCTCACACATCACTGAAGTTTTTCAGTGTCCAGTTATTTGTTTTTAATAGCTGTTTGAATTCTCTGTATGTTTGACCCTGTAGACTGTTTAATGGACTGCTCGTCTTCCTGTTTGTAACCACTGCCTGTTTAGGACTAAAGATTTGGATTTTTGACTTTAACACAGCCTCTGCGTGTCGTCCCTTTGTGTCCTCATCCTCTGTGAATGTGTCACAGATGTTTCCATGATAATAACACAGCTTTCCCACAGTGGCTTGCAGCAGCATTTATTCACAGCACATTTGAGAAAGGTTCAGATTAACTCGATGAGTTTATATTCAGAATGATTCTGACAGTGGGCCACTGTGAATTGTGATCTTTCATCAGGTCAGTGTTTAAGTTCAGTATTTCAAAGCAGGAGCTATGAACAGTCATCATGTTGGCATTAGAATTATTATTATTAATCATTATTAATAATGTCGTTACTCATGTATAACCTTGATTAGTATACATGAATTTTATCAATAGTGAAAAATAATGAATAATTCATGTATAACTTTTATTGTGTTTTGTATATTAATTATATTTAAATAGAGATGTTGACACTGTCTCTACAGTAGCATCAATGTAACATACATTATTGGTCCAAGCTGTCATAAATGGGGAGCCTGATCCTTTATTATGAAAACATGACGAGTATTTTTCTTGTCAGTTGGGAAGAAGTTGGTCTTTTTTTCCTTCTTTTTGCTCAGTTTGTCTTTTCTTTGATAACTGAAACTCTGATCAAACCTACTCATGTTCACAGCATGTAAAAGCAACTGACAGTCCGTGGCATTGTTGTTTGTAGAGGTGCAGTGTAGTGGGAGCATAAATCAAAAGAAAACAGTAACATTTATGCAATAAAACATTTGAATGAAAATGAACAGGCCCTTTATGAACTTCAAAGGGATCTGAAAACAACACTTTTTAAAAGAGTATCTTGGGGTGTAGGTGGTCAAAATAGAAAACTGAGCTGAGACTTTAAGTTCAATCCATCCATTCGTTTTTACTTAGGAGGAAGAAATGTCAGGCTGGTGCAGGCTGGTTAGGTGCATGTGGTTATCTTTACCTAAATGAGTTCACTTTGTGGCTGCCAGGTTGGGCAGAAGTACCTGTCCCCTGTTAGGCTTAGTTAGGCTGTTCTCTTCTAATCAGACAAATAAGGCGATGACTTTCTGTGAACAGTATTTCTTATAACTCAGCAGTATAATGCATCATAAAACAATATCATTCATTCACAATAAATCAGCACTCTAATGCAAATCAGTTTAATAAATGCAATAGTTATCAGCTTCTTCTAATTCAGGAGAATAATGCAAACTAAAACTACATAACAATTCACAATCTTTAATTAGGGGTCTAACATGGCATAAGGTAATATTGTAATCCCACAACGGAGATATTTTTCCAAACTGCACGTGTGGACGGGATTAAAAACAAAGAAACAAAAACGGAAACTCTGTGTTTTCAAAAACACCCGTGTGGATGTAGCCAAAGAGGCGGAGCTCCTCTCTTCCATGAGGCTCCTCCAGACTCCGTCCTGCCAAAGTCTGATGGCATTTAAAGAGCTTAACATTAGGACTGTCTGGGGAAGGGAGTGAAAATATTCTACATCTGAAGTCCATGTCAGTGCTGACCACATGCACAGCAGCACTTTGATTGGCTTCTGTGCCGCCGTCTTATTTTGCGAATATGCAGGAGAATTCCAGAGCCTCAGAGTCTGAAAGAGAATTTGATGTTTGCTCTGAGGACAAGTTTGAAGTGCAGCAATGGAGCAACGTAAAAGTCCTTCAAACAGCACTGCAGAGTTATTGTACACAGCAAATCCAGCATGTCCAAATTAACACTGTCGGATTTGATTTCAACACTATTAAAGTGTCTATATGGGTCCACACCAGAGAGTGTTAATTTAACTCCTTTTGGAGAGTTGGTACGTTAACTCTGATTTAGTGTTAAACACCAAATCTGTCTGGAGTTGATAATTTAACACTTGGTGTTAAGAGTTTATATATTAACTCTCAAAGAGTATTTTAGTTTAACTACGTAAGAGTTATCTTCTAATTCATCTAAAAAGTGGTAATTTTACTGTTCTGAACTTCTAGAAATTTCCTTTGGAAATAAACATTTACTAAAAAGACGCAATGGTTTTTGAAAAACATTTATTCTGAACTGTGCACCACAATTTCAAAACATTTTCTGAAAGATGTAACAGTATACATGTTCTCACTTTCATTAGAATTTTGTTTATCAAAAGGTCTGACATGGTAAATGCAAATAACAGCATCTCATCACTTATTTCTTCAATACAATATGCATGTCCTTCATTCATCACTTTGTGGAACTTCAACGCACTTCTGCTCTCCCCCATATTCCATCTTCACAAGCATATCCTGTACGGAGATTGAATAAAAATTAGTTGACACTAATTAATGGCACAAATAATCCAGTAAACAATTGCAGCACAGTAAAAAAAAAAGGAATCCTCTTTGAGCCATTACTTGTGTAAAGTATTTTCCCAAAAGACAAAGACACAGGCAACAGGTAATACTGAACTAAATGTAAAACCTCAACCTTTTTCATTTTTACCTAAACCGTGTACACAAAACTCTGGAGGGATCTATGCTAACGTAGAATCCAGTCAGGACGCCTGCTACTGCCGTTTGCTCGTTTTTTTTTTTATGGGCGATCGTTTTCAGGCTTCAAGTAGCACCATTATACCAACATTTCACATTCTAGACATTGTTTTAGGTGTATTTGACCAAAGGTTTGACTGGAAATTCACATGCAAGCTTTTTTCAAGGCTGTGGTATTTGCCCGCAAACAATACCTTTCAGCTAGCTAAAACAGAATATTATGCTATCACCGAGCAACATGGCTAATGCCTTTCACACAGCTTTGTCTCAACTCCAAAGAGCCACAGAAGTAAAAGCTCATAATAATAATTGAAACAATCTTTGAAAAAATGACTTACCAAGCATGGCAAACAACTCAAATATGTAGAGCAAAATGTTCTGAAACGGCTTCACTTCAGCTTCGATTGGAGCCGTGCTGGGGGCGGAGTCTGTGAATTTACTCTGTTGGTGTCATAGCCCCTGTAGGAGTTCAGAGTTAAGAGGTCAAGAGTTAATGTTTCCATTGTAACACCTCCAGATTTGACAGAGAAACACTCATTTTTAACACTCGATTTTAACTACTATCATTTTACACCTCAGAGTTACATTAAAAGAATGTGACTCTACTTAGAGTAAAATTAACTCTACTTTTGCAAGGAGACTATTAACACCAAAAAATTTAACACTTTTGAATTTGCTGTGTAGGGATGTTTCATTTGATTTGATGGTACTTCAGTGGTGACCTGTCCTGGGTGTACCCCGCCTCTCGCCCTGTGGTGGGTGGGGTCGACTCCTCTCTGACTCTGGTTGGATGATAAAGGGATAATAAAAGAAATTAAAAATGCGCAGTAAGAGTAACGTATAGTTGCTCTGACTTTATATCTCCATGATATCAGCTGTTTGTGAGGCTGCAGCACATGAAAAATGAACTCTGCGTGTGTTTTTGTATTGAAGTACCCGTCAGATTTAGTTAGTCGTTGACTCTGTTCCGGATCCTTCTGGTCCTCGTTAAACCCGGGGTCAGTGTTTTCATTGTACTGCACTTGGTTGTGTTGAGCTACAGTTGAGATTTTTATGCAGGCACTGACAGAGATCCTCATCATGATTCAAAACTTAACAGGTTATTATCTCCACTTATTGACTCCAACTTGTGAAGAAAATAACACAAAACTATCATCAACTTCATATTTGGGTGGCAGAAACAGACTTCCACAGTCAGGTCGTGCAGTCTGCAGAAAACTGGAAGCACTCATCTTTGGCAAATCATTTTCCAAACTATAAAACAATAGAGACATAAAACTGTGGGCTCATGTTGCTGTCCACGCATTTTATTACAATAAATCTGGCTGGGCCATCTCTCCTTTCAAGTACAGCGACGACTGATAACTCCATTAACTTTTCCCTTATTATAACAGCCAGATCTCCCAGCGATACGACTGTAATCTCATTGAATACAGAATAAAAAGTATTATTTGGGTCACATTGCAGCAATAGTTCTGAATTTGACACATAGTCAGTAGTTTCAAAGAAAATGTAACCTGCGTGACCTCAAATGAAACTTCACAAGCTTTCGTGTTGATCGCTTTGAGAGACGGGGCCAGTCTGGGATCCTTTTGTGTGGTTTCAGCTCGTTTGCACAGACACATTTGATTGTTTGATCCTGTTTCCACTGTTGAGATCCTGATGAAATTTTCTTCATAATGACCCGGCAGAGTCATTATGAAGCAAATTAGCTCGGCAATAGGAAGTTGAATTTTTCTTTCAGGGTTCAAACAGAAAACCACAAACACATTTAGACTGAGCTCAAACCAACAGAGGGCTTTGGTGAAGATGAAAAGATTTTCAAGCACCCGAGCACACCGTGTGAGTCTTTACAAAAATCAAAAGCAACCCTCTTGACCCTGGAGGTCCCTCAGTCCTCTAAAACAAAACCACGTTAATCACATTGTATTTCATGACAAGCTGTCAGAGGCATTAAAACCATGATATATCCACAGACTGTATATGAAAGATGGACACAATCACTGTGACATCACTCGCTGGGTTTGGTTTCTTCTTAGAGCACAAAATATGTGAGCAGTGCCGCTGCTGGTCTGCACTGTATGAATGTGCACTATTTACTAGAGATGGACGATCCGATAATACAACACGTTCTCACTCCCAACTCGTCAAACGTGTGACGCATGGTCAGGCTCCCTCTGCTGCACTTATGGACGCGCAGGGTACCCCTCTCGCGTCGGGAATTGACGTGAAGGGTCCTCCGATTGAAGAGATTGCCGCGGAAGTGCCTGCTGTCGGTATATTTAGACATTTTCCAAATCACATTGTAGTGACGTATACTGAACACAATAAATTATATAATGTAAACAACTACCTGAAAAACAGGTAGAACGATACTTTTGTATCGTTTATTGCATTTACGGAGGGAGTGATGTATGCTGGGTAATGGCACAGCTAGCTACTGGGTGACTTTATTCACCCGCTTCGGCTGTTATCAGTCCATACAATGGGCGTTATTAGCACAAATCAGTCCCATAGATATGGGCCATCTCCTGCTAGATTGTTCAGAAGGTTGTTCTCATCCATCCAGATGGAGGATCACTAACAGGAGCGTGGAAGACTCCAGAATCCACTCTGGCTGGAACCCGGTGGATATGCAGTGGGTACAGGTAAGACCATTTAAACGGACAGCATTTATAGAATGACTATTAAAAGTCAGCGAGTGTCAGTAATGTTAATGTGGTTATCTTAGTAATACACCGAGTGCTAATATAACAGCTTTAAGATGCATTTGTAGATGTTATTACGTGTTTTACCGTCTTTATGGTGCTAGCTTAAAGTTACGGTGTAAACGTTAGCTTATATTGGAGGAAAGCTGTTACTGTTTAAACGATGTTAGCACAGAAATATTAGCTTCTGTCATGACTGATGAAGTTACTAGTTAATAAAGTTTCCAGTAAAGTGTTTAATCGCAGCCACAGATTGACAGCAAATATCTCGATTAGCTTCAGTGCATCTATAATAAATATGTGCAAGTTTCAGTGCTTCGTTTAAACTGTATGTGTCTGTATCATGGGATGGATACACCCTTAACAAAACAAAGAAAATATTACAAAACCAATTTTCCCCTCATGCTGTCGGACGCGCCTCGAGGAACCAGCTCCATTTAAAACATCACAGTCAGCTGTAAAGTGTCGTTTCAGTTTTTATACAACGTCAAAGAGCTTCATGTTTGAACAATCAGCTTATGAACAGGAATAAGATCTGCACGGTCTGGTTCTGGTTGGATGCAAACAAACAGCTGTGTGTTAATCCAGCAGCAGGACATGCTGGAGGATGGAGCTCAGCTGAAACGACCCATGAAGTCCTCACCGGCTCTCATGTTTACCATCAGGACCAATCCCTGCAACTGAAATATAATCTACTAAATATCAGAGTTGAGAAGGTTGTGTTAGCGTGTGGTGAGTGCAGGATGGGGAACTCCATCCTAACGACAAATTTCATTTCCTTAAAAAGGCATCAAGAGAAGCTTTGAAGGTAAAATGAAGGTTTTAGTGTGAAACTGTTTTATCACAGCTGCAGGAAGCTGCAGATTTATGAATACAGAGAAGGATGTAGTTTCACATATTTCCAGACAAAGCCATAAATGCTTCTTAATCAATGCCAGTAATATACTGCTTCCTGCTTTTAAGCTTGGGCGAGCCGTAGATGCTGAAATATTGCACCATTCTTACAAATAAAGCAAACAAATGAAGAAATGTATTTCTATGATCTTACTCACATGTTCATACATGTGAAAGTCTCCATCCTGTGTCCTTCACTTATCTTTATCCCAGGTGTGAATTGTTCACAGGACTTAAAAAGAAGGACGTGTCTGTGGAAAAGGCTCCGGTCAACCTAAACTCCTCCCTCATCAGGACACAGAAGAGCCGCTGAGGCAGCGCCTTGGAGTACGCTGGTGGTCGCGGCACACAAGATCTCCCGGCCTGCTGGAGGAGGGAAGTCTGGTACTCTGCTGCTTCCCCCAGTTTGCTTCTTGTCAGATCCCAAGTCCTTATCGACGGGCGCCAGAAGGGCAGCCTAAAAGGGCAAAGGTCAAATGTTAGCAAACAGCAACTGATTCTGAAGAAATGTGCTGTGTGAGGTGGACACGTGGATATTCAGAAGTACTGTAACCGAGTCTCCCACAGAGACCTGATCCAGACTACAGCTCACAAACACAGCTCCTCTACTAACACCTCACTGCAGCTGCACGCTGCTGATCCTGTCTGTGATTAGAAATGATTTCAATAAAGTAAAACAGAGGCTCGTTTTCTATGAGCGTAAACAGGGATCTCTTTTTGAAGCGCCTTGAGGCGACTTTTGTTGTGATTTGGCGCTATATAAATAAAATTGAATTGAATTGAATTTTTCAGTCTCAGTGTAACAAACATGTTTACTAGAGCAGGGCGATATGGCCAAAAATATTTATCACGATATATATTTGAAAATTTGCGATAACGATATAACTGACGATATAATTGATGCGAGACAAAATACAACTCCACAACATTACTAGCGCAAAAAGACAACCTTCCATTTATTTTCACTTAAACAAGAAGCTGTTTTTTATGTACATTAAAGCTTTATAAAAATGTAACAGTGCAAATGCAAATTCCTTGCTGAAAGTTTAACCAAAAGGCATTTCCAGTAGAAATGGGCTGACATATCCTGAGCATAACCATGTATAATATCCACTGAAGTTAAAAAGAGCTGCTTTGCAACATTAAACTGCAGTGTGCAGTACGTAGTTTTCGGTGCACGGGATTATAACGCACATTAAGCGAAACAAAGCAGTCAGATAAATCAAACTTTATTAAACTCATTCTTCCTCCACATCTGTACCATTGATTCATTAATGTTGAATTCTCTGGCAGCTGCTCTATTCCCATGTTGTTGCAGTATATTAATGACTAACCTCGTATTGTGGATGGATTATCTCAGTTGTTCTCCTGACTGAAGTTTGGTCCGTTTACAGTATCCTGCCATGCGATTGTATTTGTCTCTAACCATCAGGAACCTTCACGTTAACTTTTATAAGTGGAAAAGTGTTAGTGTTCGTCCTCCAGCTTCACTGTTTATGTTATGCTAACATAGCTGTGTCGCTAGCGATCACGTAGCACATCATTATATACCAGCTAGCCCAACTTCAGTAACCCTACAAACGTCACTGCTGTTTAGTTTCCTGTCTTCATTTATGTTGGAAGTGGTAGCAGAGCTGTACGTTTGAATTTTTTCAGAAATCTCTCAGTCAGAACATGCTATATCATGCTTAGGTAACTAGCGAAACTAGCGAGCTAACTTCCGCTAGCTTCCTGCTAACTTCTAACTCCGTTAAATGTAATAAATTTTGTTTTCATGGATGCCTGGAAGTTAAACTTCATAGTTACACCTGGTAAAGCAGCAATGCTGATCGTTTTATTAAAGATGAAAGAATTTAGACAGTTTTTAACGCTCAGTGATGCTGCAGTGTTTGTTTGACCTGAACCATATGGAGTTTAGGACCCAGATTACTCCCAGATTTAAGAGCATCTTAGTCCGACAAATATGACAATAACAACGGCCGCTTGCATGTTCTGCAAAAAAAATGTGCTTTGTTGTGTATCTGACGGACAAACACCAAACCAGTTCCACATCACTGAAGTTGCACCATTTTTACAAACCAATTCTGGTTCATCTGTTTCACTCAACAATCGGCCATGTGCGTATGAAAACAAAGGCACTGCGCATGCGCGTTTTACTCATATTCTATCGCGATATTTCATTTTCCTATCATTGCCTAACATTATACCAGTATTACCGTGAACGGTATAATATGGCCCAGCCCTAATGTTTACTGAATAAGTCTTTCAGTAAACATGTTTTTGTTAATTCAGTAAAATCTGCAAAGATGACTTGTACTGTTGGCAGCAACAAACAGAGACAACAGAGTGTGGGACAGACAGGAAGTCAGGACACGTCTATGTGCTTCACAGTGGGACTAGAACATGAACCACAGGCAGCAAGTGAAACGTGCAAACCTCCACGTCACCAAAAACACCCTGCAGGTCCCATCAGAGCAACGGCAGAGAAAACAGATGAAACATCTGTTAGAGAGAAAAACGCTTCACTGCTTTCTTACCTGTATGACACCAAAAGGGTTTTGTTTTTTTAATAATAAAGGCTTCATGTTTTACAGTTAAAGGTAAAGCTCATGCAAACATGCAGGCTTATTTGTCTGATCAATGCAAAAGTTCAAACATGTCTCTTTCAAGCCTCATTATCAGCTGAGATCATAGTAAAGAACAGACAGGATCCTGATCCATCTGTTCTTTATATAATTACTGTTTGTACTGTAATGTAGAATATCATGGACATAATACACAGACTGCAGCCTAAATACTGCTAAAAACAGCCCTTTTTATCTTTAAGTTTTTACGTATTAACCTTTTATTATAAAAGTCACCTGATCCTTAGCAGGTGTGTATACAGAAATACACCAGGTCATTATTTAAGCAAAGCGAAGCCAAACTGCTCCTGTGTGACAGATGAAGTCCACCTTTAAACAGCATTTAGATGCTGCTAATGACGATTAGTGGCAGCACTGGTCTGTGGGCTGGGGACACTGGTGCCACCAGTACAGCGCGCACTTTTCACAGCGCCATCATGTGGATCAAACTGTATTCTGGGTCAAACCTGATGTTTTATCATTTACACTGAACAAAAATATAAACGCAACACTTTTGTTTTTGCTCCTGTTTTCCATGAGCTGAACTCAAAGATATGAAACATTTTCTACAAACACAAAAGACCCGACACTCGCAAGCAATGTTCCCTCTAAGCTGCGCGCGTGCACAATTGCGCACTGCTGGCACAATTGTGCACTGCTGGCACGGGCTCTGCACAGAAAATCTGCGTTGCGCACAAAAAAAAAAAAAAATCACCTGAATTGAAATTAAAATGAAAACTTTAACAATTCTGTTCTGCAGTGTTAGTCAGTGACTGGCTGCTCCCGTATGGGATCAGAACGAGGCCACCTTATCCCGTAGTCCAGCCAATCACGCGATTCACATTCGTATATACGCAGCTGATCAACGTGGCTGACAGGCTATGACAGCGTCCTTATGTGCCGACACCGGTGTTTTAGCAAAGCGGCTGATGTGGCGTGTACAACCATTGGAGACGTGAGCAGGACAGACGGAACAACTGACGGACAAAGTGTGGACTTTATACCAGTTTTTAAATTGTGTTGATCGGCCGCGTAAAACCAGAGTTATGATGAAAATATCTGCAATGTTTGTTTTTCTTCCTGAATACTGTCGTTGTTTATATTTACTGCGGGAAGAAACGGTAAAAACGCCGTTTTATAAGGAAAACGCTCGAAAGCCTGTGAGCCAAAACAACACCAAAACAAACCCCCACCAGCCTTTCCTATTGGTGGAAAAATGCACCATGTCGACCAATCAAAAAATGATATGGCAACATGACATTTAGTTGTTTAGGAAGGGGGAAGTTTTAGGAGTGACGGCGGTGTTTGAGATGCGATTGCCAAGTTTAGCACAAATCTTGTGTAGTTAGTGTGTAGTGTAGTCAATAGTTTTGTTGTGGGTGTCAGAACAATGAGGCGACTGCTGAGTGTTACAGGTGTTACAGCAGTGATACATCTCCTGTTGTCAGGCCTGCAGGTATCAGGCTGTTGTTCTCCTTCATCTCATAGTGGACAGAAATTATTTTTTGGAGCGGCACAAATAATTTGTGTGGCATCAGATTTGATGCAGAACAGCTGATTGTTCTGCAAATAGTTTGAAATGTTTGTTTAAAAACGCCTTGGCTGCATTTTTAGGTAAACAGCTGCAAAAAACTCTGTTTGCAAAACTCAGTTACTTTTTTGAAGAAGTAACTATATAATTAATTGCCCAACATTGGTCATTATTTACTGTATTTTGCAGACAGAGTTACAGACTCTCTCTCAGACCACAGACTCATAATACAAGTCAGAGCTTTATTTAAAGAAAGTTGTGTTTTCAAAATTGAAGTTCAAGTTATTCTTACTTCCATTAGTGTTAACATGCTGCACAGGTCATGAAGAAGATTGTTTTAATTTTCATTGTAAGTGGGCTAAAGCAGTTAATTAAAAGTAGTCTAACATAAATGTAAATGCTGTAATTTGATTATTTTAATAAACATGTAACTTGGATGCTGGCGTGACCACAGTGCACACGTCTGCTGTTACTCACAGTGGTCCAAGGGACGCTCAGGGAGTTTGTGTGTTCGCTCAGACACATGAAACATTACAGGGAACATTGCTCGCAAACACTGTTCACAAATCTGTCTAAATGTGTGTTAGTGAGAACTTCTCATTAGCTGAGATAATCCATCCCACCTCACAGGTGTGGCATGTCAAGGTGCTGATTAGACAGCATGAATATTGCACAGGTGTGTCTGAGACTGCCCACAATAAAAGGCCACTCTGAAATATGCCGTACATGTGTAGCACAATGACACACATGTCGCAAAACCAGTCAGGATCCGGTTCAGCTCATGGAAACAAAAGTGTTGTGTTTATATTTGTGTTCAGTGTAACAAATACTGAGACGTGTAATAATGTCGTGTGTTGTTCATCTCAGGACGCTGCAAAGAACCAGATCATTTTTATTATCCTGTTTGTCTGTTATGTGAACCTTTAGAGAGGATGTACCTTATAATGACTGAGTGTGTTTATCGCACTATGTTAAATGTAACTGTGAGCGACACGAGGCTTACTGCTCATGGTTACCTCATCAGTGGTGAAGTCAGCCAGCCTGATGCAAGAAACAGGAAGAAGAAAAGGATGAAAGAGCAACACACAGATGAAAAACAAAAACAGACTTTCTAACCGACAGAGCTGAAATCTGAACATGTCACCAGCTGCAGGAGGCAACGCTCTGAACCACGTCGTTCCTCCTCCAGATGGAGCTTTCACTGCCTATAGTCTCTTGACATACAATGGTTGGATTCTCCTATGATACTGTATCAGCTGAGCCTCAAATTCTTATGATCTCGAGCTTCTTCAGTCTCAGTGAATCCTTAGTTGGCTCAGATGCATCATCTGGTGTTTGAGTGTAACAAGGTGGTTGTAACACAAAAGGAGTGTAAACAGGTGAGTGTGGTTTGTAGTGTAAACTAAAGCAGCGTGTCTAACCAACCACATCTCCAGGGCTGAATCAGGTGACCACGAGCCATCGCTCCACAGCTGCTGAGGGAGCTACAACCCTCATTCAGCCTTTCACAGACATACGGCAATGAACTGTATGAACAATAAACTTTATTCATACACACAAATCCCTTTAAGGTTGTGTCAGCGAGGGCAAACGTGCCACATCAAATACATGGAGCTACAAGCTGTGGTGACCCACTGTCAGTAAGGGAGCTTTATTACACACACACAGCATCACAACAACAGTTACCTCAAGCTGCTTCTATGTTATAAGGCAAAGACCCTGCAGTTACACAGGAAACATTAGGTGACCGTCTGTGAGCGACAGTGGGAACCAAAGCCTCTAACATCCATCGATAGATGAGGGGCAGACGGACTGAATGCAGAGAGGTCTACTAACACATGTTGAGTGAAGAAGAAACACCCAGTGCATTATGGGGAACTTAGACCTATAACTTAGACCTGTGAGCCTTAGCATATGCTACTTCCAGGGCATAGCGCTTAGTTTCCGGTGTGATATTCGCTCCTTGTTCACGGTCGGGTTTTTCAACCAAATGGACGAATCCAGTGGCGATTTACATTTCTCGAGATGTCGAATGTATCTGTAGATGATGTTGATCGACTTATCGATATTTTTTCCCCCCGCGCCTCAGAGAGAGACAGGATTCAAATTTTATACTTCTCAGTATTTGTATACAGCGCTCCCTCGTTTATCGCGGGAGTTACGTTCTAAAAATAAAATGCGATTGGTGAAATCTGAAGTAGCCAACTTTATTTTTTACAATTATTATAGATGTTTTAAGGTAAAACCCCTCACTACACACTTTATACACTCAGACAGACATGAACATTTTCACACGTTTCTCTCTTGTTTAAGCTCTCAAAGTTCAAACCTTCGTAGACAAATAAGTCCAGTATTACAGAAACCAAAGATCAAACCGTGTTTTCAGGTCCAGCACATGAGAACAGAGCAGCTGAGAGATAATTCAACATCAATGAATCATTAATGAATCAATGAATCAGCGATTCTGTACTGTACAGGAGAGACGGCACGGAGGAGATCAACAATAGTCTGCAGCCAATACGAAACAGCGAGGCCGCGTTATAGCGAGGGACCGCGGTAATTTTGAAGGTACGTCACAACATACCCTTCGTAAATACTCATGCATAGAGACCCTTACCACGGTTTGTTGACATGCTGTGTAGGTGTGTACTTGACTAGCAGGGAAACCTTTGACTATTGTTCACCTGTAGTTTGAATGCTGAACATCTGCCTGTTTAAATCATAAGAACTGTCACTATACATGTAAATTAATCAGAATGTTTTTTTTTGTATGTAATTTGTATAGTATTTTTTTCTCTCTTATTTCTTTTCTAAATGTACTTGTATATTGTTCACATGTTGAAATAAATTACCAATCAATCAATCAATACAGAGATGTGCTTCTGATTCTGTAATGCAGTTCTGCTTGTGTTGAGTGATGTAAACCACCAATCGATCTGCACGCTTCAAACCTCAAAACTGATCATTTGATTTTTTTTATGACACAGCAGTGGTGAGTGTTCCCACCTTCTGCTCTTTGTAACTTAACGCCATCTTTCTGTTTTCATATTTTGGACATGATTTTGGAGTCCATCTTTGCAGCAGCAATTGACCGCAAAGTAAAGCTACCGGAAATGTACAACCCTGCATCCGATCTTAAAACAGGAAGTTAGCATTTTCTCGTGCACAGGGTCTATTGCAGACTAATTAAGGTTGCTGATCCAACCCTAACTATGTGCTTTATCAAAGAGGAAAGTTTTGTCTGTCACCTGAATCCAAACTGGAAGCTGGTTCCACAGAAGAGGGGCCTGAAAACTGAAGGCTCTGCCTCCCATTGTACTTTTAAATACTCTAGGAACAACAAGTAGGCCTGCAGAGCGAGAGCGAAGTGCTCTAATAGGGTGATATGGTACTACAAGGTCATTAAGATAAGATGGGGCCTGATTATTTAAGACCTTGTATGTGAGGAGCAGGATTTTGGATTCATGTTCCAGTTGATGCATCAGAGTCAATCTGGGATCCAGTGTGGAGCACATGGACACTTTTAAGGCTTAAAGAACAAACCGATGATTCGATTAGATACTCGGCTCCATCTCTGGAGTCACGGCCACCAAAGCTTTGTTTCTGCTAACACTGTAAACATATACAAATGCACATTAATAGTTGTTACTGCAGAAAGAGAAAAAGAAGCGTCAAAGACAGGAAGGAGATCTGCTCCACTGTGGAGAGAGCTGCACAACTTTGTTCCTGCAGAATTGTCACACAGTCAAACTGATAATTCTTCATTTTTCATTGATAGTTAAACAGACTGGTTCTTATAGCTCTGAACGTGCTTCACAGCACAGCAGCAGCAATTGTGTGTTTCAGGAAGAAACAACGTTACAATAGAGCAGACTCTCCTGACACTGACAGACAACACTGCGTCTTTACATCAGTGCTGACCACGTCCTTCCAGTTTCATCTAAATAAAGTATATACACTCAACAAAAATATAAACGCAACACCTTTGTTACTGCTCCCATTCCCCATGGGATGGACGTAGAGACCTAAAATTCATTCCAGATACACAATATAACCATCCCTCCCAAACAGTGGTCACAAATCAGTCCAAATGTGTGGTAGTGGGCACATCTGCTATATTGAGATAATCCATCCCACCTCACAGGTGTGCCACATCAGGATGCTGATCTGACATCATGAGTAGTGCACAGGTGTGCCTCAGACTGCCCACAACAAAATAAAACAGCGCTGACTTCATGTCTTGTTCTAGGACCGGGACACCGACCTATTCTTGATGCTGATATTGAATAAGTGGTTGACTGGTGTGTGTGTGTACCTCTAAAGATGTCTCTATAGATGACAAATACATGACTGTATACATGAAACTGACAGCAAGACGTGGGAAGGACACGGAGGCAGAGTGAGAGTTACCCTCTGAGCACTGATGAAGAGTCCGTGGATTATACTGCCAGCCAGGCCCTGGCCTGCTCCTGTCACTACCACCTCTGGTTCCTCCAGCAGGGAGCTCACAAACCTAGAGACAACACACAATGTGGAAAATGTTACAATATTCCCACAAAACAAAACACTTAAATAAGAACATGTAAAACCTGAAGACACCAAAACTATAAAATAAGACCACCAACATGAGCGAGAAAGAAACGTGTGAACTGACTGTGATCCTTCAGACGCCGTCTTTGTGAAACAGATTCATCGTGACAACCTGTTACTGACTAACTATCTATAGTGACGGTGAAGACGGTTACATGTTACCAACAGCACAAACAAAGCTGTCAGTGAGCGCAGCTCAAACTCTGCGACTCACTTCTTCAGTTCATCAGCAGCCTCTCCGCTGTCGTCCTCAGGAACGGAGAACTTGGCCTTGAGCGAGCGAGCTTGAGTGATGACTGTCTCCATGCTCAGCAGCTGGTTAATGAAATCCTGCACACAGGACAAGAACAACTGTCTGCTCAATCCTGACAGCATGAGACCCCAAGACTGTCACATTTATACACATACGTGGTTTTTCCTACGTGGAACGTTATAGGCTGAGTCTCGGGGTGTAAAAGGCGTGTTTGGAGTCACAGTGGATACATGGCATACTTAAATGTACTTTGAGAAAGCCAAGAATGCTTTTACACAACAAGACTGTCCAGTCAAGCCGAACTAACATGGTGGGGTTTAGCTGTGCAGCTGTACAGTGTTATTCAAAGAAAAGGGGCTGTATGGATACTGAGTGCTAGTGAGAAGAACATTTTTATATGTGAAGAAGTGATGATTGTTCTCAGACTTTAGGACAGTATTAAAGCATATGTTTAATGCACCTAACGTGTGATCAAACTCAATAATAACAATCTCAGTCTCTGTTTTCGATCACTGATAAACACATCCGATATCAGCAGAGTATAAAAGCTTTGAGCCCAGGTGGGAACAGCCGAAGGAATTACCTAGGTTTAGAAAAAAGTTAGCCATCACTGAGGAAGCACTGGAGTTTGTTACTCCAGCTCCCACTACAATCCCACTGCACCACACCCCTGTTTTCATGGTTCAACCATCAATGGCCATAATAATTATCAGCCAAGTTCTCAGCCATGGTGCACACTGTCCAGTCTACGTACACCTCATGTACAGCACATACTCAACTACAACAAAAACACAGTTAACAATCAATCAATAATGTATTTAAAAACAAAACTTTTTTGGGTGAATCTAATGATACTTTCTTTTAAACTGAATTATTTGTGGAAAGTCCGGTCGAGTTTTCACTGACCTCTAACTTCTTGTAGTCCTGGTTGGGGGACTGCAGGAGCTTGCTCGCTTGAACTGTAGCTTGCTGAATGGTTTTTTGCACTGATGGAATATCTTCAGCAGACTCTGAAAGAGAAGAAATGACAGTGTTTCCAGAGTGACAGAAAGCTGTGATTAAAAGAAAGACCTGCCACGTTTGTAACCTCAATTACTGTTAACATGAGAAAAAGCCTAAAATCGAGTAAACCTGCAAACTATTATCTTACTAATACAGATCCTTTTGAAATAAACAAAACCTTCACAACATTTTATAATAATCTTTACAGAGATTAAAACATATCCACAAAGTCTTGATGGATTATTATTGGAGTTAATTAATCCAGCTATTTCAGAGGATCACAGAACACATCTGCAAATAGAAACTAAGCCTTTTGTCCAGGAATATACCCACATGTGCTTTGGCACAAGGAAAAACTCCCTTTAAACAGGAAGAAGCCTTCAGCAGAGCCAGGCTCAGGGAGGGGCGGGGCCATCTACAATAACCGAGTACAATAACCTCAGTTTGATCTGAATTAAGAAGCAGAAAGTTAGCGGCCATCCAGGTCTTTATGTCTTTAAGACATTACTGCAGTTTAACTCATTGGTGTGTGTTATCTGGCTTCATGGGCAGATAGAGCTGGGTGTCATCAGCATAGCAGTGTAAATGTATGCTATGTCTTCTAATGATGCTGCCTAAGGGAAGCATGTATAATGTAAACAGAATTGGTCCTAGCACTGAACCCTGTGGAACTCCATAATTAACCTCAGTGTGTGAAGAGGACTCTCCATTTACATGCACAAACTGGAGTCTATTAGATAGATATGATACAAACCTTCACACATTCACGTGTTATCAGCACGGAGCGTCTCTGTCAACCTCTGGAAGTAAAGCTTTTAGTAAGTGTCATAAGATCAAAATACATTTTTTAAAGAAGTGAAACGAGGACATTATTGTTGCTATGTTTTGTATTTTGTAGTCCAGACTTAATCAGAATTAATTTGCATACAACCTGGATATGCACCAAAGCATTTCTGACCTGCTGAAACATTCTGGGATATTACAGAATAAATGAAAACTAGCTTTCTGGTTTAATTAGAGAAAAGGTCTGAGTATCACAGCAGGACGTTAGCTGATTGAGGTTTCTCCAAAGTACTAGAAAACTCTCCTCAGTGATGTCCTTACTAGTCCTTACCATTGGCTGTCTCTAGACTCAGAACTGGTCTTAGCAGTATACCGTCAACTTAGAGACGATCCAGAAACTAAGACCTGTTATAATTATACGTGAACTCTCATTAGCTAAATTAATGGTTGCACTGCAGGTGTCAGGGAACAATAGCAACACGACTGAAAGATCTTTAGCTTCTTCTAAAAACCAAATCAAATTATGCCCTGCTCCAGATGTGACAGTCTGAAGACGAAATCTAGACTTTTCTGTATCCTGGAATAATTATCAATTTATTGTGTGTAGAATAAAATAAAGAGTGGGTTTTATCTGATTTCTGATCATTACTGGAGAAAACTTGACTGAAAGAAATTCATGTTGGGGAAACTTTCCAGGCTCCTTTCACAGTGAGGGTTGGGTAGCTAGTTAGAGTAAACAAACTAAATCACATTTACCTGCATTTTAACACCAGGGTCATGTTCTACCCATCATGCCTACGCAGCCCTGAAAACATCACGTGTCCATCTCTGATACTTATAAGAGCTCAAAACTGGCCCAAACCCTGATGGAGTCCAAGGGCCTGCAGTGCAGAACACATCTTGAGCCCAAATCTTGGGGGGCTCAGGATTTGGGCTTTTTCTGCAGCTCATGGGCTGCATTCACTGAACCGACCACAACTCATCTGTGCACCAAAGTACACAGTGAGACGTCCTTTACCCTCACATCACTGGACACTTCCAGGTTCTGGGTTCCATTCACTCTATACCAGTGGTGCCCAAATCTTTTTGCATCACAGCTGTGATACAGAACGGCTGTGTGGGTGGAGCCTGTTTCGCTTCAGTGCCGAAAAAAAGGGGTTGTATTTTGATGTAATGACTGTGTCGATGCAATCAGTCATTACATCACTCAGCTCAGGACTGAGCTGTGTAGACGCCAGCGTGTATCATACAGTGCATCCACTTGCAGCCCTCCTCGTTTCCCAGCCGTCGCGCCCCCGTCTGCACATCCCCACACAGTCCTCACGTTTCACAGTCAGTGATTGTAAAGAGTTCCTCTGCAGTGGCTCTGCCAGGAGCCTGTCTGCAGAGAAGTCATTCCTTTGTCCACCTGCAGAGGAAAGCAGCTACCATGCACCTTATCATTAAGCACTCGATAGGCAACTTTACAGGAGCAGAGCACAGACGCAGTTTTAGCAGAGACACTGTTAAGCACGACGGTTTAGAAGTGTGTGTCTGAAAAAGCCCTCTGACTTGTCTTTGTGCTCTGGATGTTTGGCATCTTAGCTTGTTAAGCTTTAAACTGTCACAAACTTGCACTTTAAGACAGACACGCTGCGGCCTCTCCTCATCACCCACCGCTGCGCAGGTATGCTTCATCTTATCTTCTTTGGCTTGGAAACATATTTGGTGATGCTTCATCCTCTGCTTTGTGTTTGTGTGCGAGCCCCGTCAAAAGGCTGTGCATTATGCTGGCAGCGTCCAAGATTTCTACTTTTTTATTCATGCAGCTTCTGTTTTTTTTTTCTCCATTAACATCTCGGGTTGCATTTCATTTTCTTAGTACTTATTTTAATATCTTTAGTTTTTTGTATTTCGGTCTTACTGTAATTTACCTGCTGTGGGCTTAGAGTTATTTTCCCTGATTTTATTTCATATAAACGTGTTTTTCAACCAAACGGTGAGGACTTACCTTCTTCCTTCAGAATAGTTGCATGAAGTATACAGGGCAGGAGGTGACGGGCCAGGTCTGCAGGTTTCTGCATCGCCATGTAGTGCAGAACCTAAAGACAAACCCCCAAAAAGTTTAGTTTGCCTGGCTTCTGTTTTCCTTTTGCTCTTTCAGATCAACAGAATATTTTTGCACAGCCAACAGGCTGCCTCTGAAGAAGACTCCAGATAAACGGTGACCTTTCTCTATGATGGTTATTCACAGAGGGACCAGTCATACCCAGATCTTTAAATCTGTCATAAGACTATCAGTGAGCATTATTTTTAACTTTCTCTTTTTGGATAAACAATGTCTTTAAAAGACAGGCAACATTTTCAGTGACGGTGCAAACTGGAGCTCCGAGCTCTGCTTTCATATGTGCAGGAAGAACATGCAAACGCTTGGCAGGGACCTGCCCGGGTCCCTTTCCCATAAAGCCGACCGGATCATTAATAGAAGCTGGTTTAAAGTTGTTCTTCATTTAACACCATCACACCACAGAGAGCTGCTGTGTGTCAGTTAAACATCGTGTGTGACAGCATCAGATCCTTTTTCATCAACATGTGAAAATGCTTCAACATGTCTGTGAGCACAGATCTGTGTTAAACTGACTTCTTCAACATACATGAGCCAAAACGGTCCCATGGCAGAAGCTGATCCTGAAAATCAGCAGAAACATTCATGAAAACACTTTGTGATCCACTTAGTAAACACGTTTGGCTTAAAACACGCATGTGGCAAAACGAACGACCTGCTTCAGACCTTCTCGGCCTCCTTGGTGTCATCAAAAAGTATTTTTTGGCGTCGTGCAGGTGTGACCCTGGCAGTCTCCCAAGCCTCCACCCACATGTTGCCTGGGATCTTCATCCTGGGACTGAGTGTCCCCATCACCATTGTGTTGACCTTCTCATCAACCACTTCCTCTTCTACGTAATCCCGAGGTGAATACCAGCGCACAAAATCCTCCAGGACACAGCCAGGGTTGGCTGCCTGTGGACAGAGACACAAACTCGTACTTTAAATGAAGTAATGTGTAAATATATTCACTGACACCTCATACTGGCACTGACGACTCGAGCAGGGCCCACTCACGACACCACTGCATTCATGGACCCAAGCACACCAGGCTGTCACTGAACATAAAATGTCATTTAGGCATCAAAACGATTTCCTTCTGTTCAGGACTGGAAGTAAATACGTGTGATCTGGCAACAAAAATGTTTTACTTTTTTGTGTAAGAGTAAATCTGAAAATCTATGAATAACAAATCAATTGTATTTTAGTATTAAAACCAGTTCAGACTGAATAAAGAGCTCGTCCACACTGGATCAGAAACAGAGACATGGTGGGAATAACCAACACTGTAGATTCAGGGCAGCTGCAGCATGACTTACACTGTGTGCTGGTCATTATCACTGCATTACTGCCTCAGATCTGCAGGTCTCTGCAAAGACAAGGTTCAAATAACCTCTGAAGATGATTTATAAAACTGCAATGAGCTGTTTGAAAACTGACGACCACGTGATCGTCTGGTGATCAGAGGTTTCTGCACTCACGTAGCTTCTCCCAGCATGACTGCATCCATCATGCCACACGTGTCAGTGACAGAGTCACAACTTTCCACAGCGTAGGCTGATCAACAGTCCTCTTATTCCACACTAGTTTACTTGTAAAAGCCTACATGACATTTTTTATTAATTCATTAATATCCCATTCATTAACTGCACAGAGAAGACGGTTCCTGAAAATGAAACATGATGCACAGATATCAGACTCAGTCAGCTTCAGCTGAGGTTAATGACATTTCTGTGAACCACTTATATGAGATCTGCTTTCATGGTTTTGTCACACAAAGGTCGCCTCTGTACTGTTACAACCGCTTTCTTTTAGTTCTAATTATTAACTGCACGTCTTTGAACATGGAGCGAGTGGGGTTGGGTTAACTCTGACTCTAAACTGCCCACAGGTGTGAATGAGAGCATAAATCAGAGGTGTCCAACTCCAGGCCTCGAGGGCCGGTGTCCTGCAGGTTTTAGATGCGTCCTTGATCCAACACAGCTGATTTAAATGGCTAAATGACCTCCTCAAAGTGTCTTGGGTTAGGGCTATCCTTTGTTGCTAGTTAGTCTGACCTGTATCCCCAATGTTAAGTTTGTACATTGTATCTATGGTCGATTAGGTCATCTCAGTTGCAGGCAACCAACAAATAAAGCTTATCCTTATCGTGGAAGTTCTCCAGAGGCTGAACTAACCATCTGATTCAGGTGTGTTGACACAGGGTGAGATCTGCAGGACGCCGGCCCTCGAGGCCTGGAGTTGCCCACCCCTGGGTTAAATGTTTGTCTGTCTCTCTGTGTTCGCCCTGCAACTGGCGACCTGTCCAGGGTGAACCCCGCCTCTCGCCCTATGGTATGGGATAGGCTCCACCCCGTGTGACCCCGACTATTATTTTCAACATGCTGTATTTGGAATAAATAACAGCATATGATGTGTTTGCACAGTGAGGCAGTGACTCTGACCTGTGTGACGGGAACATAGAGAGGCTCTGCAGAGTTGAGCAGAGTCATGTTGTTGTGGGGGTGCAGCCTGCCCTCAGCTCTGCCCTCAGCTTGTGTCGCCTCAGTCTCGCCCTGGTCACTCAGGCACTCGAAGAATTCCTCCTCGCTGTCACTCCACGAGTCCCAGGATTTTCCTTGAGACATCTCTCTTGTTGAACTGGAAGCACTGGTTGCACACTCTGGTCCTTGGCGGCTCTTCTGGCAGGCACCTGAGACCCTGTGTTCCTTTTCGTTCCCCTCGGGTACCTTGTGAGATTCATCTCTGGCCTTCTTCCTTTCGATACAACAATTCAGCATCTGTCCAGGAACAAAAACTCTTTTCACACATGGAAACATAACACTGCTACTTGTGTTCAACAGACAACACGACATAAACAGGTGTTTGGGAGTTTGAAGATGCTGTATCACACTGAGCATCAGCTCTCAGAATTCATTTTTCTCTTTATCACCTAAACATCGTTCCAATTATCAAAGTTAACACAACACTTTTGATAAACCACTGGAATTAAAGTTGCAAGTCTACAAATGTGCATGATGTTGTTTTTTGTCTTTTAAATCGTTCGATTAGTCCTTGCACTTTGTGCACTGTGTGGCTACCTGGAACTTCTGATGCAAAAGACAACAGCGAAGATCAGGAGCTCCACCTGCCAGCCTGCAGATTAGGAAGCACAGAGATGGATATGAGTGAACACCAGTGTGTTAACAGAGAAACAAATACTGCTTAAACAATTTCAAGCAAAGTTTTAGTTAGAGCACGGCACAAACACTGCAGGGGCTTTTGTGCCTGGTATTATGTACTTGGATTTTTACATTTTGGTCATTTGTCTGTTATTAGAGACGGACGGAGATCCAACATGACTGACAACAAGACCAAAGCCCGATTCTAAAGTGTCGGCTCAGCTGGACAAAGTACAGACATCCAGCATTTGACTTTATTTATATGGCACAGGATAAGAACCACAGAGTGCTTCACAATAATATGAAACAGCACAAATCTAGTTCAAAGCCAGGCTAAATAAATGAGTCTCAAGCTGCTGTTTATAAAAATAAATGCAATCAAAGCAACATAATGATGGAGGCAAAGCACTCCACAGCCTGGGGGCCCCCACTCTGACAGATCCATCTCCTCTGGTCTCAAAATGTGTTTCTGTCTTCTGTCTGTGTCCAAGTCAACAGTCTAACGAGGTCCCACAAATGTCTGCAAATAGGTTCTGCTCTTCCACGAAGTCCTTTGAGATCCCGACTGAAATCGGCTGGTGCCAATATCTGCTGAGTGTTGGCCACGAATAAAGCAGCAATAACAGAGTTCAACGAGAACAACAACTTTTCATTATCAGTTATTCTTCACTCTCTCCACAGCTGATGGACCAACAGCAGCAGCACACAGAGGACAGTGGTACCAGATACTTTGTATGCCGTCACCATCTGACAGAGGAGCTCCAGGGCTGAAAATATATCCTCAACCTCAGGTTCAACTAACGAACTGACCCAGTCACAGACTTCCAGGGAGGCTTTGGAGTATCATTCCCAAGTTCAAGCTCAGCCCCTAGTCCCACTTCTTAGAAAGGGAAACCGCTACTGTAGTCTGCTTATCCCGAGGTGGGAAACCAGGACAGTCCAACAACATCCACAGACTCAGTGGGACTCGCACCTCCAGCCCAGGAGTCCTGCCACCAAAGAGTCATGTAACTCGTCACAGACCTCGCCAATTAATATCAAATCAAATATCAGCTGGTTCAGTCCCAACTGATGGTCTCATTATTCAGGTTTCACACAAGAAACGTCTCATGACGGGTAAAAACAACGAGCTCTCTCAAGACTTTTGCAAAACATGCTGGTGGCAGTGGTCACAGTAGAACTACTGAAGGTTCCAGCGCACTTTTGGTAAAGTGGAAAGAATATTATTTCACCATAAATGGGCCACGACCAGGTGCTTCCCACAAGATTTCACACAGACCAGTGAAAAGAATTATCAGAAGAGTCAAGGCCCAGTTATGAAGAGCCACAGAAAGGCCTGGAATCAGCAGGTACGACTGTTTCAAAGAAAACAATATGTGTGCAAGAGCCACAGAAAAAAAGAGAAGCGTGAAGTGTGTTTAAAGTTTGCTGAACAAGTCTGTGAAACGCTGGCAGAATATTATCATCTGCATTCATAAAGTATCCACAGGCGTCTTTGCCTGCTCTCCTGTACACTCATGAGTTCACACCTACCTGCCCCTCTAACACCATCGTTACATTTGCTGATGATGCGACAATCATCAGCGGAGAAGACGGCGAACAGGCAGGAGGTTAAAAACCTGACAGGCTGCTGCAATGAACACAAGCGTCTGCTCAGCGCCATCAAAACTAAGGAGATGTGACCTCAGCAGAGGGAAACACGTTCCTCTCCACATCAAGCAGACTGTGTTCAGCGAGTGTCCTCGTTCCTGGGGACTCACGTAGCTGAGGACCTCTCATGGTCCAAAGTCAAAGACTCCACCTCAGGATGCTGAGGAGGAGGAGGAACCATCTGGAGAAGAAAGTCTTGGTGGCTTTTTTACCACAGCACCATAGTGTGTCCCCACCTACTGCTAACAGCTTGGTATGCTAACTGCTCGGTGGGTCATTAAGACAGCACAGAAGAATAGTGCCTGTCCCTTTCCTTCCCTGGAGGACATGGTCAGCACTCGCTGTCTCAGGAGAGCCAATCAAATCTCATCTCATCCTGGACAGCACCTGTTCAAGAAACAGGACAGCCAGGCTAAGAAAACAGCTTTTCCCCTGGACCATCGATCACTGAACACTAAGCTCAGTGAACGGACCGAGTGAGCCTCCCTCCTACCTGAGACACTCCTGTGTAACATTCAGTATAATGTTCACTAATGCTGCCAAATGTAAGCTTACATCTAATACAAAACACCAGCATAACACGGGACAATTACACCCTCCCTCCATGGCTGCTGCCATCCAACCAGTGCAATACTCCTCTGGTTAAATGGTAAATGGACTGGTTCTTATATAGCGCTTTTCTACTCTTCTGAGCACTCAAAGCGCTTTACACAACTTGTGCATTCACCCATTCACACAAGCACATTTTTCTAGGTGCTTTCTAAGTAACATTCTCTCTCTCACACACACACACACGCGCACACTCCGATGAACGCATCGGAGAGCAATTTGGGGTTAGTATCTTGCCCAAGGATATTTGGCATGCAGCCTGGGGGAAGCCAGGAATTGAACCACCAACCTTCCGATCAGTAGACGACCCGCTCTACCGCCTGAGCTGCAGCCACCCTATTTTATTGCTATTTTATTCAGTTTGACGAATGAATGATGAGTGTAAGCAGGTAAGAATGTATGTAAGCTCTGCTCCAGTGTAATGCATAGGTACAACAATACGCTTTAACTTTATAGTTTGGTCACTTAATTCAATTCAATAAAACTTTATTGATCCTGAAGGCTGACCCCAATGGAAATTGGGTTAAGGCTGCCGACCTTTGCCAGCGCCATCTTACCCTTCTGACCATACATACATGACACAAACATCACATGGGGAAGACAGGTCAGAGAGGCATAACAATGGAAAATGCACCACATGAGGAAAGATAAGGAGAAAAAAATAACTCCCCCCAGACTGAGCTCCAACAGGGAGATCAGTTTGAGAACAGAAAAAAACACCTCTGCACATGAAAAAACTCTTAATACACGAAAGAAACACATGACAAGCAACAGGGATGGGTAAAGGGTGAGAGACAGCCAGTGTAGACAGTACATCCAGGCCTGCGTGCGCTGGTCTCCTTGATCCACCGTCAGCATCGGAGGGGAATAAGCGTCGAAGGCGTTTGGAGGGGGGAGGAGTGTACATCTGCATGTGTATATATGTCTGTGTAAGCGTGTGCGTGTCCAGAGTTCAGCTGAGACAGTGTCCTCCTCCCTGCCAGGCTAAGTAAACAGTCTTCCAGCCAACCCAGGTGGCCTTGCATGGAGTGGGAAGAACAGTCTAAACACAGTCGTTATCAGGGAGTTGTTGTTCGGCTCCAGCCTTGAGCCCACGGCTGGGGCCGAAGGGGTATCCGCATAAGTGATGGAGGTTTTTACTTTAGTGCGAACAGCTCATATGAATTTCAAAGCTGTTCTAACACTCCGACACTGGTCTCTCAATCTCCCGTTGGAGAGCCGTGAGCTTCTCCATGATGTTATCAAACTTGCGCTCCGTGATGTTGTCATTCTTGTGCTCAGAGAGCCGATTCTGAGAACTCAAAGACACGACGTCGTAGTCTCACTCCAAGCGCTTTATTTGTTACGCCATTTTTCTCCACACCAACAACAACCCTTCGCGGGCAACAGTACTCTCGCAGTATAACAGAAAATAACAAGTTAACAACGACCGCAGTGAGCTTCTCCAAGATGTGATCCAATTTGCACTCAGAAGTCTTATTCTGAGTATTCACAGCAGCCGTAAGCTTCTCCAAGATCTTATCCATGCTGCACTCAATGAGCTCATTTTGAGAAACTCACGCCTCTTCCCATCGTTTGAATCCCAGCGGGCAGCCTTGTGGGGGTTTGAACAGCCGGTTCCGCTTTCTTAATTCTTCGATAAGTCAGGGCCAAGCCAGCCTCAATCAGCAAGAACCCTGTTATCATGGTTCTGAATAGGTAGATATCTTCAGCACTCAGGCTCACCCGAGCCCAGACTTCTCGTTGAGAAAGGGGTGTCAATTGCATTCAGGGACCAGTTGATCAAATCCATAATTCCTCTTTTAGGTTTTAGAGAACAGACTGTGAGAGAGTGTTCCAGGGAAAAGTAATACAAAAAACACGAGAGTAAACAAGGACACAAGAGGCTAAGCAGGGAAGCTAAGGGAGAGGAGGAGAGGAGAAAAGTGCGACTGCCTTTGTTAAGAGCAAAACTCTCTGAATGCTGTAAACACACCGTGTTTGGGTGGCTGCATCCCAAAAACACCACAGCAACACTGAAGTCTGGAGGTGGGAGCATGATGATTTTGATGTTCCCAAAAAAATGTGTGATTGCTTAGAAAAGTTATGCATAAAAACTTTATAACAAGCTGCAAAAGGGACTGAGCCATTAAATCTAACTCCAGGAAGGATGAATGGAGACATTGTTGATTAAAATCTGCTGCCATCTACCAGGATGATGAAGATGAAACAAGGATGGATGTTTCAGCAAGACCATGATCACAAACACAGCCAATGGAAACTGTTGGTTTCAGAGGAATCAAGTAAAGCTGCTGGAACGGCCCAGCCAATCACCTGAGCTGAATCTGTGGGAAGGATCCACGGAGCATTCGGGATTTATAGACTGTTTGTGTGGTGAGTGGGTCAAAGTCATGAGCAATGATGGGACTGGTTTCTCCATACAGACGCTGCCATGAACTGTCATCACCAACATTTGTATAAAGTAATAAATAAATGTCTGTGTGTTTAATGTCCCTGTGTTACCGACATCTGGTGATAATTTCACATCAAAGCACCTTTAGAAATATATTTGCTTAGAGAACTGCTGACGTGTTCAATACTTATTTTACCTGCTATAAAATGAAAATGTTAATATGTGTGACATCTTTAAAATCAAAGCAGCACGAGCCTGTGAGGTACCCACCCACAAATAAGATGGTTATTTACCCACCGGTAACGCAACTCAAGGACAAACTCCTGCCAGAGGTGTCCAACAGCCCGCACCCCACCATAGTAATAGTTGACCAGACACACACACAGAGCCAGACGGTAGGTCAGACTGTCACTGGGGGCTGACTTCAGCTGGTGGAAAAGGTTCTACAACGAGGGAAAAGACCAGCATGAAATCAAACAGCAGGACACCAAATTTAATACATTCTAATAAAAATCCTGACAAAGTACTGACAGCACTGAGCCCGTCTTCACTCTGAAACTTATATTGGACCTGACCTGAGTGTAACCTTGAGTGTGCGAGTGGTGAAGAGGCAAACATACATAATCAGAGGTTTTCTCTTGCTCCGATGTCCCACTGGAGTTGGACAGCTGAGTGTTATTCTTAAAGTCAGACTTCTCCACAGCAGCATCTGGAAACAGATACTGAGACACAAACACAAATAAATAAGTCTGTCATTTAGAAACTCTGTTGTTTTATAGATGTTAGAAGAATTAAACAAGTGGAGCTCACGTAGTCATCACTTCATGATAAAACACAGGATGCTGATCGCTCAGTGGCAAAAGCAGGATGTGACCAGAAGTAGACAATAAAAATAAGAACGCTGCCTGATATCCTGTTTAAGATGACGCTCTTGTGCTTTACTGAGCTGCTGTCAGATGGGATCAATATCTGTGGCCAGCACTCTAAGACATAAATGCAATTACGGCTGTAGTTTTAAGATTCAAGGCTGTCTTAGCTCGAGCTCGAGCTGCTGAGTGTGACGGGCTCAACAGTAACCAGGAAGGAAAAACTGTTTGTGACAAGAAGCAGAGGAGCCACATCAGTACGAGTCAAACTACCACACGGAGGAAGTAGGAGGCCCACACAGAGAACAATGAGGAAAAAAAGACACTTTATTTGTCCTTGATTATGTTCTTTCTATCGGTAGCTTGATTACATCCATCTTATCTGCTGCGTATCATTTGGTGCATGAATTTTAGCCTCTTGGCTTAGAAATAGTTTCCTCTGTGCTGTTCGGACAAAAAACAAAGCCATAAAAAGTCTTCACACATCACACAACAATGTGTATGTTTGTAATGGATCCAAGTGTATTAGCAACCAGAAAAATACAACATTAAGGTCAGTGCACTTAATGCACTGACCTTAATGTAGTATGTAGCGGTGTGTTTGAAATCTGTACTGACTAGTAAAACCTCTGTGGTCTGCCCCAAAGCATCATGGTCTCCGTTCCTGAGTGTCCCACTGATCAGTTTAACTTACCCAGTAAACACTGAGGATTTTCAGCCGTCCTGACTCGAACTGACCAGTGAGGAGCTTGAAGAGGGTCGAGGTCACTGTTGGGTGATAAACAGAGTAAACAGTAGAGGAGAGTTTCTGATACACTTTTAGTTAAAGGGTTTTTATAAGTAATGAGTCATGTTTGATTACATGTGACGTAGTCCTTCACCAGTAATCAAGATAATTACACATGTAAGCATTTCCTTATGTCACACTCAGTTTGTCCCTTCATGCTTGTTAGACCTGTGCCAGCTCTGTTTGGGCCTTACAATCAAACCCATGTACGTTTACCCTTTTAATAAACTGCTCCACCCATTTCCTACTTTACGAGTGAAATATGAAGCAATGCAGTGTGTACACGGATGCAACACTCAGTGCTCAGCGCAGCGTTTTGTGTGCTATAGTGCAAGTGAACAGCTCACTCCCATCAAAGCTTTTCCATTGGATCGTTAACACAAACACCAAATGTCAGGAGGACATGCGCCTCAAACTGGAGTTGTCTTTCTAGCCCGGGTACTGTGTTATCCTTGTCTGTATACCGAGCTTCTTATTAATAATCAGCTCTGCACAGGAGCAGAAGCAGAGTCCAGCCTGTTGCTCTTACAGTATAATACTCATAATAAAAGTACAGTAACCGTGGTTAGTCACTGAGCAGCCCGGTGCGTTTCTCTTGATTTCTTTAGTCAGGGTAAATTCATTCACCTGCACGGGTTAGCTAAACGAACTTTACAAAACAAGTTTCCCCGACAGCCGAGTGCTCACCTAAGGACCTAAGTTACGGATTAGCTTACACACACATTTAACTTACCGAAAAGAATACGGTGGGGCCTCAGGTCCTCCTGTCTGGTAGTCCAATTTACTGAAGAACACCTCAGGCTGTCACTTTGAAATAGCCGGTAATGTAAACGCTGGACCTCTCAGCATCTGCCATTCCCGAACAGACACATGCAAGTTTGTCCGTGACCGCAGCCGCGCTGTACATTTATTTCAGTTTCAATATTTTTTTCAGTTTCAATATTTTTTTCGGTTTCATTTCAAGGTGGCATCGTTCTGATCCCATACACACACAAATTGATTTACAAGTACAAAATATTTATGAGCACAATTTGAGCCCATATACTCTCTCTACCACAGCTGCCTTTGAACTTGCCTGGCCAGGTCTGAGTCCAGCTTTGCTACTCCTGCCAGGTCACATGACACAGGGGTGTGCTCTGATGTCGGCAGGCAGGTCAGTGGAGCCCTCTGGTGGTGGATATATGGCAGTGAAACAGGAGGAGGCCTGAGAACAGACAGCAGGCTTAACTAGCAGGACAAAGTAGCATGTAGTACTTGAAGGAGTCATCACAGCCAATCAGCTCTCAGGAAAATGGAACATCACATAAATATTTCTCTTCTTTGATTTTCATCAATGTATTTCCTTTGATAGATTTTCCGTCAACACTTCTGCTTGATTAGAAGCTCATAGGCAGTTCCTGTCACTCTACGATAAAACAATGTAAAGGCTGCGCTCTCTGCCCTCCCTAATTTGACATATTTTGTTGTTTTGTGTGTGTGTTTGTCTGTGTGAAGTTTTGATGTGTATGTGAAAAACACAATTTTGAAAACACTGGAAAAAGACCTCAAGACATGTTTTCCTTTACTTTCTATGAAACAACAATTCCCACCAAGGCTTTTCAGTGTGAAATTTAGTGTATAGAAAATACCTGTGCCAGGTTGTCTCCATCTAGTGGTGAACATGGCCTCACCACTACATCAGGTGAGCTTTTCACTGTGCAGTGACACAAAAGTCATTTAACAATTTTAAAAAAAGCAATGTTACAGATTCAGTAAGAACTGAAGTTTATCATAATCCTTCAAGTTTCATTCAGTAACAGCAGCTTTTTAATATTATTGACTATATTTTAGAGTCACATTTATATGAAATGTCAAACAATCACAGAGTGACACTGAACTAAACAATCAATGCCATGTGAGTTGTTCTTGTTTGTTCTTTATCTCAGATTTATTGTAAGCAGCGGGAGTAGAAGCTAAAGAAAAATAGTAAAGATATGAATGAATCTCTGCTCTTACAGCTTTTATTGTGCCATAATGTCTGCTTTGAAACTGTCCTCTTGCTCGTCTCTTGGATGCTCACCTCTTCTTCACCTGTTCCTTTGACCAAACTGCTGCACTCTCGTTCTCTGCTCTCGCCTCCTCTTCTGGTTATAATTAGGATGCAGTCAGCATGTGCCAAACAAACTCCCCCCAAATCGATCATGTTTGATATGATGATGACGTTTTTAACATCTTATTTATGCACTTGTTGGGTGGGAAAGAGTAAACAAAGATGGGGCATAGAAGCAGAACTGAGTCCTACGTGTGGAGGGACAGTAACTGTGTGTGTATATGTAAGCATTTAAACACTGCAGAGAGTCAAATTAACAGTAACACTACTTTGTCTAAGTCCGCCATTGTAGAAATTCATTTCACCGAAACAATAACATGGCGCACAATGTGACAATAAACGTATAAAACACAAATTCTTACCTAGCAGGAGAATAAATAATCAGTATTTTAAGGCTACTGCATGTATAGATGTCACTGCTTGCTCACATAAGCTAGCTCTGAGACCCGCCAGAGTTTACGCCACAGTTGACTGTCGCGAAAGAGTCGTAAATCACCGGCATTGTAAAACTTAAAATGATTCCAGGGCATGTTATAAAACACCCAATAGATGTACTGGATATTAAACGGTATCAAATGACTAAATGAACACAGGGTTACAATTACATGCTCACGTCGTCACATCGAGAGTTTATTCATTAATCATCAGAGTTCAACAATGTTACATCCAGTTGAAAACAGCTTCACTAACGCCAGCAAAACAGGCTAACAGTATATAAGAGCACAAAACCAGCCGTGCTTATCAACAGCTCGACATATCCTCAACAACTCACCTCAGTATGTGTAACCCGTTCATGTGTTACGCCTGTTGTTCTTGCGTTGTGTTCTGGCGTGAAAGTAAGAGGCAGGAGACAGTACTGGGTCTTTGGCTCTTTACTGCACATCTGCAACACAGAAACATGTGTCTGATCTGTGTGTGTCACGCGACTGCCAGTACACCTCTCCTCCGGCCATGCTGAAAGCAGCTGTGTCTGCAGCTTCATTAACACTACAATAATATAATGAATCAAATACAACAAATTGTTTTAAAACATTAACTTAAGCTCTCAAAAACAAAAAGCACAAAATAAATAATATGTCACTGAAAAAAACATCAAAAACAACTTATAAGAACAATAAACAAAATAATTCAAAAACAAATAAACAGTCAGATAAATACAATTCAATAACCAGGACCCAATATTCTGGTACTTATAGTTCAAACATTATACTTCAGTACAATTATATTAATAACCGCCATCTAACAGGCAGTACAACACTGTACTTATAAAAACAATGAATGAAAGACTGCATCTCCAAAACATAAGAACATCTCCATACCTGCAACACAGAAATATGTGTCTGATCTGTGTGTGTCACGCGACTGCCAGTACACCTCTCCTGACGAAGGAAAAAAGAGTGCATGCTGTTAAAAAAAGACTGCCGCGAGTAGCCGCTAGCAATCAGGCTAACTTAGCATGCTAGCATTTTAGCTGCGTTCTCGGCTAAAACTCATAAGCGTATATTAGTGAACTCCGCCCTCCACAAAACTTATCCCGAATGAGTCTCTTAATGACAAACAAAAACGCGGCGGTTTGGCTGTATTCACATTGCAGCTTGGGATCTGAACAAACCTTAATTAGCTGAGAGCAACGTGGCAGTGACTTACCTCCGGCCATGCTGAAAGGAGCTGTGACCGGGGCACACATGCACGCGCCTACGTCACCACGCAGCGCACACACACATGAACGCACTATACACATATGCAGCATATTTATTTTACTTGGTTTTAGAGTTGGAGTATTTACATATTGATCTGAAATATTTTGCTGCTGAACAGCAGAGCTCCAAAGCGTCCCCCTGTAACCATGGTTACGCAGATGCATTCCGACTGTCACGTCACCGAGGAGAACCTGTTTCAAATGTATACCTGGATCAACCTGCAATCAGTTTGAAAAGTTTTCTGCTGAGATCCGCAGCTCGACTTCCTGGCACCCCGGGATAAGATGAGTTGCTGTGTTTTTCACGGAGAAAAAATAACGTCAGTGTTAGATGAAAAAAAAAAGATGCAAGCAGAAGAGGACAGCAGATTGAGAAGAGATTTCTTCAAACGGTAAGGAGCTTCTAACAAGTGATATCTGATGAGCTTAAAACTTAAATCTTAAATCTAATGTCCAGATTCATGCTAAACTTTTCTGATTACTCCGTGTATCTGCACCGTTAGACTTTTCATCGCCACTTTACGGTAACATACTGGCGTCACTGCTGCCAGCGTCATATCGTGACGCCGTGTTACGGTAGCTTACCTTTCTGCAGGATGATACCGTTTTTTGCTGGTGTGGTATAATACTCTTGGACAAATTATGGTAACGCACCGTAGCCTTTTTTACGGTATCTCACTGGCGACAGTTATGTCAGTGAGATACCGTTATGTCGTTATGTCGTAAATTACGTCAACAAAGTAACATCATACTGTGATTAATAAATTGGTATACTACCGTTTATTCACGGTATGTCACTGTAAGCCCGCTGCAAGGTAATAAACTGCAATATATTAACCAGTAACTTACCGTTATCACGCATCATCAGTACCAAAAATATTCATCTCTGCTAGAGGACACCGTGTCCTAACAGGCGGTCATTTACTCTTTTAAAAGGTCGTAATTTACCGTAATTTCAGTTAACAGTAACATACTGTAAGAGACTGGAGGGTTCCAAAAAAGTTGGATGGATGGATACACACACACACACACACACACACACACACACACACACACACACACACACACACACACAAAATATAATTCATGTGCTTTACACCACTTTATTTCAATTCTGATTCTTCCCTGCTGAAATGCACATTTCCAAAATCAAAAACTGAAAAGAACTGAAAACATATTTTTATTGAGGAAGCACTTGTTTTTACTAAACCATGTAATCCATTATTTTCTCAGATGGTTGTACAAACAATAACAATATTATGTCATATCCATATCATGGCAGACAACACATGCTCAAGTGTTGGGTTTCCTTACTTATATTTTGTAGGGTCTCAAACCTACAATGTGAAGTGCCTTGGCATTCATTTTGTTGGCACCATACAAACAAACTGAATTGTAATGGATATAATATCAAGCCCCACACGTCTGCCTTTATATACACTTTGTCCAAAATACTGGCTCACACGACCAAATCATTGCACAAAACAGGGTCCACAAGGACATGGATGAGCGTGTGTGGTGTGAAGGAACTTGACTGACCTGCACTGAACCCTGATCTTGCTTTGTGGACTGAGTTCATTGATTTGTAGGGTGAGCCAATACATGTGACAATTAAAGTGTAAGTAGCTGAAATAATTTTTAACAAACGGGTAAAAGAAGGTTAGCACTGTTGCCACACAGCAAGAAGGTCCTGAGTTCAATTCCACCATCAGGTCTTTCTGTGTGGAGTTTGCATGTTCTCCCCGTGTTTGCGTGGGTTCTCTCCGGGTACTCCGGCTTCCTCCCACCGTCCAAAGACATGCAGCTTGTGGGGATAGGTTAATTGGATAATCCAAATTGCCACTAGGTGTGAATGTGCGAGTGAATGTGAGTGTGAATGGTTGTCTGTCCCTGTGTGTTGGCCCTGCGACAGACTGGCGACCTGTCCAGGGTGTACCCCGCCTTTCGTCCTATGACAGCTGGGATAGGCTCCAGCGCCCCCCGCGACCCTGAAAAAGGATAAGCGGAAGTGAATGGATGGATGGATGGGTAAAAGAAGGGAAAAAAATCAAAACTGTTGCACTCAAAAAAACCTATTGGACAGAGACAGCGTCTTGCAAGATGGCGAGAGAGCTTGTCTTCATTGTTGCTCGTCTTGTGTAAATGTCCAGAAAGCATGGGCCATGGATCATCTGTGGAGACATGGGTAACAACACATTGGTCACTTAAATTATACAAGAAATTTACTAATTTCCCTAATTTGAAGTTCTCCACTCAAATTCAGTAAGCCACTGGAGGAAAGTTGTGACATGAGGGTTAATGTGAACAACCTTTCGCTTCACAGTGGTCCCAGTCTTCCTGCTTGTCCCAACCTTGGAGGTACATTTTGTTCCCTCTTCAGGGTTTATCCTTACAAAAAACCTTGCACCCGCTGACTCCTGGTATTCCAGGTTCAATACATAGAATGAACCAAAGAAGACTGACATTGCATCAGCACAGGTGTTCTCTTTGTCCAGCTCAACAATTACACGCCCCTCTGCACTCACCATCCAGCAGGTGGCGGTCATTGAACTTTGTCCTTAAATGTATAGGGGCAACATGTTGTCATTATGCAACATAAAATAATTTCAATACTTCACTTCTTCACACTGTCTAGATAGTCATAAAGCAAATACCTACGTACAGTTAATTATTAATGGCCTTGTGTACATAGGTCCATTTTAACATATTATAATTGTATATAATTGGGAATTATTCTGCACATTAAACACACCTAACAAAGAGTCAGCCCAGTTAAAGTACCGGAGGTGAATCAACTGTATGGTTATTTTGGAGTTTATAGTTTGTGCTGCTGTTAAACTTTACAGTATTGACTTCAGTATTTCTGCTGTTGGTGTAGCTAGACTACTGTTGATCAGTAATATGTAATGTGAAATTTGATATTGTTACTTTGCTGGATTCACTGAGACACATGTCCAACAACCTTGGTTTATAAAGGAAATTACAGAAATTTGAGCTAACAAAACAGAGACTGGATACCTGTGTCCACGAAAAGCTCCTGTGCCAAACAGAAATTTTAATATGGTCTAATCAGCTCTATGTCATAAATGACTTCTTACCAAGCATAATCAGCCTTGGGGTGCTTGGCAGGCTTTTAACATGCAAACTGAACAATATAAATTTGTGTGCACTGAAGCCACAAAATTTAGAAATACACAGTTGCAAAAACTTCAGTGACCAATTACCTTTCCTGAATGACATATTCAATGCAAAAAATAAGAGTATTGTCAATAGGGACCAATTCCCAGTTTTTACATGATCAAAATTATTCACAAAAGGCTTCAATAAACAGAAAATGTGTGCCAACAAGAGAACAGTGCACAAAAATGAAAAGATATTTGAGCTCGACGCTTTAATGGGTTTAACATGACTTAGTCAGCACTCCGCACCGTACAGGTAGTACAAGCACACCTGAAAACACTGACCAGCTAACAGCTTTAAGCATTTGGGCGCAACCTCGGTAGTTCACCGATTCACCTGTTGCAAACGTCCAAGTTTCTATCAAGTCTCATAAATCCATCGGCAAATTACCTAACTAGTCTTTTGAGTCTCCACATTCAGAGATATTGACAATTTGTCTTTAAATGAAAATATCCTGGTAGGGTAGCTTAAAAGTCAAAACAAACAGTACTAAGAACGCATTTCGGACTTCTCTCGAATAAGTGAAAAAAACACTTACCTTCAGACTGATTAGCAGGTTCCGATCCAACTTTAATGTGTCCCATGTCAGTCCGTTTTAGGGAAAAAGTGTTAAGTGGTTTCATTTAATTTTGAGATACTCCCGCATGGACGAGCAGCAATTTGAAGTCTAGCAGAGTTACCACGAATAGCATACGATCTTCAGATATAATCCAATCAACCTTGCATTTAACCCGATTGAACATCCAGTTACCTCTGACTACTTCTAAGTTGCACATGTTAACGGTCTCATCATCACTCTGTGCTGCAGCGAACTGTATCTGTGGCACAGAATATTTGATGGCCATGTCGTTCTCCTGCTTTGCAGCTTTTTTTGAGTCTGAATTGCGGCTTAAACGTGCAAAACTAAGAGAAGCAGATCAATATTTTCTTCTTGTTGTTATTTAATGGTGGTTGGCAACCAGCGAAAGGAGCATTAACCACCTCGAGCACTATTTTCTATCCCCAGTGTTGTTTTGAAAGTGAATACCCAACGTGTGCGTCATACGTCACGTTGTACGTCAGGTGAAGGTGTGGTGTCGGCTATCGCACCTGTCGCATTACAAAGCTTTAAAAACGTAACAATCCAACACAACCCAACGCGCTAAACTGTGATAATGTGTTACATTATCACTGAAGGAAACGGCTTCCAGGGCCTAATCCGTGGATCGGCTTCCTCCGAGGCGTGGACGTCTATCAGCAGAGAATGTACCTTAGTCTGTAACACAGTCAAATATATTCTCAAGTAATATTCAAGCATGCCATTCAGCGTGTTAGTACGAGCTCGGGAGCAGCTTGGGAGAACAAGAAAACAGAGACTGCTTCAGGTTGTCTTCCCAAATTGACTCAACTTTATTCACAAGTACAACAGTTTATATAGAGGGACAAATTCATGAGTCAGCAGATTCTCAGTTTAAACCAGTACAGACCAAGATAAGGGAGCGTCTTTCTGCCCTTGGGTGAAGAAGCATCCTTTGTATAGTGTATCAGTTCAGCTACAATTGTGATTATCTCAGCGACATATTTTCAAGGCACGAAATAAAGAGTTCTTTCATTAGTGAATTCTGAAACAAACCATCTGGCCTTCAACAGGCGTCTCCTAAAAGATTAAGAAACTAATGTAGCTGAGGGAGTGATCTCTGTGGTATTTCAACCTTGTACCAGCCTGTGATTCTCACACATCAATTCTTGGGTCAAAGAGAACAATAACTAAAACAAAGGGGCCTTATTGAATGACAGAGTTTTCCTGCATAATGTCACTATAAAACAATATCCAGTAAATGCTCCCATGGTACTAAAATACCTAACAGTTCCCCTCTTTTATTATTTTTTTTTAAATAATAACTCAAATAGAAAGGAAAAATCACAAATGTAATAACATAATATAAAAAGCAAATCATAAAATGTAATAGTTCACAGCCTAATGTTCAATATACACACCAGGATCATCATTGGTAACATCTGGCACATCCTCAGGATCAATTTGTGCTAATTGCAAATACATTGAAGTAGCTGTACTAGGTGGGTGTCTTGCCAAGTGGAGCATGAGGTATTGTCAGCAAAATGTGGCTTGTAGAAATGTGAACAGGGTTGCAGTTTACAATACAAAATAGTAAATAAAAATCCTAAGGTTAATGCAGTAGATATGATTAATAATCTAAATATATAAAAAAACACAGTTCTTCAGTCGTCTCCTGGCCTGGTCCCAGGTTCGAGAGACCTAAGCGTCGTGTGATGACAATGGGCATTTCATTTTTTTCCATTATCAGGATGAAACGAGTCTATCTTTATCAGGTTAGACATTGTGTGGTACTCTAGGCTTTCTGTTCCTGCTGGATGTTCGAGTACCTTGTTGTTGTTCAGGTGGGGGATCAAAGGGCTTTCTGAGTCTTGGCTCTTTCAGGCGTTGTGTGTTAATCAGTGATTGTGCGTGTGTAGGTGTATTGAATCCGGGCGCTGGCTCGCCTGAGTCGTCATCTACTTGATCCGACGCCTTAGGTGGTTTGGTGGGGCTGGTCTTAACCCTGCTGGCATGAATCCACTGAGGTTGTCCGTCTGTTAGGATGCTGGTTCTCGTCACTGCAAGTACAGTCTGGGGGCTGGAACACGCGGCCTCCCTGAGTGCCCTTGGTTTTAGCGACTTCACCAACACCGCATCTCCTGGTTTCCACGGATGGGTTGGATCTGTGGAAGGGAGAGGCTGAGAGAGACAAACTTTCTGATAGTTATTATTCAGTGTTTCTACCAGGTTATGAACATAGTCAGACAATGCAGTGTCTATGTCCCCTTCCAATAGCGGTGCCCCTCTGGAGGCTGACCATGGTGTTGGAAACGGTCTTCCCATGATTATTTCAAATGGAGATAATTTGGTTGCTGCGGATGGAGTCATTCTAATCTCGCAGAGGATTTGAGGAAGTAGTTTGATCCAGGTCATTCCTGTTTCTATCATTGCTTTAGTCAGGCGATTTTTTATGGTCCTATTCATTCTTTCTACAACTCCTGAACTCTGAGGATGGTATGGCACATGATATTTCCAGTCTATTCCTAGAGTTTTAGCACACTTTTGAATTACTTCTGATGTGAATGAAGGTCCTCTATCACTGTTAATTTGGTGAGGTATTCCAAATCTGGGTATTATTTCATTGCACAACTTTTGACAGACTACTTCTGCAGTTTCTTTTGATGTTGGATAAGCTTCTACCCATTTACTAAATTGGTCCACTATTACCAGTAAGTACTTGATGCTTCCTTGTGCTGGCATGTGTGTAAAATCAATTTGTAATGTATGAAATGGGAAATCTGGTTGTGGTAAATGCTGATGTTTTGCTTTTGAGCTACCTACATTAGTTCGTGCACATGTTAGACAGGTTGCTAATATGCGTTTTACTGCGTGTGATGTTTTCTCGATTACAAATCTTGATTTTATTGCTCCTATTACCCCTCTTTGTCCGACATGACTCACACCGTGAAAATGGCGGACAAGGATTGGCAGTAGTGAAGATGGGAGGGCAATCAAACCCTCAAGGTTTTTGTATAAGCCGTCTCTGTTATCTAAGGTACAATCATTACTTTCCCAGTAAGTGTAATCTAAGGCAGAGGCTTGCTCTTGTATGAATTTTAGGTCAACATTTGTTTCTAAATAGTCTGGGAGTGCGACAAGTGGCAGCTGTAAAGGCAAAGATAATACTTCCTTTCTGGGTGGTTGCTGTGAGGCAGCAGCTGCTTTCGCGGTTACGTCTGCAAGAGCATTTCCCACTGCTTCGTCTGTGTCAGCCGTGCTGTGCCCCTTCGTTTTAACAACTGCAATTGCCGATGGCAGCTGTATAGCCTGCAAAAGTCTTTGAACAAGATCAGAATTAGCGATCGATTTTCCATCAGCAGATGTGAAGCCTCTCTGTCTCCACAATGTGCCAAAGTCATGCACCACACCGAATGCATAACGGCTATCAGTGTAAATTGTTACCCGCTTATCCACATGTAACTCACAGGTGCGTATTAAAGCCATGAGCTCTGCTTTTTGTGCTGAGTGAAATGGTAATGAGTGAGCCTCTAGTATGATGTCAGGCAATGTCACCACCGAATAGCCACAAAGAAATGAGTTGTCATTTGGTTTTGAACAGGACCCGTCCACATAAACAATGACTGAGTCTGGGATTGGTGTCTGCTCTAAGTCTGGGCGTGGTGCTGTGGATTCCTGTATACGTGTCATACAATCATGATCGTCAGGGTCGTCTGAACCATCCTGTCGGTCAGAGGAACACAGCATACGAATGAGTAAGTGTGCTGGCGAATTGGGTGTGCTGTTTGCTTTTATAGTGAGATTTGCTGTTGAAGTCAGTGTAGCTTCATAACCTGAGCGACGTACATATGTTGTGTAGTTATGTTTGCTAGAATGGTCGTGACCTGGTGATTGGTGTGTAGAATAGTGTCATGTGAGAGTGTGAGCTTCTCGCAGTCCCTTATCATGATAGAGCAAGCTGCTACTGCTCTCAGGCAGGCCGGCATCCCCTGAACTACTGCTGGCAGCACCTTTGAGTAGAAGGCTACTGGACAGTAGCCACAGCCATGCTCTTGGGCCAATACACCTGCACAGGTTGTGCCGTTCTCTGTGACGTACAGGTGGAACGGTAAGTGGTAGTCAGGCAGACCCAAACAAGGGGCAGAGGTCAGCGCTCCCTGTAATGCATTGAAAGAGGCAGTCATTTCTGTTGACCACAGTATTCGAGGAGGCTTGTCTTTTTTGCAGCATTCACGCAGAATGTGGTCATGAAAAGAACAGTCTGGTATCCACTGTCTGCAATAGTTCACCATGCCTAGGAAAGACAGCATTTCCTTCTGTGTAGTGGGCTTAGGGACAGAGGTCACAGCTTTGACCCTGTCTGTAGTCATGGAACGTTGTCCGTGAGACAATGTAAATCCCAAATATTGAACAGAAGTCTGACAGTACTGCATTTTCTTTGCTGATGCTTTGTGGCCAGTCTGTTGGAGGTGCTGGAGTAGCATATGTGTGGCAGTTTGACATAGTTTTTCACTTTCAGCACAGAGGAGGAGATCATCCACGTACTGGATCAAGGTACAGCCCTCTGGAGGAATGAAGCCGTCCAGGGTAGCACGTACCACCACTGAGAAAGCCGCAGGGCTGTCTACCATGCCTTGGGGTAAGCGAGTCCATGTGTACTGCTTATCTCTATGTGTAAAAGCAAATATCGGCTGTGTGTCCTCATGCACAGGTACTGAGAAAAAGGCGGAGCACAAATCCACCACAGTAAAATGTGTGGCTGTTGCTGGAATAGATGTCAGTATGCTGGGAACATCTGGGACAAGAGGTGGCAGAGGCATAATGACTGCATTAATTTGCCTTAAGTCTTGTGTGAAACGCCATACGCCAGGTTTGTTAGGCTTTGGCACAGGATTGACAGGAGTGTTATATGGAGATACTGTGGGCTTTATTACTCCAGCTGTCAATAAATCTCCTATGATGATGTCTAAGGCTGCGGCTTTTTCAGCGGAAATGGGATATTGCTTGACATATACCGGCTTGTTGTTTTTCAGCTGAGCATGATAAGGTGTACAGTCAATAAATCCTACATCATTCTCACCTCTTGACCATAATGTCATGTTTTGATATTCAGCTGGCAATGTGACAGCAAAGATAGTACAGTGTATGGGGTAGGTTAGATCTATGTGTCGACATGGTGCAGTAATGTCATAGCCTATGTCTGAGTTATGCGACAAAACCACTGTTTGGCCTTCACTGGTGTGAGCAGTTATCATGTTGTTGAACAGTGTGAGAGAAACAAATATGTGGCTTCCAGGCATGGGGTTACCTGGTAGTGGTGTCTGTACACGTGTTTGGCACAGTGTGTGACGTGGGGTACCAGTCAGATGGATATTGAGTTCATTCTCTGCTGAGGCGTCCAGCTGACACAGAGGCTGTTCCTTCTCCATGGTGTCGGTGCATAGGGCAGAGAAAACATAGCTGTTATCAGTGTCTGCAAACATTTCACCCTTTGTGTTAAATGAAATACACAAGTTCATTTTTGCCATTAAATCTCTGCCTAATAGATTCACAGGCGAGTTTGGAATAATTATGAATGGATGATATGTAATTTCGTCTGGTTTTGGGCCCCAGCGTGTTTTTAGAGAATGAGTTTTGGGGCATTGCACTAGAGTTCCGTTTATTCCCATGGTGTTGATGCACACAGAGGAAACAGGCCCACTATAGAATTTTCCAGACAGTGAACTTTTAGTGGCTCCACTGTCAACTAAAAAGGAATAAATCTTTTCACCTATTTCTATATCTAACGTGGGCAAGCTTTCTGTGTTACGGGACAATTGCAAATGCAGCATCGTGTGTAGTGCTTCACACTGTCCCTCGTCTTCACCTGGGCCTCCCTATTGTCGGTCCAGTCTTTCGTTATCATATGGGTGGGGATTAAAATGTGGATTATAAGGTTGCTGCCTAAGTGCAAAAGGGCCATTATTTTGATGTGATTCCTGTCTGCGTTGCCAGTTACCTTGTCTGGAAGAGCTCTGCTGACGCCTAGTGGCAGGAGCTGGTCCTGTGTTTTGTGGTTGAGACCTACGTGCTGCTGATTTGCATTCCCTCCTCCAGTGTCCTATTTTTCCACAATAAAAACATGCGTCTCCACTCCTATCTCTCCTTCTGAAATCTCCCTGCTGCGCTTGTTGAGGGGGCGGGGCCCCTGCATACATCATTTTTTCACTTTCCTCTGAGCCTTCAACATCAAAATTCAACATCATCTTAACACTTTTAGCCTTCGTGCTGTTGGGGAAAAGATCTGCACCAGCTTTTGTTTTGACAAGTGTGATAAAGTTCTTTATCTTCATGTCATAGAGATTATCAGTGGCAGTCAGCTTCAATAGTTGTGAACATTCTGGATGAATATTGTTTAAGAATGTTGTTATGAAAATCTGATCATTTCCTCCTTCAGGCGTGCATGCCTCATTAGTCCAGCAGTGTGTGAAACGTTTGATTTTATCTCTAGACATTGTGAGCAGAAATTTCTTTAGATTTTGAAAAAAGGCTGTGATTTTGTCATCGTTTATCCACAAAAACGAGGTGGTGTTGGCTGCTTGGTCATCTTTAGGGTCTAGTTCCTCTACTTCTTCAATAAGCTGAGATTCAGTCACACCTGGAATTCGTTGACATAATATATATCTATAATCAGGCCCACCCAAGTGGTGGTATCTGGTTTTACAGTTAATTTTGATTTTTTATCGGACCCGTCTAAGGTCTTTGAATTATTCTGACCCATGGTCAGTGATTTCCAGAGGGGTTTAGACGCTTGAAGGATTTAAGTTAGTTTTTATTTTGCTGTGGCACACCTGAGGTTACTTGATTTTTTGCTAGCAATTTTATCTTTTTAGTGAGCAACTTCTCACTTTTTAACGAGCAACTTCTCGTTTTATGACCCCAGGCAACTTCCTGTGTCCTTTCTGCTGGTGAGCAACTTCTTAGTTTATGACAACAGGCAACTTCCTGTGTTTCTATGTGGGCCACTAAAGAAGGCTCCTCAGCGTATCCCACTTGTTACTATGTGGGCCACTGAAGAAGGCCTCGTCAGCGTATCCCGTTTCTATGTGGATCACTGAGAAAGGCATAACACAGTCTTATAAAATAAAAGACGAGTGCCTACCTTCGTCAGGATCCCACTTCTGACACCAAAATTGAAAGAAACGGCTTCCAGGGCCTAATCCGTGGATCGGCTTCCTCCGAGGCGTGGACGTCTATCAGCAGAGAATGTACCTTAGTCTGTAACACAGTCAAATATATTCTCAAGTAATATTCAAGCATGCCATTCAGCGTGTTAGTACGAGCTCGGGAGCAGCTTGGGAGAACAAGAAAACAGAGACTGCTTCAGGTTGTCTTCCCAAATTGACTCAACTTTATTCACAAGTACAACAGTTTATATAGAGGGACAAATTCATGAGTCAGCAGATTCTCAGTTTAAACCAGTACAGACCAAGATAAGGGAGCGTCTTTCTGCCCTTGGGTGAAGAAGCATCCTTTGTATAGTGTATCAGTTCAGCTACAATTGTGATTATCTCAGCGACATATTTTCAAGGCACGAAATAAAGAGTTCTTTCATTAGTGAATTCTGAAACAAACCATCTGGCCTTCAACAGGCGTCTCCTAAAAGATTAAGAAACTAATGTAGCTGAGGGAGTGATCTCTGTGGTATTTCAACCTTGTACCAGCCTGTGATTCTCACACATCAATTCTTGGGTCAAAGAGAAAAATAACTAAAACAAAGGGGCCTTATTGAATGACAGAGTTTTCCTGCATAATGTCACTATAAAACAATATCCAGTAAATGCTCCCATGGTACTAAAATACCTAACAATCACGTATATCAGGACATCTCTTCTGAACCAAGACGAAGTGGTGCTACAAAGGAATTATTTCTTTAGGAGAGCATTTAATAGCAGTCTGGCCTGCAACAAAATGCACCGCTAAAAATACAGTTTCTGCTTGTCCCAGAATTTATTGATTTTGAGAGTGAAGTTGTAGGACTGATGCTGGTTAGTGGTGTAGGTTTCATGGATGTGACACCTTGTGTAAAATGACGACCAGAGCATATTATTAGGTCAGTTCACTGTAGTTAGGCAGAGGTGTCTTAAAAAGTACCACCTTATACAAAACAAATGAAGGTCCAGTATAAGAAAGAATAAGAAGAGAAAAAAAGCAACATCCTGCTAAATGAAGTCATTTTTAAACATTACTCTAAATGTAGCCATTAGTTTTTGTTGCTGGCCATACAAAAATAAGTATACTTCAATTATATTTCCCAAGTATATCTTACCTAGTACGTATACTAATAATGCTTCTTGGGACTATATTGGCCCCCGTTTTAGTACATAACAGTATTCTTGAAATTAACTTTTAGATGTACTTTTTGTTCACCATAATTGTACTAGCATAATGTCATAATGTCTACAAGAGTATAATTAAATATACTCGACTCTATCACAATACTAACCTTACAAGTATACTATTAATTAATAGTATTACTAATGTTTCACATTGTTTGACTAAACAAATGCATTTATTAATATATGAGGTTCCATTCAGTTCAAGGAATTAAATTTTAGTGTGGCTGCAACTTACTCCTTAAGTTAAAAATTATGCTGTATATTGTAGTTTATATGTTATACTGCTTTCACAGTGAATCACATTTTATAGTAATACACTCTGAATGAGGATTTTTTTTTCTCAAAGATATTTTTATTGAGTTGAAGCAACAAAGAAAAGCAAATACACGCAGAATTGTCAAACGCCAAACAAGCAAGTTTCACAGTGACTGTTAAAACTGAAATATCAGAATACAGATTAATGACACACTCACATGTCTTATAGTTGCTTCCAGCAGTTTATCCCCTACCCACAACACTTAGAACCCCTATCCCTCAGACCAGGAAGGAAAAAACCCAACAAACAAAGCAAGAAAAAAGAAGCAAACAAATAAAAACAACTGAATGAGGATTTAAGTAATTACTCTTAGATCTACAGTAGAAAACAACAGAAATCCGGATGGTGTAATAGTATAATCTCAGTAACATCACCAATTGTTACATTTGCTGTATTTTACAGCTGTTTCCATGAGTACGGTGAGTTACCGTAATAATAATGTATTCTCATGGAATTTTCCCACAATTACATGCAAATTACAGTACTAAACTGCTAACATCCTTTAGAGTTTTTTACTGTTGATTTTGCAGTACTAAGCTATGGAAATTACTGCAAAGGCTAACAGTGTTCATGTTTTGAATCGGGTAATTTCATGGTGAGAAATGTCTTTGACAAAAAAATGCAGGATTAATTAATAGCTGTATATGACTGCTAGGTTAGGACGTGGTTAGGTGCAAATACTTAAGAGAGAGAGATTTTGCTCTATTAATATTTAATGGAAATCTTTTTCTTCATAAGATTGTGGGCAAAGTCAATAAATTGTCTCCTGGCTTTCAGGTCCCCTTGAGCCAAATTTACAGTTTTTGCAATTAAGAAAAGAAAAAAAGATTTAAGGTGAAACAAATTTTTTCAATTCATGGAATGATGACATTATCACTCATTCCATATTGTTCCTAAAGTTTGCAGTCTTTTTTTTAGTTAAAAGTTAAAGCAGAGCTTGTTTTTTTAGCTTCTTTGATAATGTAACTCTGCATATGTGTACATGCATGTGCACTGATGTGTGCATGGGGGGTGATTTAACATTACAGTCCCTTGAAATAGCATTCATAGTCCTTGAACTTGTGCACATTTTGTCACCTTACAACCACAAACAAAATATGTTTTTATTGACAGTTTCAATGGTAGATTAACACAAAGTAGCACATAATTGTGAAGTGGCATGAAAATAATACATGGTTGTCAAAATTCTAAGCAAATGAAATTTGGAAAAGTGTGTCATTCTTTTCTATTCACCCCCTGCTCTTCATAGAGCCACATTTTGCTCCAGTTACACCTGCAGGTCTTTTGGAGTACGTCTCTACCAGCTTTGCACATCTAGAGACTGAATTATTTGCCCATTCTTCACTGTAAAACAGCTCAAACTCAGACAGATTGGATGGAAAGCGTCTCTGAGTCTGTATGACTATGTTTACTGTTTTGTCTATTTCAAACAGATGCCTGTCCTCACCTCTGCAGTGCTGCCGTCTCCTCTAACCCGGCATGTTTCTAAGGTATGTTTTCTTTCTTTCGGATGTTGTTCTTGTGGTTTTTCTTCAGAGATGAGGTTTGCAGTGTCTGTGTGGTGCAGCCGGTCTAGTCTAGGGGTAATAACAGAGATTGAAACTTTACTGATAAATTGTCCAACTAAAAAAATACCGGGGTCCACAAATGTCATGTGACAACTAGGGATGGGTACCGGTATCCGGTGCCGTTATGGTACCGGTTCTGACATAAACGGTAGTAAACAGACCGAAAAGCAGCGCACATTTCGGTGCTTTATTTCGGTGCTTTTTTTCCCCTGAGATATCATACACTTTGGATTCTAGCCAATCATTTTACCTTTCCGAGGATAGTAGGCGGGCCCAGGTACGTACGTTCTTTTAGAGCAGAGCTACAGATTAAAAATGCCCAAGGCGAAGCGGTCAAAGTCTGGCTGTATTTCACAGCAAAAGATGCAAACTCAGCAGCAACAAGTGCTTTAAGGTGATACTGTGCAAAGGAGGTAACATCTCGAATCTGACGACGAACCTGGCGACGCATAGCGTTTTTTTAAAAGCCGAGAAATGCACCATATTTGATAGCTTGCTGCAAGACCTCACACCAAGCACATCTACTGCGGCTGTGGTGCCTGTTATCAGACCCGGAGTTAGCAACATCCCCCAAGAACCCGAAGAGGAGAGTCCTGGCCCCTAGCCCTGCCAGTGTAGCGGAAATGATGACGGATGATGATGCAGCAGCAGCCGTTCTTCTCTGGGCGAGGAGCTTAATGTTGTTCGTGTGTAATTTACGTTGAGTAGGCTAACCACGTTATTACATTAATGCATGTAAGGTGAAGTAGCAAACACCGTCGTAGTTACATGCAGCTGTCTTCTTGTTTGATGGCAGATGCTCCCTTCATCCTGGCCAAAAAAGCTAAAATGACAAAAGAAAAAGTGGAAAACAGCTAAACATGAGAGGTTTTTGGACAAAGTTTGTGTTTTTTTCCATTGTTTAAGCACTGCTAACCTAACCTAAACGATACCCATCCCTAGTGACAACCTAATTGGCTTACGGGATGATGACGTCCAGAGATGGGCAGTAACGCGTTACTGTAATCCGATTACTTTTTTTCAAATAACGAGTAAAGTAAGGGATTACTATTGCAAAAACGGTAATTAGATTACTGTTACTTTCCCGTAGGAACGCTGCGTTACTGCGTTACTAAAACCGTGATTTTTTTTTTGCGAGAATGTCTCATGACAGTGACGTAAGCGAGTGCCACATTTGTGACAACAGCTGCGTGCAGATCAACAATGGATCATATATCGAGTGCGGGAGAGAGTATGAGCGTTTTCCTTTACTTTCTATGAAACAACAATTCCCACCAAGGCTTTTCAGTGTGAAATTTAGTGTATAGAAAATACCTGTGCCAGGTTGTCTCCATCTAGTGGTGAACATGGCCTCACCACTACATCAAGTGAGCTTTTCACTGTGCACAGTGACACAAAAGTCATTTAACAATTTTAAAAAAAGCAATGTTACAGATTCAGTAAGAACTGAAGTTTATCATAATCCTTCAAGTTTCACTCAGTAACAGCAGCTTTTTAATATTATTGGCTATATTTTAGAGTCACATTTATATGAAATGTCAAACAATCACAGAGTGACACTGAACTAAACAATCAATGCCATGTGAGTTGTTCTTGTTTGTTCTTTATCTCAGATTTATTGTAAGCAGCGGGAGTAGAAGCTAAAGAAAAATAGTAAAGATATGAATGAATCTCTGCTCTTACAGCTTTTATTGTGCCATAATGTCTGCTTTGAAACTGTCCTCTTGCTCGTCTCTTGGATGCTCACCTCTTCTTCACCTGTTCCTTTGACCAAACTGCTGCACTCTCGTTCTCTGCTCTCGCCTCCTCTTCTGGTTATAATTAGGATGCAGTCAGCATGTGCCAAACAAACTCCCCCCAAATCGATCATGTTTGATATGATGATGACGTTTTTAACATCTTATTTATGCACTTGTTGGGTGGGAAAGAGTAAACAAAGATGGGGCATAGAAGCAGAACTGAGTCCTACGTGTGGAGGGACAGTAACTGTGTGTGTATATGTAAGCATTTAAACACTGCAGAGAGTCAAATTAACAGTAACACTATTTTGTCTAAGTCCGCCATTGTAGAAATTCATTTCACCGAAACAATAACATGGCGCACAATGTGACAATAAACGTATAAAACACAAATTCTTACCTAGCAGGAGAATAAATAATCAGTATTTTAAGGCTACTGCATGTATAGATGTCACTGCTTGCTCACATAAGCTAGCTCTGAGACCCGCCAGAGTTTACGCCACAGTTGACTGTCGCGAAAGAGTCGTAAATCACCGGCATTGTAAAACTTAAAATGATTCCAGGGCATGTTATAAAACACCCAATAGATGTACTGGATATTAAACGGTATCAAATGACTAAATGAACACAGGGTTACAATTACATGCTCACATCGTCACATCGAGAGTTTATTCATTAATCATCAGAGTTCAACAATGTTACATCCAGTTGAAAACAGCTTCACTAACGCCAGCAAAACAGGCTAACAGTATATAAGAGCACAAAACCAGCCGTGCTTATCAACAGCTCGACATATCCTCAACAACTCACCTCAGTATGTGTAACCCGTTCATGTGTTACGCCTGTTGTTCTTGCGTTGTGTTCTGGCGTGAAAGTAGGAGGCAGGAGACAGTACTGGGTCTTTGGCTCTTTACTGCACATCTGCAACACAGAAACATGTGTCTGATCTGTGTGTGTCACGCGACTGCCAGTACACCTCTCCTCCGGCCATGTTGAAAGGAGCTGTGTCTGCAGCTTCATTAACACTACAATAATATAATGAATCAAATACAACAAATTGTTTTAAAACATTAACTTAAGCTCTCAAAAACAAAAAGCACAAAATAAATAATATGTCACTGAAAAAAACATCAAAAACAACTTATAAGAACAATAAACAAAATAATTCAAAAACAAATAAACAGTCAGATAAATACAATTCAATAACCAGGACCCAATATTCTGGTACTTATAGTTCAAACATTATACTTCAGTACAATTATATTAATAACCGCCATCTAACAGGCAGTACAACACTGTACTTATAAAAACAATGAATGAAAGACTGCATCTCCAAAACATAAGAACATCTCCATACCTGCAACACAGAAATATGTGTCTGATCTGTGTGTGTCACGCGACTGCCAGTACACCTCTCCTGACGAAGGAAAAAAGAGTGCATGCTGTTAAAAAAAGACTGCCGCGAGTAGCCGCTAGCAATCAGGCTAACTTAGCATGCTAGCATTTTAGCTGCGTTCTCGGCTAAAACTCATAAGCGTATATTAGTGAACTCCGCCCTCCACAAAACTTATCCCGAATGAGTCTCTTAATGACAAACAAAAACGCGGCGGTTTGGCTGTATTCACATTGCAGCTTGGGATCTGAACAAACTTTAATTAGCTGCGAGCAAAGTGGCAGTGACTTACCTCCGGCCATGCTGAAAGGAGCTGTGACCGGGGCACACATGCACGCGCCTACGTCACCACGCAGCGCACACACACATGAACGCACTATACACATATGCAGCATAATTATTTATTTTACTTGGTTTTAGAGTTGGAGTATTTACATATTGATCTGAAATATTTTGCTGCTGAACAGCAGAGCTCCAAAGCGTCCCCCTGTAACCATGGTTACGCAGATGCATTCCGACTGTCACGTCACCGAGGAGAACCTGTTTCAAATGTATACCTGGATCAACCTGCAATCAGTTTGAAAAGTTTTCTGCTGAGATCCGCAGCTCGACTTCCTGGCACCCCGGGATAAGATGAGTTGCTGTGTTTTTCACGGAGAAAAAATAACGTCAGTGTTAGATGAAAAAAAAAAGATGCAAGCAGAAGAGGACAGCAGATTGAGAAGAGATTTCTTCAAACGGTAAGGAGCTTCTAACAAGTGATATCTGATGAGCTTAAAACTTAAATCTTAAATCTAATGTCCAGATTCATGCTAAACTTTTCTGATTACTCCGTGTATCTGCACCGTTAGACTTTTCATCGCCACTTTACGGTAACATACTGGCGTCACTGCTGCCAGCGTCATATCGTGACGCCGTGTTACGGTAGCTTACCTTTCTGCAGGATGATACCGTTTTTTGCTGGTGTGGTATAATACTCTTGGACAAATTATGGTAACGCACCGTAGCCTTTTTTACGGTATCTCACTGGCGACAGTTATGTCAGTGAGATACCGTTATGTCGTTATGTCGTAAATTACGTCAACAAAGTAACATCATACTGTGATTAATAAATTGGTATACTACCGTTTATTCACGGTATGTCACTGTAAGCCCGCTGCAAGGTAATAAACTGCAATATATTAACCAGTAACTTACCGTTATCACGCATCATCAGTACCAAAAATATTCATCTCTGCTAGAGGACACCGTGTCCTAACAGGCGGTCATTTACTCTTTTAAAAGGTCGTAATTTACCGTAATTTCAGTTAACAGTAACATACTGTAAGAGACTGGAGGGTTCCAAAAAAGTTGGATGGATGGATACACACACACACACACACACACACACACACACACACACACACACACACACACACACACACACAAAATATAATTCATGTGCTTTACACCACTTTATTTCAATTCTGATTCTTCCCTGCTGAAATGCACATTTCCAAAATCAAAAACTGAAAAGAACTGAAAACATATTTTCATTGAGGAAGCACTTGTTTTTACTAAACCATGTAATCCATTATTTTCTCAGATGGTTGTACAAACAATAACAATATTATGTCATATCCATATCATGGCAGACAACACATGCTCAAGTGTTGGGTTTCCTTACTTATATTTTGTAGGGTCTCAAACCTACAATGTGAAGTGCCTTGGCATTCATTTTGTTGGCACCATACAAACAAACTGAATTGTAATGGATATAATATCAAGCCCCACACGTCTGCCTTTATATACACTTTGTCCAAAATACTGGCTCACATGACCAAATCATTGCACAAAACAGGGTCCACAAGGACATGGATGAGCGTGTGTGGTGTGAAGGAACTTGACTGACCTGCACTGAACCCTGATCTTGCTTTGTGGACTGAGTTCATTGATTTGTAGGGTGAGCCAATACATGTGACAATTAAAGTGTAAGTAGCTGAAATAATTTTTAACAAACGGGTAAAAGAAGGTTAGCACTGTTGCCACACAGCAAGAAGGTCCTGAGTTCAATTCCACCATCAGGTCTTTCTGTGTGGAGTTTGCATGTTCTCCCCGTGTTTGCGTGGGTTCTCTCCGGGTACTCCGGCTTCCTCCCACCGTCCAAAGACATGCAGCTTGTGGGGATAGGTTAATTGGATAATCCAAATTGCCACTAGGTGTGAATGTGCGAGTGAATGTGAGTGTGAATGGTTGTCTGTCCCTGTGTGTTGGCCCTGCGACAGACTGGCGACCTGTCCAGGGTGTACCCCGCCTTTCGCCCTATGACAGCTGGGATAGGCTCCAGCGCCCCCCGCGACCCTGAAAAAGGATAAGCGGAAGTGAATGGATGGATGGGTAAAAGAAGGGAAAAAAATCAAAACTGTTGCACTCAAAAAAACCTATTGGACAGAGACAGCGTCTTGCAAGATGGCGAGAGAGCTTGTCTTCATTGTTGCTCGTCTTGTGTAAATGTCCAGAAAGCATGGGCCATGGATCATCTGTGGAGACATGGGTAACAACACATTGGTCACTTAAATTATACAAGAAATTTACTAATTTCCCTAATTTGAAGTTCTCCACTCAAATTCAGTAAGCCACTGGAGGAAAGTTGTGACATGAGGGTTAATGTGAACAACCTTTCGCTTCACAGTGGTCCCAGTCTTCCTGCTTGTCCCAACCTTGGAGGTACATTTTGTTCCCTCTTCAGGGTTTATCCTTACAAAAAACCTTGCACCCGCTGACTCCTGGTATTCCAGGTTCAATACATAGAATGAACCAAAGAAGACTGACATTGCATCAGCACAGGTGTTCTCTTTGTCCAGCTCAACAATTACACGCCCCTCTGCACTCACCATCCAGCAGGTGGCGGTCATTGAACTTTGTCCTTAAATGTATAGGGGCAACATGTTGTCATTATGCAACATAAAATAATTTCAATACTTCACTTCTTCACACTGTCTAGATAGTCATAAAGCAAATACCTACGTACAGTTAATTATTAATGGCCTTGTGTACATAGGTCCATTTTAACATATTATAATTGTATATAATTGGGAATTATTCTGCACATTAAACACACCTAACAAAGAGTCAGCCCAGTTAAAGTACCGGAGGTGAATCAACTGTATGGTTATTTTGGAGTTTATAGTTTGTGCTGCTGTTAAACTTTACAGTATTGACTTCAGTATTTCTGCTGTTGGTGTAGCTAGACTACTGTTGATCAGTAATATGTAATGTGAAATTTGATATTGTTACTTTGCTGGATTCACTGAGACACATGTCCAACAACCTTGGTTTATAAAGGAAATTACAGAAATTTGAGCTAACAAAACAGAGACTGGATACCTGTGTCCACGAAAAGCTCCTGTGCCAAACAGAAATTTTAATATGGTCTAATCAGCTCTATGTCATAAATGACTTCTTACCAAGCATAATCAGCCTTGGGGTGCTTGGCAGGCTTTTAACATGCAAACTGAACAATATAAATTTGTGTGCACTGAAGCCACAAATTTCGGGGCCTGGGGAGCGGACACCCGCACAAAGGGTGGCCAGGCGGCCCGGTCCGGGTTTTTTCTTCTTTTCTTCTTTCTTTCACGCGCCTGGTGGGCGGTGCCACCCGATCACAAGGGCTGGCAAGGCTTTCGGAGCCTGGGGAGCGGACACCCGCACAAAGGGTGGCCAGGCGGCCCGGTCCGGGTTTTTTCTTCTTTTCTTCTTTCTTTCACGCGCCTGGTGAGCGGTGCCACCCGATCACAAGGGCTGGCAAGGCTTTCGGAGCCTGGGGAGCGGACACCCTCACAAAGGGTGGCCAGGCGGCCCGGTCCGGGTTTTTTCTTCTTTTCTTCTTTCTTTCACGCGCCTGGTGGGCGGTGCCACCCCATCACAAGGGCTGGCAAGGCTTTCGGAGCCTGGGGAGCGGACACCCGCACAAAGGGTGGCCAGGCGGCCCGGTCCGGGTTTTTTCTTCTTTTCTTCTTTCTTTCACGCGCCTGGTGGGCGGTGCCACCCGATCACAAGGGCTGGCAAGGCTTTCGGAGCCTGGGGAGCGGACACCCGCACAAAGGGTGGCCAGGCGGCCCGGTCCGGGTTTTTTCTTCTTTTCTTCTTTCTTTCACGCGCCTGGTGGGCGGTGCCACCCGATCACAAGGGCTGGCAAGGCTTTCGGAGCCTGGGGAGCGGACACCCGCACAAAGGGTGGCCAGGCGGCCCGGTCCAGGTTTTTTCTTCTTTTCTTCTTTCTTTCACACGCCTGGTGGGCGGTGCCACCCGATCACAAGGGCTGGCAAGGCTTTTGGAGCCTGGGTGCGGACACCCTCACAAAGGGTGGCCAGGCGGCCCGGTCCGGGTTTTTTCTTCTTTTCTTCTTTCTTTCACGCGCCTGGTGGGCGGTGCCACCCCATCACAAGGGCTGGCAAGGCTTTCGGAGCCTGGGGAGCGGACACCCGCACAAAGGGTGGCCAGGCGGCCCGGTCCGGGTTTTTTCTTCTTTTCTTCTTTCTTTCACGCGCCTGGTGGGCGGTGCCACCCGATCACAAGGGCTGGCAAGGCTTTCGGAGCCTGGGGAGCGGACACCCGCACAAAGGGTGGCCAGGCGGCCCGGTCCGGGTTTTTTCTTCTTTTCTTCTTTCTTTCACACGCCTGGTGGGCAGTGCCACCCGATCACAAGGGCTGGCAAGGCTTTCGGAGCCTGGGGAGCGGACACCCTCACAAAGGGTGGCCAGGCGGCCCGGTCCGGGTTTTTTCTTCTTCTTTCTTTCACACGCCTGGTGGGCGGTGCCACCCCATCACAAGGGCTGGCAAGGCTTTCGGAGCCTGGGGAGCGGACACCCGCACAAAGGGTGGCCAGGCGGCCCGGTCCGGGTTTTTTCTTCTTTTCTTCTTTCTTTCACACGCCTGGTGGGCGGTGCCACCCGATCACAAGGGCTGGCAAGGCTTTCGGAGCCTGGGGAGCGGACACCCGCACAAAGGGTGGCCAGGGGGCCCGGTCCGGGTTTTTTCTTCTTTTCTTCTTTCTTTCACACGCCTGGTGGGCGGTGCCACCCGATCACAAGGGCTGGCAAGGCTTTCGTAGCCTGGGGAGCGGACACCCTCACAAAGGGTGGCCAGGCGGCCCGGTCCGGGTTTTTTCTTCTTTTCTTCTTTCTTTCACACGCCTGGTGGGCGGTGCCACCCGATCACAAGGGCTGGCAAGGCTTTCGGAGCCTGGGGAGCGAACACCCGCACAAAGGGTGGCCAGGCGGCCCGGTCCGGGTTTTTTCTTCTTTTCTTCTTTCTTTCACACGCCTGGTGGGCGGTGCCACCCGATCACAAGGGCTGGCAAGGCTTTCGGAGCCTGGGGAGCGGACACCCTCACAAAGGGTGGCCAGGCGGCCCGGTCCGGGTTTTTTCTTCTTTTCTTCTTTCTTTCACACGCCTGGTGGGCGGTGCCACCCGATCACAAGGGCTGGCAAGGCTTACGTAGCCTGGGGAGCGGACACCCTCACAAAGGGTGGCCAGGCGGCCCGGTCCGGGTTTTTTCTTCTTTTCTTCTTTCTTTCACACGCCTGGTGGGCGGTGCCACCCGATCACAAGGGCTGGCAAGGCTTTCGGAGCCTGGGAAGCGGACACCCGCACAAAGGGTGGTCAGGCGGCCCGGTCCGGGTTTTTTCTTCTTTTCTTCTTTCTTTCACACGCCTGGTGGGCGGTGCCACCCGATCACAAGGGCTGGCAAGGCTTTCGGAGCCTGGGGAGCGGACACCCTCACAAAGGGTGGCCAGGCGGCCCGGTCCGGGTTTTTTCTTCTTTTCTTCTTTCTTTCACACGCCTGGTGGGCGGTGCCACCCGATCACAAGGGCTGGCAAGGCTTTCGGAGCCTGGGGAGCGAACACCCGCACAAAGGGTGGCCAGGCGGCCCGGTCCGGGTTTTTTCTTCTTTTCTTCTTTCTTTCACACGCCTGGTGGGCGGTGCCACCCGATCACAAGGGCTGGCAAGGCTTTCGGAGCCTGGGGAGCGGACACCCTCACAAAGGGTGGCCAGGCGGCCCGGTCCGGGTTTTTTCTTCTTTTCTTCTTTCTTTCACACGCCTGGTGGGCGGTGCCACCCGATCACAAGGGCTGGCAAGGCTTTCGGAGCCTGGGGAGCGGACACCCGCACAAAGGGTGGCCAGGCGGCCCGGTCCGGGTTTTTTCTTCTTTTCTTCTTTCTTTCACGCGCCTGGTGGGCGGTGCCACCCGATCACAAGGGCTGGCAAGGCTTTCGGAGCCTGGGGAGCGGACACCCTCACAAAGGGTGGCCAGGCGGCCCGGTCCGGGTTTTTTCTTCTTTTCTTCTTTCTTTCACGCGCCTGGTGGGCGGTGCCACCCCATCACAAGGGCTGGCAAGGCTTTCGGAGCCTGGGGAGCGGACACCCGCACAAAGGGTGGCCAGGCGGCCCGGTCCGGGTTTTTTCTTCTTTTCTTTCTTTCACACGCCTGGTGGGCGGTGCCACCCGATCACAAGGGCTGGCAAGGCTTTCGGAGCCTGGGGAGCGAACACCCGCACAAAGGGTGGCCAGGCGGCCCGGTCCGGGTTTTTTCTTCTTTTCTTCTTTCTTTCACGCGCCTGGTGGGCGGTGCCACCCGATCACAAGGGCTGGCAAGGCTTTCGGAGCCTGGGGAGCGGACACCCGCACAAAGGGTGGCCAGGCGGCCCGGTCCGGGTTTTTTCTTCTTTTCTTCTTTCTTTCACGCGCCTGGTGGGCGGTGCCACCCGATCACAAGGGCTGGCAAGGCTTTCGGAGCCTGGGGAGCGGACACCCGCACAAAGGGTGGCCAGGCGGCCCGGTCCGGGTTTTTTCTTCTTTTCTTCTTTCTTTCACACGCCTGGTGGGCGGTGCCACCCCATCACAAGGGCTGGCAAGGCTTTCGGAGCCTGGGGAGCGGACACCCGCACAAAGGGTGGCCAGGCGGCCCGGTCCGGGTTTTTTCTTCTTTTCTTCTTTCTTTCACGCGCCTGGTGGGCGGTGCCACCCGATCACAAGGGCTGGCAAGGCTTTCGGAGCCTGGGGAGCGGACACCCGCACAAAGGGTGGCCAGGCGGCCCGGTCCGGGTTTTTTCTTCTTTTCTTCTTTCTTTCACACGCCTGGTGGGCGGTGCCACCCGATCACAAGGGCTGGCAAGGCTTTCGGAGCCTGGGGAGCGGACACCCTCACAAAGGGTGGCCAGGCGGCCCGGTCCGGGTTTTTTCTTCTTTTCTTCTTTCTTTCACACGCCTGGTGGGCGGTGCCACCCGATCACAAGGGCTGGCAAGGCTTTCGTAGCCTGGGGAGCGGACACCCTCACAAAGGGTGGCCAGGCGGCCCGGTCCGGGTTTTTCCTTCTTTTCTTCTTTCTTTCACACGCCTGGTGGGCGGTGCCACCCGATCACAAGGGCTGGCAAGGCTTTCGGAGCCTGGGGAGCGAACACCCGCACAAAGGGTGGCCAGGCGGCCCGGTCCGGGTTTTTTCTTCTTTTCTTCTTTCTTTCACACGCCTGGTGGGCGGTGCCACCCGATCACAAGGGCTGGCAAGGCTTTCGGAGCCTGGGGAGCGGACACCCTCACAAAGGGTGGCCAGGCGGCCCGGTCCGGGTTTTTTCTTCTTTTCTTCTTTCTTTCACACGCCTGGTGGGCGGTGCCACCCGATCACAAGGGCTGGCAAGGCTTACGTAGCCTGGGGAGCGGACACCCTCACAAAGAGTGGCCAGGCGGCCCGGTCCGGGTTTTTTCTTCTTTTCTTCTTTCTTTCACACGCCTGGTGGGCGGTGCCACCCGATCACAAGGGCTGGCAAGGCTTTCGGAGCCTGGGGAGCGGACCCCCTCACAAAGGGTGGCCAGGCGGCCCGGTCCGGGTTTTTTCTTCTTTTCTTCTTTCTTTCACACGCCTGGTGGGCGGTGCCACCCAATCACAAGGGCTGGCAAGGCTTTCGGAGCCTGGGGAGCGGACACCCGCACAAAGGGTGGCCAGGCGGCCCGGTCCGGGTTTTTTCTTCTTTTCTTCTTTCTTTCACACGCCTGGTGGGCGGTGCCACCCGATCACAAGGGCTGGCAAGGCTTTCGGAGCCTGGGGAGCGGACACCCGCACAAAGGGTGGCCAGGCGGCCCGGTCCGGGTTTTTTCTTCTTTTCTTCTTTCTTTCACACGCCTGGTGGGCGGTGCCACCCGATCACAAGGGCTGGCAAGGCTTTCGGAGCCTGGGGAGCGGACACCCTCACAAAGGGTGGCCAGGCGGCCCGGTCCGGGTTTTTTCTTCTTTTCTTCTTTCTTTCACACGCCTGGTGGGCGGTGCCACCCGATCACAAGGGCTGGCAAGGCTTTCGGAGCCTGGGGAGCGGACACCCGCACAAAGGGTGGCCAGGCGGCCCGGTCCGGGTTTTTTCTTCTTTCTTTCACACGCCTGGTGGGCGGTGCCACCCGATCACAAGGGCTGGCAAGGCTTTCGGAGCCTGGGGAGCGGACACCCTCACAAAGGGTGGCCAGGCGGCCCGGTCCGGGTTTTTTCTTCTTTTCTTCTTTCTTTCACGCGCCTGGTGGGCGGTGCCACCCGATCACAAGGGCTGGCAAGGCTTTCGGAGCCTGGGGAGCGGACACCCTCACAAAGGGTGGCCAGGCGGCCCGGTCCGGGTTTTTTCTTCTTTTCTTCTTTCTTTCACGCGCCTGGTGGGCGGTGCCACCCCATCACAAGGGCTGGCAAGGCTTTCGGAGCCTGGGGAGCGGACACCCGCACAAAGGGTGGCCAGGCGGCCCGGTCCGGGTTTTTTCTTCTTTTCTTTCTTTCACACGCCTGGTGGGCGGTGCCACCCGATCACAAGGGCTGGCAAGGCTTTCGGAGCCTGGGGAGCGAACACCCGCACAAAGGGTGGCCAGGCGGCCCGGTCCGGGTTTTTTCTTCTTTTCTTCTTTCTTTCACACGCCTGGTGGGCGGTGCCACCCGATCACAAGGGCTGGCAAGGCTTTCGGAGCCTGGGGAGCGAACACCCGCACAAAGGGTGGCCAGGCGGCCCGGTCCGGGTTTTTTCTTCTTTTCTTCTTTCTTTCACACGCCTGGTGGGCGGTGCCACCCGATCACAAGGGCTGGCAAGGCTTTCGGAGCCTGGGGAGCGGACACCCTCACAAAGGGTGGCCAGGCGGCCCGGTCCGGGTTTTTTCTTCTTTTCTTCTTTCTTTCACACGCCTGGTGGGCGGTGCCACCCGATCAGAAGGGCTGGCAAGGCTTTCGGAGCCTGGGGAGCGGACACCCGCACAAAGGGTGGCCAGGCGGCCCGGTCCGGGTTTTTTCTTCTTTTCTTCTTTCTTTCACACGCCTGGTGGGCGGTGCCACCCGATCACAAGGGCTGGCAAGGCTTTCGGAGCCTGGGGAGCGGACACCCTCACAAAGGGTGGCCAGGCGGCCCGGTCCGGGTTTTTTCTTCTTTTCTTCTTTCTTTCACGCGCCTGGTGGGCGGTGCCACCCCATCACAAGGGCTGGCAAGGCTTTCGGAGCCTGGGGAGCGGACACCCGCACAAAGGGTGGCCAGGCGGCCCGGTCCGGGTTTTTTCTTCTTTTCTTCTTTCTTTCACACGCCTGGTGGGCGGTGCCACCCGATCACAAGGGCTGGCAAGGCTTTCGGAGCCTGGGGAGCGGACACCCTCACAAAGGGTGGCCAGGCGGCCCGGTCCGGGTTTTTTCTTCTTTTCTTCTTTCTTTCACACGCCTGGTGGGCGGTGCCACCCGATCACAAGGGCTGGCAAGGCTTTCGGAGCCTGGGGAGCGGACACCCGCACAAAGGGTGGCCAGGCGGCCCGGTCCGGGTTTTTTCTTCTTTCTTTCACACGCCTGGTGGGCGGTGCCACCCGATCACAAGGGCTGGCAAGGCTTACGTAGCCTGGGGAGCGGACACCCTCACAAAGGGTGGCCAGGCGGCCCGGTCCGGGTTTTTTCTTCTTTTCTTCTTTCTTTCACACGCCTGGTGGGCGGTGCCACCCGATCACAAGGGCTGGCAAGGCTTTCGGAGCCCGGGGAGCGGACACCCGCACAAAGGGTGGCCAGGCGGCCCGGTCCGGGTTTTTTCTTCTTTTCTTCTTTCTTTCACACGCCTGGTGGGCGGTGCCACCCGATCACAAGGGCTGGCAAGGCTTTCGGAGCCCGGGGAGCGGACACCCGCACAAAGGGTGGCCAGGCGGCCCGGTCCGGGTTTTTTCTTCTTTTCTTCTTTCTTTCACACGCCTGGTGGGCGGTGCCACCCGATCACAAGGGCTGGCAAGGCTTTCGGAGCCTGGGGAGCGGACACCCTCACAAAGGGTGGCCAGGCGGCCCGGTCCGGGTTTTTTCTTCTTTTCTTCTTTCTTTCACACGCCTGGTGGGCGGTGCCACCCGATCACAAGGGCTGGCAAGGCTTTCGGAGCCTGGGGAGCGGACACCCTCACAAAGGGTGGCCAGGCGGCCCGGTCCGGGTTTTTTCTTCTTTTCTTCTTTCTTTCACACGCCTGGTGGGCGGTGCCACCCGATCACAAGGGCTGGCAAGGCTTTCGGAGCCTGGGGAGCGGACACCCGCACAAAGGGTGGCCAGGCGGCCCGGTCCGGGTTTTTTCTTCTTTTCTTCTTTCTTTCACACGCCTGGTGGGCGGTGCCACCGGATCACAAGGGCTGGCAAGGCTTTCGGAGCCTGGGGAGCGGACACCCGCACAAAGGGTGGCCAGGCGGCCCGGTCCGGGTTTTTTCTTCTTTCTTTCACACGCCTGGTGGGCGGTGCCACCCGATCACAAGGGCTGGCAAGGCTTACGTAGCCTGGGGAGCGGACACCCTCACAAAGGGTGGCCAGGCGGCCCGGTCCGGGTTTTTTCTTCTTTTCTTCTTTCTTTCACACGCCTGGTGGGCGGTGCCACCCGATCACAAGGGCTGGCAAGGCTTTCGGAGCCTGGGGAGCGGACACCCGCACAAAGGGTGGCCAGGCGGCCCGGTCCGGGTTTTTTCTTCTTTCTTTCACACGCCTGGTGGGCGGTGCCACCCGATCACAAGGGCTGGCAAGGCTTTCGGAGCCTGGGGAGCGGACACCCTCACAAAGGGTGGCCAGGGAGCCCGGTCCGGGTTTTTTCTTCTTTTCTTCTTTCTTTCACACGCCTGGTGGGCGGTGCCACCCGATCACAAGGGCTGGCAAGGCTTTCGGAGCCTGGGGAGCGGACACCCTCACAAAGGGTGGCCAGGCGGCCCGGTCCGGGTTTTTTCTTCTTTTCTTCTTTCTTTCACACGCCTGGTGGGCGGTGCCACCCGATCACAAGGGCTGGCAAGGCTTTCGGAGCCTGGGGAGCGGACACCCGCACAAAGGGTGGCCAGGCGGCCCGGTCCGGGTTTTTTCTTCTTTTCTTCTTTCTTTCACACGCCTGGTGGGCGGTGCCACCGGATCACAAGGGCTGGCAAGGCTTTCGGAGCCTGGGGAGCGGACACCCGCACAAAGGGTGGCCAGGCGGCCCGGTCCGGGTTTTTTCTTCTTTCTTTCACACGCCTGGTGGGCGGTGCCACCCGATCACAAGGGCTGGCAAGGCTTACGTAGCCTGGGGAGCGGACACCCTCACAAAGGGTGGCCAGGCGGCCCGGTCCGGGTTTTTTCTTCTTTTCTTCTTTCTTTCACACGCCTGGTGGGCGGTGCCACCCGATCACAAGGGCTGGCAAGGCTTTCGGAGCCTGGGGAGCGGACACCCGCACAAAGGGTGGCCAGGCGGCCCGGTCCGGGTTTTTTCTTCTTTTCTTCTTTCTTTCACACGCCTGGTGGGCGGTGCCACCCGATCACAAGGGCTGGCAAGGCTTTCGGAGCCTGGGGAGCGGACACCCTCACAAAGGGTGGCCAGGGAGCCCGGTCCGGGTTTTTTCTTCTTTTCTTCTTTCTTTCACACGCCTGGTGGGCGGTGCCACCCGATCACAAGGGCTGGCAAGGATTTCGGAGCCTGGGGAGCGGACACCCACACAAAGGGTGGCCAGGCGGCCCGGTCCGGGTTTTTTCTTCTTTTCTTCTTTCTTTCACACGCCTGGTGGGCGGTGCCACCCGATCACAAGGGCTGGCAAGGCTTTCGGAGCCTGGGGAGCGGACACCCTCACAAAGGGTGGCCAGGCGGCCCGGTCCGGGTTTTTTCTTCTTTTCTTCTTTCTTTCACACGCCTGGTGGGCGGTGCCACCCGATCACAAGGGCTGGCAAGGCTTTCGGAGCCTGGGGAGCGGACACCCTCACAAAGGGTGGCCAGGCGGCCCGGTCCGGGTTTTTTCTTCTTTTCTTCTTTCTTTCACACGCCTGGTGGGCGGTGCCACCCGATCACAAGGGCTGGCAAGGCTTTCGGAGCCTGGGGAGCGGACACCCGCACAAAGGGTGGCCAGGCGGCCCGGTCCGGGTTTTTTCTTCTTTTCTTCTTTCTTTCACACGCCTGGTGGGCGGTGCCACCCGATCACAAGGGCTGGCAAGGCTTTCGGAGCCCGGGGAGCGGACACCCGCACAAAGGGTGGCCAGGCGGCCCGGTCCGGGTTTTTTCTTCTTTTCTTCTTTCTTTCACACGCCTGGTGGGCGGTGCCACCCGATCACAAGGGCTGGCAAGGCTTTCGGAGCCTGGGGAGCGGACACCCTCACAAAGGGTGGCCAGGCGGCCCGGTCCGGGTTTTTTCTTCTTTTCTTCTTTCTTTCACACGCCTGGTGGGCGGTGCCACCCGATCACAAGGGCTGGCAAGGCTTTCGGAGCCTGGGGAGCGGACACCCTCACAAAGGGTGGCCAGGCGGCCCGGTCCGGGTTTTTTCTTCTTTTCTTCTTTCTTTCACACGCCTGGTGGGCGGTGCCACCCGATCACAAGGGCTGGCAAGGCTTTCGGAGCCTGGGGAGCGGACACCCGCACAAAGGGTGGCCAGGCGGCCCGGTCCGGGTTTTTTCTTCTTTTCTTCTTTCTTTCACACGCCTGGTGGGCGGTGCCACCCGATCACAAGGGCTGGCAAGGCTTTCGGAGCCTGGGGAGCGGACACCCTCACAAAGGGTGGCCAGGCGGCCCGGTCCGGGTTTTTTCTTCTTTTCTTCTTTCTTTCACACGCCTGGTGGGCGGTGCCACCCGATAACAAGGGCTGGCAAGGCTTTCGGAGCCTGGGGAGCGGACACCCGCACAAAGGGTGGCCAGGCGGCCCGGTCCGGGTTTTTTCTTCTTTTCTTCTTTCTTTCACACGCCTGGTGGGCGGTGCCACCCGATCACAAGGGCTGGCAAGGCTTTCGGAGCCTGGGGAGCGGACACCCGCACAAAGGGTGGCCAGGCGGCCCGGTCCGGGTTTTTTCTTCTTTCTTTCACACGCCTGGTGGGCGGTGCCACCCGATCACAAGGGCTGGCAAGGCTTACGTAGCCTGGGGAGCGGACACCCTCACAAAGGGTGGCCAGGCGGCCCGGTCCGGGTTTTTTCTTCTTTTCTTCTTTCTTTCACACGCCTGGTGGGCGGTGCCACCCGATCACAAGGGCTGGCAAGGCTTTCGGAGCCTGGGGAGCGGACACCCGCACAAAGGGTGGCCAGGCGGCCCGGTCCGGGTTTTTTCTTCTTTTCTTCTTTCTTTCACACGCCTGGTGGGCGGTGCCACCCGATCACAAGGGCTGGCAAGGCTTTCGGAGCCTGGGGAGCGGACACCCGCACAAAGGGTGGCCAGGCGGCCCGGTCCGGGTTTTTTCTTCTTTTCTTCTTTCTTTCGCACGCCTGGTGGGCGGTGCCACCCGATCACAAGGGCTGGCAAGGCTTACGTAGCCTGGGGAGCGGACACCCTCACAAAGGGTGGCCAGGCGGCCCGGTCTGGGTTTTTTCTTCTTTTCTTCTTTCTTTCACACGCCTGGTGGGCGGTGCCACCCGATCACAAGGGCTGGCAAGGCTTTCGGAGCCTGGGGAGCGGACACCCTCACAAAGGGTGGCCAGGCGGCCCGGTCCGGGTTTTTTCTTCTTTTCTTCTTTCTTTCACACGCCTGGTGGGCGGTGCCACCCGATCACAAGGGCTGGCAAGGCTTTCGGAGCCTGGGGAGCGAACCCCCGCACAAAGGGTAGCCAGGCGGCCCGGTCCGGGTTTTTTCTTCTTTTCTTCTTTCTTTCACACGCCTGGTGGGCGGTGCCACCCGATCACAAGGGCTGGCAAGGCTTTTGGAGCCTGGGGAGCGGACACCCGCACAAAGGGTGGCCAGGCGGCCCGGTCTGGGTTTTTTCTTCTTTTCTTCTTTCTTTCACACGCCTGGTGGGCGGTGCCACCCGATCACAAGGGCTGGCAAGGCTTTCGGAGCCTGGGGAGCGGACACCCTCACAAAGGGTGGCCAGGCGGCCCGGTCCGGGTTTTTTCTTCTTTTCTTCTTTCTTTCACACGCCTGGTGGACGGTGCCACCCGATCACAAGGGCTGGAAAGGCTTTCGGAGCCTGGGGAGCGGACACCCTCACAAAGGGTGGCCAGGCGGCCCGGTCCGGGTTTTTTCTTCTTTTCTTCTTTCTTTCACACGCCTGGTGGGCGGTGCCACCCGATCACAAGGGCTGGCAAGGCTTTCGGAGCCCGGGGAGCGGACACCCGCACAAAGGGTGGCCAGGCGGCCCGGTCCGGGTTTTTTCTTCTTTTCTTCTTTCTTTCACACGCCTGGTGGGCGGTGCCACCGGATCAGAAGGGCTGGCAAGGCTTTCGGAGCCTGGGGAGCGGACACCCGCACAAAGGGTGGCCAGGCGGCCCGGTCCGGGTTTTTTCTTCTTTCTTTCACACGCCTGGTGGGCGGTGCCACCCGATCACAAGGGCTGGCAAGGCTTACGTAGCCTGGGGAGCGGACACCCTCACAAAGGGTGGCCAGGCGGCCCGGTCCGGGTTTTTTCTTCTTTTCTTCTTTCTTTCACACGCCTGGTGGGCGGTGCCACCCGATCACAAGGGCTGGCAAGGCTTTCGGAGCCTGGGGAGCGGACACCCTCACAAAGGGTGGCCAGGCGGCCCGGTCCGGGTTTTTTCTTCTTTTCTTCTTTCTTTCACACGCCTGGTGGGCGGTGCCACCCGATCACAAGGGCTGGCAAGGCTTTCGGAGCCTGGGGAGCGGACACCCGCACAAAGGGTGGCCAGGCGGCCCGGTCCGGGTTTTTTCTTCTTTTCTTCTTTCTTTCACACGCCTGGTGGGCGGTGCCACCCGATCACAAGGGCTGGCAAGGCTTTCGGAGCCTGGGGAGCGGACACCCTCACAAAGGGTGGCCAGGGAGCCCGGTCCGGGTTTTTTCTTCTTTTCTTCTTTCTTTCACACGCCTGGTGGGCGGTGCCACCCGATCACAAGGGCTGGCAAGGATTTCGGAGCCTGGGGAGCGGACACCCACACAAAGGGTGGCCAGGCGGCCCGGTCCGGGTTTTTTCTTCTTTTCTTCTTTCTTTCACACGCCTGGTGGGCGGTGCCACCCGATCACAAGGGCTGGCAAGGCTTTCGGAGCCTGGGGAGCGGACACCCTCACAAAGGGTGGCCAGGCGGCCCGGTCCGGGTTTTTTCTTCTTTTCTTCTTTCTTTCACACGCCTGGTGGGCGGTGCCACCCGATCACAAGGGCTGGCAAGGCTTTCGGAGCCTGGGGAGCGGACACCCTCACAAAGGGTGGCCAGGCGGCCCGGTCCGGGTTTTTTCTTCTTTTCTTCTTTCTTTCACACGCCTGGTGGGCGGTGCCACCCGATCACAAGGGCTGGCAAGGCTTTCGGAGCCTGGGGAGCGGACACCCGCACAAAGGGTGGCCAGGCGGCCCGGTCCGGGTTTTTTCTTCTTTTCTTCTTTCTTTCACACGCCTGGTGGGCGGTGCCACCCGATCACAAGGGCTGGCAAGGCTTTCGGAGCCCGGGGAGCGGACACCCGCACAAAGGGTGGCCAGGCGGCCCGGTCCGGGTTTTTTCTTCTTTTCTTCTTTCTTTCACACGCCTGGTGGGCGGTGCCACCCGATCACAAGGGCTGGCAAGGCTTTCGGAGCCTGGGGAGCGGACACCCGCACAAAGGGTGGCCAGGCGGCCCGGTCCGGGTTTTTTCTTCTTTTCTTCTTTCTTTCACACGCCTGGTGGGCGGTGCCACCCGATCACAAGGGCTGGCAAGGCTTTCGGAGCCTGGGGAGCGGACACCCTCACAAAGGGTGGCCAGGCGGCCCGGTCCGGGTTTTTTCTTCTTTTCTTCTTTCTTTCACACGCCTGGTGGGCGGTGCCACCCGATCACAAGGGCTGGCAAGGCTTTCGGAGCCTGGGGAGCGGACACCCGCACAAAGGGTGGCCAGGCGGCCCGGTCCGGGTTTTTTCTTCTTTCTTTCACACGCCTGGTGGGCGGTGCCACCCGATCACAAGGGCTGGCAAGGCTTACGTAGCCTGGGGAGCGGACACCCTCACAAAGGGTGGCCAGGCGGCCCGGTCCGGGTTTTTTCTTCTTTTCTTCTTTCTTTCACACGCCTGGTGGGCGGTGCCACCCGATCACAAGGGCTGGCAAGGCTTTCGGAGCCTGGGGAGCGGACACCCGCACAAAGGGTGGCCAGGCGGCCCGGTCCGGGTTTTTTCTTCTTTTCTTCTTTCTTTCACACGCCTGGTGGGCGGTGCCACCCGATCACAAGGGCTGGCAAGGCTTTCGGAGCCTGGGGAGCGGACACCCTCACAAAGGGTGGCCAGGCGGCCCGGTCCGGGTTTTTTCTTCTTTCTTTCACACGCCTGGTGGGCGGTGCCACCCGATCACAAGGGCTGGCAAGGCTTACGTAGCCTGGGGAGCGGACACCCTCACAAAGGGTGGCCAGGCGGCCCGGTCCGGGTTTTTTCTTCTTTTCTTCTTTCTTTCACACGCCTGGTGGGCGGTGCCACCCGATCACAAGGGCTGGCAAGGCTTTCGGAGCCTGGGGAGCGGACACCCTCACAAAGGGTGGCCAGGCGGCCCGGTCCGGGTTTTTTCTTCTTTTCTTCTTTCTTTCACACGCCTGGTGGGCGGTGCCACCCGATCACAAGGGCTGGCAAGGCTTTCGGAGCCTGGGGAGCGGACACCCGCACAAAGGGTGGCCAGGCGGCCCGGTCCGGGTTTTTTCTTCTTTTCTTCTTTCTTTCACACGCCTGGTGGGCGGTGCCACCCGATCACAAGGGCTGGCAAGGCTTTCGGAGCCTGGGGAGCGGACACCCTCACAAAGGGTGGCCAGGCGGCCCGGTCCGGGTTTTTTCTTCTTTTCTTCTTTCTTTCACACGCCTGGTGGACGGTGCCACCCGATCACAAGGGCTGGAAAGGCTTTCGGAGCCTGGGGAGCGGACACCCTCACAAAGGGTGGCCAGGCGGCCCGGTCCGGGTTTTTTCTTCTTTCCTTCTTTCTTTCACACGCCTGGTGGGCGGTGCCACCCGATCACAAGGGCTGGCAAGGCTTTCGGAGCCCGGGGAGCGGACACCCGCACAAAGGGTGGCCAGGCGGCCCGGTCCGGGTTTTTTCTTCTTTTCTTCTTTCTTTCACACGCCTGGTGGGCGGTGCCACCCGATCACAAGGGCTGGCAAGGCTTTCGGAGCCTGGGGAGCGGACACCCTCACAAAGGGTGGCCAGGCGGCCCGGTCCGGGTTTTTTCTGTTTTTTCTTCTTTCTTTCACACGCCTGGTGGGCGGTGCCACCCGATCACAAGGGCTGGCAAGGCTTTCGGAGCCTGGGGAGCGGACACCCGCACAAAGGGTGGCCAGGCGGCCCGGTCCGGGTTTTTTCTTCTTTCTTTCACACGCCTGGTGGGCGGTGCCACCCGATCACAAGGGCTGGCAAGGCTTTCGGAGCCTGGGGAGCGGACACCCTCACAAAGGGTGGCCAGGCGGCCCGGTCCGGGTTTTTTCTTCTTTTCTTCTTTCTTTCACACGCCTGGTGGGCGGTGCCACCCGATCACAAGGGCTGGCAAGGCTTTCGGAGCCTGGGGAGCGGACACCCTCACAAAGGGTGGCCAGGCGGCCCGGTCCGGGTTTTTTCTTCTTTTCTTCTTTCTTTCACACGCCTGGTGGGCGGTGCCACCCGATCACAAGGGCTGGCAAGGCTTTCGGAGCCTGGGGAGCGGACACCCGCACAAAGGGTGGCCAGGCGGCCCGGTCCGGGTTTTTTCTTCTTTTCTTCTTTCTTTCACACGCCTGGTGGGCGGTGCTACCCGATCACAAGGGCTGGCAAGGCTTTAGGAGCCCGGGGAGCGGACACCCTCACAAAGGGTGGCCAGGCGGCCCGGTCCGGGTTTTTTCTTCTTTTCTTCTTTCTTTCACACGCCTGGTGGGCGGTGCCACCCGATCACAAGGGCTGGCAAGGCTTTCGGAGCCCGGGGAGCGGACACCCGCACAAAGGGTGGCCAGGCGGCCCGGTCCGGGTTTTTTCTTCTTTTCTTCTTTCTTTCACACGCCTGGTGGGCGGTGCCACCTGATCACAAGGGCTGGCAAGGCTTTCGGAGCCTGGGGAGCGGACACCCTCACAAAGGGTGGCCAGGCGGCCCGGTCCGGGTTTTTTCTTCTTTTCTTCTTTCTTTCACACGCCTGGTGGGCGGTGCCACCCGATCACAAGGGCTGGCAAGGCTTTCGTAGCCTGGGGAGAGGACACCCGCACAAAGGGTGGCCAGGCGGCCCGGTCCGGGTTTTTTCTTCTTTTCTTCTTTCTTTCACACGCCTGGTGGGCGGTGCCACCCGATCACAAGGGCTGGCAAGGCTTTCGGAGCCTGGGGAGCGGACACCCGCACAAAGGGTGGCCAGGCGGCCCGGTCTGGGTTTTTTCTTCTTTTCTTCTTTCTTTCACACGCCTGGTGGGCGGTGCCACCCCATCACAAGGGCTGGCAAGGCTTTCGGAGCCTGGGGAGCGGACACCCGCACAAAGGGTGGCCAGGCGGCCCGGTCCGGGTTTTTTCTTCTTTTCTTCTTTCTTTCACACGCCTGGTGGGCGGTGCCACCCGATCACAAGGGCTGGCAAGGCTTTCGGAGCCTGGGGAGCTGACACCCGCACAAAGGGTGGCCAGGCGGCCCGGTCCGGGTTTTTTCTTCTTTTCTTCTTTCTTTCACACGCCTGGTGGGCGGTGCCACCCGATCACAAGGGCTGGCAAGGCTTTCGGAGCCTGGGGAGCGGACACCCTCACAAAGGGTGGCCAGGCGGCCCGGTCCGGGTTTTTTCTTCTTTTCTTCTTTCTTTCACACGCCTGGTGGGCGGTGCCACCTGATCACAAGGGCTGGCAAGGCTTTCGGAGCCTGGGGAGCGGACACCCTCACAAAGGGTGGCCAGGCGGCCCGGTCCGGGTTTTTTCTTCTTTTCTTCTTTCTTTCACACACCTGGTGGGCGGTGCCACCCGATCACAAGGGCTGGCAAGGCTTTCGTAGCCTGGGGAGAGGACACCCGCACAAAGGGTGGCCAGGTGGCCCGGTCCGGGTTTTTTCTTCTTTTCTTCTTTCTTTCACACGCCTGGTGGGCGGTGCCACCTGATCACAAGGGCTGGCAAGGCTTTCGGAGCCTGGGGAGCGGACACCCTCACAAAGGGTGGCCAGGCGGCCCGGTCCGGGTTTTTTCTTCTTTCCTTCTTTCTTTCACACGCCTGGTGGGCGGTGCCACCCGATCACAAGGGCTGGCAAGGCTTTCGTAGCCTGGGGAGAGGACACCCGCACAAAGGGTGGCCAGGCGGCCCGGTCCGGGTTTTTTCTTCTTTTCTTCTTTCTTTCACACGCCTGGTGGGCGGTGCCACCCGATCACAAGGGCTGGCAAGGCTTTCGGAGCCTGGGGAGCGGACACCCTCACAAAGGGTGGCCAGGCGGCCCGGTCCGGGTTTTTTCTGTTTTTTCTTCTTTCTTTCACACGCCTGGTGGGCGGTGCCACCCGATCACAAGGGCTGGCAAGGCTTTCGGAGCCTGGGGAGCGGACACCCGCACAAAGGGTGGCCAGGCGGCCCGGTCCGGGTTTTTTCTTCTTTTCTTCTTTCTTTCACACGCCTGGTGGGCGGTGCCACCCGATCACAAGGGCTGGCAAGGCTTACGTAGCCTGGGGAGCGGACACCCTCACAAAGGGTGGCCAGGCGGCCCGGTCCGGGTTTTTTCTTCTTTTCTTCTTTCTTTCACACGCCTGGTGGGCGGTGCCACCCGATCACAAGGGCTGGCAAGGCTTTCGGAGCCTGGGGAGCGGACACCCTCACAAAGGGTGGCCAGGCGGCCCGGTCCGGGTTTTTTCTTCTTTTCTTCTTTCTTTCACACGCCTGGTGGGCGGTGCCACCCGATCACAAGGGCTGGCAAGGCTTTCGGAGCCTGGGGAGCGGACACCCTCACAAAGGGTGGCCAGGCGGCCCGGTCCGGGTTTTTTCTTCTTTTCTTCTTTCTTTCACATGCCTGGTGGGCGGTGCCACCCGATCACAAGGGCTGGCAAGGCTTTCGTAGCCTGGGGAGCGGACACCCTCACAAAGGGTGGCCAGGCGGCCCGGTCCGGGTTTTTTCTTCTTTTCTTCTTTCTTTCACACGCCTGGTGGGCGGTGCCACCCGATCACAAGGGCTGGCAAGGCTTTCGGAGCCTGGGGAGCGGACACCCTCACAAAGGGTGGCCAGGCGGCCCGGTCCGGGTTTTTTCTTCTTTTCTTCTTTCTTTCACACGCCTGGTGGGCGGTGCCTCCCGATCACAAGGGCTGGCAAGGCTTTCGGAGCCTGGGGAGCGGACACCCGCACAAAGGGTGGCCAGGCGGCCCGGTCCGGGTTTTTTCTTCTTTTCTTCTTTCTTTCACACGCCTGGTGGGCGGTGCCACCCGATCACAAGGGCTGGCAAGGCTTTCGGAGCCTGGGGAGCGGACACCCTCACAAAGGGTGGCCAGGCGGCCCGGTCCGGGTTTTTTCTTCTTTTCTTCTTTCTTTCACATGCCTGGTGGGCGGTGCCACCCGATAACAAGGGCTGGCAAGGCTTTCGTAGCCTGGGGAGCGGACACCCTCACAAAGGGTGGCCAGGCGGCCCGGTCCGGGTTTTTTCTTCTTTTCTTCTTTCTTTCACACGCCTGGTGGGCGGTGCCACCCGATCAGAAGGGCTGGCAAGGCTTTCGGAGCCTGGGGAGCGGACACCCTCACAAAGGGTGGCCAGGCGGCCCGGTCCGGGTTTTTTCTTCTTTTCTTCTTTCTTTCACACGCCTGGTGGACGGTGCCACCCGATCACAAGGGCTGGCAAGGATTTCGGAGCCTGGGGAGCGGACACCCACACAAAGGGTGGCCAGGCGGCCCGGTCCGGGTTTTTTCTTCTTTTCTTCTTTCTTTCACACGCCTGGTGGGCGGTGCCACCCGATCACAAGGGCTGGCAAGGCTTTCGGAGCCTGGGGAGCGGACACCCGCACAAAGGGTGGCCAGGCGGCCCGGTCTGGGTTTTTTCTTCTTTTCTTCTTTCTTTCGCACGCCTGGTGGGCGGTGCCACCCGATCACAAGGGCTGGCAAGGCTTACGTAGCCTGGGGAGCGGACACCCTCACAAAGGGTGGCCAGGCGGCCCGGTCTGGGTTTTTTCTTCTTTTCTTCTTTCTTTCACACGCCTGGTGGGCGGTGCCACCCGATCACAAGGGCTGGCAAGGCTTTCGGAGCCTGGGGAGCGGACACCCTCACAAAGGGTGGCCAGGCGGCCCGGTCCGGGTTTTTTCTTCTTTTCTTCTTTCTTTCACACGCCTGGTGGGCGGTGCCACCCGATCACAAGGGCTGGCAAGGCTTTCGGAGCCTGGGGAGCGAACCCCCGCACAAAGGGTGGCCAGGCGGCCCGGTCCGGGTTTTTTCTTCTTTTCTTCTTTCTTTCACACGCCTGGTGGGCGGTGCCACCCGATCACAAGGGCTGGCAAGGCTTTCGGAGCCTGGGGAGCGGACACCCTCACAAAGGGTGGCCAGGCAGCCCGGTCCGGGTTTTTTCTTCTTTTCTTCTTTCTTTCACACGCCTGGTGGGCGGTGCCACCCGATCACAAGGGCTGGCAAGGCTTTCGGAGCCTGGGGAGCGGACACCCGCACAAAGGGTGGCCAGGCGGCCCGGTCCGGGTTTTTTCTTCTTTTCTTCTTTCTTTCACACGCCTGGTGGGCGGTGCCACCCGATCACAAGGGCTGGCAAGGCTTTCGGAGCCTGGGGAGCGGACACCCTCACAAAGGGTGGCCAGGCGGCCCGGTCCGGGTTTTTTCTTCTTTTCTTCTTTCTTTCACATGCCTGGTGGGCGGTGCCACCCGATAACAAGGGCTGGCAAGGCTTTCGTAGCCTGGGGAGCGGACACCCTCACAAAGGGTGGCCAGGCGGCCCGGTCCGGGTTTTTTCTTCTTTTCTTCTTTCTTTCACACGCCTGGTGGGCGGTGCCACCCGATCACAAGGGCTGGCAAGGATTTCGGAGCCTGGGGAGCGGACACCCTCACAAAGGGTGGCCAGGCGGCCCGGTCTGGGTTTTTTCTTCTTTTCTTCTTTCTTTCACACGCCTGGTGGGCGGTGCCACCCCATCACAAGGGCTGGCAAGGCTTTCGGAGCCTGGGGAGCGGACACCCGCACAAAGGGTGGCCAGGCGGCCCGGTCCGGGTTTTTTCTTCTTTTCTTCTTTCTTTCACACGCCTGGTGGGCGGTGCCACCCGATCACAAGGGCTGGCAAGGCTTTCGGAGCCTGGGGAGCGGACACCCGCACAAAGGGTGGCCAGGCGGCCCGGTCCGGGTTTTTTCTTCTTTTCTTCTTTCTTTCACACGCCTGGTGGGCGGTGCCACCCGATCACAAGGGCTGGCAAGGCTTTCGGAGCCTGGGGAGCGGACACCCTCACAAAGGGTGGCCAGGCGGCCCGGTCCGGGTTTTTTCTTCTTTTCTTCTTTCTTTCACACGCCTGGTGGGCGGTGCCACCCGATCACAAGGGCTGGCAAGGCTTTCGGAGCCTGGGGAGCGGACACCCGCACAAAGGGTGGCCAGGCGGCCCGGTCCGGGTTTTTTCTTCTTTTCTTCTTTCTTTCACACGCCTGGTGGGCGGTGCCACCCCATCACAAGGGCTGGCAAGGCTGTCGGAGCCTGGGGAGCGGACACCCGCACAAAGGGTGGCCAGGCGGCCCGGTCCGGGTTTTTTCTTCTTTTCTTCTTTCTTTCACACGCCTGGTGGGCGGTGCCACCCGATCACAAGGGCTGGCAAGGCTTTCGGAGCCTGGGGAGAGGACACCCTCACAAAGGGTGGCCAGGCGGCCCGGTCCGGGTTTTTTCTTCTTTTCTTCTTTCTTTCACACGCCTGGTGGGTGGTGCCACCCCATGACAAGGGCTGGCAAGGCTTTCGGAGCCTGGGGAGCGGACACCCGCACAAAGGGTGGCCAGGCGGCCCGGTCCGGGTTTTTTCTTCTTTTCTTCTTTCTTTCACACGCCTGGTGGGCGGTGCCACCTGATCACAAGGGCTGGCAAGGCTTTCGGAGCCTGGGGAGCGGACACCCTCACAAAGGGTGGCCAGGCGGCCCGGTCCTGGTTTTTTCTTCTTTTCTTCTTTCTTTCACACGCCTGGTGGGCGGTGCCACCCGATCACAAGGGCTGGCAAGGCTTTCGTAGCCTGGGGAGAGGACACCCGCACAAAGGGTGGCCAGGCGGCCCGGTCCGGGTTTTTTCTTCTTTTCTTCTTTCTTTCACACGCCTGGTGGGCGGTGCCACCCGATCACAAGGGCTGGCAAGGCTTTCGGAGCCTGGGGAGCGGACACCCGCACAAAGGGTGGCCAGGCGGCCCGGTCTGGGTTTTTTCTTCTTTTCTTCTTTCTTTCACACGCCTGGTGGGCGGTGCCACCCCATCACAAGGGCTGGCAAGGCTTTCGGAGCCTGGGGAGCGGACACCCGCACAAAGGGTGGCCAGGCGGCCCGGTCCGGGTTTTTTCTTCTTTTCTTCTTTCTTTCACACGCCTGGTGGGCGGTGCCACCTGATCACAAGGGCTGGCAAGGCTTTCGGAGCCTGGGGAGCGGACACCCTCACAAAGGGTGGCCAGGCGGCCCGGTCCGGGTTTTTTCTTCTTTCCTTCTTTCTTTCACACGCCTGGTGGGCGGTGCCACCCGATCACAAGGGCTGGCAAGGCTTTCGGAGCCTGGGGAGCGGACACCCTCACAAAGGGTGGCCAGGCGGCCCGGTCCGGGTTTTTTCTTCTTTTCTTCTTTCTTTCACACGCCTGGTGGGCGGTGCCTCCCGATCACAAGGGCTGGCAAGGCTTTCGGAGCCTGGGGAGCGGACACCCGCACAAAGGGTGGCCAGGCGGCCCGGTCCGGGTTTTTTCTTCTTTTCTTCTTTCTTTCACACGCCTGGTGGGCGGTGCCACCCGATCACAAGGGCTGGCAAGGCTTTCGGAGCCTGGGGAGCGGACACCCTCACAAAGGGTGGCCAGGCGGCCCGGTCCGGGTTTTTTCTTCTTTTCTTCTTTCTTTCACATGCCTGGTGGGCGGTGCCACCCGATAACAAGGGCTGGCAAGGCTTTCGTAGCCTGGGGAGCGGACACCCTCACAAAGGGTGGCCAGGCGGCCCGGTCCGGGTTTTTTCTTCTTTTCTTCTTTCTTTCACACGCCTGGTGGGCGGTGCCACCCGATCAGAAGGGCTGGCAAGGCTTTCGGAGCCTGGGGAGCGGACACCCTCACAAAGGGTGGCCAGGCGGCCCGGTCCGGGTTTTTTCTTCTTTTCTTCTTTCTTTCACACGCCTGGTGGACGGTGCCACCCGATCACAAGGGCTGGCAAGGATTTCGGAGCCTGGGGAGCGGACACCCACACAAAGGGTGGCCAGGCGGCCCGGTCCGGGTTTTTTCTTCTTTTCTTCTTTCTTTCACACGCCTGGTGGGCGGTGCCACCCGATCACAAGGGCTGGCAAGGCTTTCGGAGCCTGGGGAGCGGACACCCGCACAAAGGGTGGCCAGGCGGCCCGGTCCGGGTTTTTTCTTCTTTTCTTCTTTCTTTCGCACGCCTGGTGGGCGGTGCCACCCGATCACAAGGGCTGGCAAGGCTTACGTAGCCTGGGGAGCGGACACCCTCACAAAGGGTGGCCAGGCGGCCCGGTCTGGGTTTTTTCTTCTTTTCTTCTTTCTTTCACACGCCTGGTGGGCGGTGCCACCCGATCACAAGGGCTGGCAAGGCTTTCGGAGCCTGGGGAGCGGACACCCTCACAAAGGGTGGCCAGGCGGCCCGGTCCGGGTTTTTTCTTCTTTTCTTCTTTCTTTCACACGCCTGGTGGGCGGTGCCACCCGATCACAAGGGCTGGCAAGGCTTTCGGAGCCTGGGGAGCGAACCCCCGCACAAAGGGTGGCCAGGCGGCCCGGTCCGGGTTTTTTCTTCTTTTCTTCTTTCTTTCACACGCCTGGTGGGCGGTGCCACCCGATCACAAGGGCTGGCAAGGCTTTCGGAGCCTGGGGAGCGGACACCCTCACAAAGGGTGGCCAGGCAGCCCGGTCCGGGTTTTTTCTTCTTTTCTTCTTTCTTTCACACGCCTGGTGGGCGGTGCCACCCGATCACAAGGGCTGGCAAGGCTTTCGGAGCCTGGGGAGCGGACACCCGCACAAAGGGTGGCCAGGCGGCCCGGTCCGGGTTTTTTCTTCTTTTCTTCTTTCTTTCACACGCCTGGTGGGCGGTGCCACCCGATCACAAGGGCTGGCAAGGCTTTCGGAGCCTGGGGAGCGGACACCCTCACAAAGGGTGGCCAGGCGGCCCGGTCCGGGTTTTTTCTTCTTTTCTTCTTTCTTTCACACGCCTGGTGGGCGGTGCCACCCGATAACAAGGGCTGGCAAGGCTTTCGTAGCCTGGGGAGCGGACACCCTCACAAAGGGTGGCCAGGCGGCCCGGTCCGGGTTTTTTCTTCTTTTCTTCTTTCTTTCACACGCCTGGTGGGCGGTGCCACCCGATCACAAGGGCTGGCAAGGATTTCGGAGCCTGGGGAGCGGACACCCACACAAAGGGTGGCCAGGCGGCCCGGTCCGGGTTTTTTCTTCTTTTCTTCTTTCTTTCACACGCCTGGTGGGCGGTGCCACCCGATCACAAGGGCTGGCAAGGCTTTCGGAGCCTGGGGAGCGGACACCCGCACAAAGGGTGGCCAGGCGGCCCGGTCCGGGTTTTTTCTTCTTTTCTTCTTTCTTTCGCACGCCTGGTGGGCGGTGCCACCCGATCACAAGGGCTGGCAAGGCTTACGTAGCCTGGGGAGCGGACACCCTCACAAAGGGTGGCCAGGCGGCCCGGTCTGGGTTTTTTCTTCTTTTCTTCTTTCTTTCACACGCCTGGTGGGCGGTGCCACCCGATCACAAGGGCTGGCAAGGCTTTCGGAGCCTGGGGAGCGGACACCCGCACAAAGGGTGGCCAGGCGGCCCGGTCCGGGTTTTTTCTTCTTTTCTTCTTTCTTTCGCACGCCTGGTGGGCGGTGCCACCCGATCACAAGGGCTGGCAAGGCTTACGTAGCCTGGGGAGCGGACACCCTCACAAAGGGTGGCCAGGCGGCCCGGTCTGGGTTTTTTCTTCTTTTCTTCTTTCTTTCACACGCCTGGTGGGCGGTGCCACCCGATCACAAGGGCTGGCAAGGCTTTCGGAGCCTGGGGAGCGGACACCCTCACAAAGGGTGGCCAGGCGGCCCGGTCCGGGTTTTTTCTTCTTTTCTTCTTTCTTTCACACGCCTGGTGGGCGGTGCCACCCGATCACAAGGGCTGGCAAGGATTTCGGAGCCTGGGGAGCGGACACCCGCACAAAGGGTGGCCAGGCGGCCCGGTCCGGGTTTTTTCTTCTTTTCTTCTTTCTTTCACACGCCTGGTGGGCGGTGCCACCCGATCACAAGGGCTGGCAAGGCTTTCGGAGCCTGGGGAGCGGACACCCTCACAAAGGGTGGCCAGGCGGCCCGGTCCGGGTTTTTTCTTCTTTTCTTCTTTCTTTCACACGCCTGGTGGGCGGTGCCTCCCGATCACAAGGGCTGGCAAGGCTTTCGGAGCCTGGGGAGCGGACACCCGCACAAAGGGTGGCCAGGCGGCCCGGTCCGGGTTTTTTCTTCTTTTCTTCTTTCTTTCACACGCCTGGTGGGCGGTGCCACCCGATCACAAGGGCTGGCAAGGCTTTCGGAGCCTGGGGAGCGGACACCCTCACAAAGGGTGGCCAGGCGGCCCGGTCCGGGTTTTTTCTTCTTTTCTTCTTTCTTTCACATGCCTGGTGGGCGGTGCCACCCGATAACAAGGGCTGGCAAGGCTTTCGTAGCCTGGGGAGCGGACACCCTCACAAAGGGTGGCCAGGCGGCCCGGTCCGGGTTTTTTCTTCTTTTCTTCTTTCTTTCACACGCCTGGTGGGCGGTGCCACCCGATCAGAAGGGCTGGCAAGGCTTTCGGAGCCTGGGGAGCGGACACCCTCACAAAGGGTGGCCAGGCGGCCCGGTCCGGGTTTTTTCTTCTTTTCTTCTTTCTTTCACACGCCTGGTGGACGGTGCCACCCGATCACAAGGGCTGGCAAGGATTTCGGAGCCTGGGGAGCGGACACCCACACAAAGGGTGGCCAGGCGGCCCGGTCCGGGTTTTTTCTTCTTTTCTTCTTTCTTTCACACGCCTGGTGGGCGGTGCCACCCGATCACAAGGGCTGGCAAGGCTTTCGGAGCCTGGGGAGCGGACACCCGCACAAAGGGTGGCCAGGCGGCCCGGTCTGGGTTTTTTCTTCTTTTCTTCTTTCTTTCGCACGCCTGGTGGGCGGTGCCACCCGATCACAAGGGCTGGCAAGGCTTTCGGAGCCTGGGGAGCGGACACCCTCACAAAGGGTGGCCAGGCGGCCCGGTCCGGGTTTTTTCTTCTTTTCTTCTTTCTTTCACACGCCTGGTGGGCGGTGCCACCCGATCACAAGGGCTGGCAAGGCTTTCGGAGCCTGGGGAGCGAACCCCCGCACAAAGGGTGGCCAGGCGGCCCGGTCCGGGTTTTTTCTTCTTTTCTTCTTTCTTTCACACGCCTGGTGGGCGGTGCCACCCGATCACAAGGGCTGGCAAGGCTTTCGGAGCCTGGGGAGCGGACACCCTCACAAAGGGTGGCCAGGCAGCCCGGTCCGGGTTTTTTCTTCTTTTCTTCTTTCTTTCACACGCCTGGTGGGCGGTGCCACCCGATCACAAGGGCTGGCAAGGCTTTCGGAGCCTGGGGAGCGGACACCCGCACAAAGGGTGGCCAGGCGGCCCGGTCCGGGTTTTTTCTTCTTTTCTTCTTTCTTTCACACGCCTGGTGGGCGGTGCCACCCGATCACAAGGGCTGGCAAGGCTTTCGGAGCCTGGGGAGCGGACACCCTCACAAAGGGTGGCCAGGCGGCCCGGTCCGGGTTTTTTCTTCTTTTCTTCTTTCTTTCACATGCCTGGTGGGCGGTGCCACCCGATAACAAGGGCTGGCAAGGCTTTCGTAGCCTGGGGAGCGGACACCCTCACAAAGGGTGGCCAGGCGGCCCGGTCCGGGTTTTTTCTTCTTTTCTTCTTTCTTTCACACGCCTGGTGGGCGGTGCCACCCGATCACAAGGGCTGGCAAGGATTTCGGAGCCTGGGGAGCGGACACCCTCACAAAGGGTGGCCAGGCGGCCCGGTCTGGGTTTTTTCTTCTTTTCTTCTTTCTTTCACACGCCTGGTGGGCGGTGCCACCCCATCACAAGGGCTGGCAAGGCTTTCGGAGCCTGGGGAGCGGACACCCGCACAAAGGGTGGCCAGGCGGCCCGGTCCGGGTTTTTTCTTCTTTTCTTCTTTCTTTCACACGCCTGGTGGGCGGTGCCACCCGATCACAAGGGCTGGCAAGGCTTTCGGAGCCTGGGGAGCGGACACCCGCACAAAGGGTGGCCAGGCGGCCCGGTCCGGGTTTTTTCTTCTTTTCTTCTTTCTTTCACACGCCTGGTGGGCGGTGCCACCCGATCACAAGGGCTGGCAAGGCTTTCGGAGCCTGGGGAGCGGACACCCTCACAAAGGGTGGCCAGGCGGCCCGGTCCGGGTTTTTTCTTCTTTTCTTCTTTCTTTCACACGCCTGGTGGGCGGTGCCACCCGATCACAAGGGCTGGCAAGGCTTTCGGAGCCTGGGGAGCGAACCCCCGCACAAAGGGTGGCCAGGCGGCCCGGTCCGGGTTTTTTCTTCTTTTCTTCTTTCTTTCACACGCCTGGTGGGCGGTGCCACCCGATCACAAGGGCTGGCAAGGCTTTCGGAGCCTGGGGAGCGGACACCCTCACAAAGGGTGGCCAGGCAGCCCGGTCCGGGTTTTTTCTTCTTTTCTTCTTTCTTTCACACGCCTGGTGGGCGGTGCCACCCGATCACAAGGGCTGGCAAGGCTTTCGGAGCCTGGGGAGCGGACACCCGCACAAAGGGTGGCCAGGCGGCCCGGTCCGGGTTTTTTCTTCTTTTCTTCTTTCTTTCACACGCCTGGTGGGCGGTGCCACCCGATCACAAGGGCTGGCAAGGCTTTCGGAGCCTGGGGAGCGGACACCCTCACAAAGGGTGGCCAGGCGGCCCGGTCCGGGTTTTTTCTTCTTTTCTTCTTTCTTTCACACGCCTGGTGGGCGGTGCCACCCGATAACAAGGGCTGGCAAGGCTTTCGTAGCCTGGGGAGCGGACACCCTCACAAAGGGTGGCCAGGCGGCCCGGTCCGGGTTTTTTCTTCTTTTCTTCTTTCTTTCACACGCCTGGTGGGCGGTGCCACCCGATCACAAGGGCTGGCAAGGATTTCGGAGCCTGGGGAGCGGACACCCACACAAAGGGTGGCCAGGCGGCCCGGTCCGGGTTTTTTCTTCTTTTCTTCTTTCTTTCACACGCCTGGTGGGCGGTGCCACCCGATCACAAGGGCTGGCAAGGCTTTCGGAGCCTGGGGAGCGGACACCCGCACAAAGGGTGGCCAGGCGGCCCGGTCCGGGTTTTTTCTTCTTTTCTTCTTTCTTTCGCACGCCTGGTGGGCGGTGCCACCCGATCACAAGGGCTGGCAAGGCTTACGTAGCCTGGGGAGCGGACACCCTCACAAAGGGTGGCCAGGCGGCCCGGTCTGGGTTTTTTCTTCTTTTCTTCTTTCTTTCACACGCCTGGTGGGCGGTGCCACCCGATCACAAGGGCTGGCAAGGCTTTCGGAGCCTGGGGAGCGGACACCCTCACAAAGGGTGGCCAGGCGGCCCGGTCCGGGTTTTTTCTTCTTTTCTTCTTTCTTTCACACGCCTGGTGGGCGGTGCCACCCGATCACAAGGGCTGGCAAGGCTTTCGGAGCCTGGGGAGCGGACACCCTCACAAAGGGTGGCCAGGCGGCCCGGTCCGGGTTTTTTCTTCTTTTCTTCTTTCTTTCACACGCCTGGTGGGCGGTGCCACCCGATCACAAGGGCTGGCAAGGATTTCGGAGCCTGGGGAGCGGACACCCGCACAAAGGGTGGCCAGGCGGCCCGGTCCGGGTTTTTTCTTCTTTTCTTCTTTCTTTCACACGCCTGGTGGGCGGTGCCACCCGATCACAAGGGCTGGCAAGGCTTTCGGAGCCTGGGGAGCGGACACCCTCACAAAGGGTGGCCAGGCGGCCCGGTCCGGGTTTTTTCTTCTTTTCTTCTTTCTTTCACACGCCTGGTGGACGGTGCCACCCGATCACAAGGGCTGGCAAGGCTTTCGGAGCCTGGGGAGCGGACACCCGCACAAAGGGTGGCCAGGCGGCCCGGTCCGGGTTTTTTCTTCTTTTCTTCTTTCTTTCACACGCCTGGTGGGCGGTGCCACCCGATCACAAGGGCTGGCAAGCCTTTCGGAGCCTGGGGAGCGGACACCCTCACAAAGGGTGGCCAGGCGGCCCGGTCCGGGTTTTTTTCTTCTTTTCTTCTTTCTTTCACACGCCTGGTGGGCGGTGCCACCCGATCACAAGGGCTGGCAAGGCTTTCGGAGCCTGGGGAGCGGACACCCGCACAAAGGGTGGCCAGGCGGCCCGGTCCGGGTTTTTTCTTCTTTTCTTCTTTCTTTCACACGCCTGGTGGGCGTTGCCTCCCGATCACAAGGGCTGGCAAGGCTTTCGGAGCCTGGGGAGCGGACACCCGCACAAAGGGTGGCCAGGCGGCCCGGTCCGGGTTTTTTCTTCTTTTCTTCTTTCTTTCACACGCCTGGTGGGCGGTGCCACCCGATCACAAGGGCTGGCAAGGCTTTCGGAGCCTGGGGAGCGGACACCCTCACAAAGGGTGGCCAGGCGGCCCGGTCCGGGTTTTTTCTTCTTTTCTTCTTTCTTTCACACGCCTGGTGGGCGGTGCCACCCGATCACAAGGGCTGGCAAGGCTTTCGGAGCCTGGGGAGCGGACACCCTCACAAAGGGTGGCCAGGCGGCCCGGTCCGGGTTTTTTCTTCTTTTCTTCTTTCTTTCACACGCCTGGTGGGCGGTGCCACCCCATCACAAGGGCTGGCAAGGCTTTCGGAGCCTGGGGAGCGGACACCCTCACAAAGGGTGGCCAGGCGGCCCGGTCCGGGTTTTTTCTTCTTTTCTTCTTTCTTTCACACGCCTGGTGGGCGGTGCCACCCGATCACAAGGGCTGGCAAGGCTTTCGTAGCCTGGGGAGAGGACACCCGCACAAAGGGTGGCCAGGCGGCCCGGTCCGGGTTTTTTCTTCTTTTCTTCTTTCTTTCACACACCTGGTGGGCGGTGCCACCCGATCACAAGGGCTGGCAAGGCTTTCGGAGCCTGGGGAGCGGACACCCGCACAAAGGGTGGCCAGGCGGCCCGGTCCGGGTTTTTTCTTCTTTTCTTCTTTCTTTCACACGCCTGGTGGGCGGTGCCACCCGATCACAAGGGCTGGCAAGCCTTTCGGAGCCTGGGGAGCGGACACCCTCACAAAGGGTGGCCAGGCGGCCCGGTCCGGGTTTTTTTCTTCTTTTCTTCTTTCTTTCACACGCCTGGTGGGCGGTGCCACCCGATCACAAGGGCTGGCAAGGCTTTCGGAGCCTGGGGAGCGGACACCCGCACAAAGGGTGGCCAGGCGGCCCGGTCCGGGTTTTTTCTTCTTTTCTTCTTTCTTTCACACGCCTGGTGGGCGTTGCCTCCCGATCACAAGGGCTGGCAAGGCTTTCGGAGCCTGGGGAGCGGACACCCGCACAAAGGGTGGCCAGGCGGCCCGGTCCGGGTTTTTTCTTCTTTTCTTCTTTCTTTCACACGCCTGGTGGGCGGTGCCACCCGATCACAAGGGCTGGCAAGGCTTTCGGAGCCTGGGGAGCGGACACCCTCACAAAGGGTGGCCAGGCGGCCCGGTCCGGGTTTTTTCTTCTTTTCTTCTTTCTTTCACACGCCTGGTGGGCGGTGCCACCCGATCACAAGGGCTGGCAAGGCTTTCGGAGCCTGGGGAGCGGACACCCTCACAAAGGGTGGCCAGGCGGCCCGGTCCGGGTTTTTTCTTCTTTTCTTCTTTCTTTCACACGCCTGGTGGGCGGTGCCACCCCATCACAAGGGCTGGCAAGGCTTTCGGAGCCTGGGGAGCGGACACCCTCACAAAGGGTGGCCAGGCGGCCCGGTCCGGGTTTTTTCTTCTTTTCTTCTTTCTTTCACACGCCTGGTGGGCGGTGCCACCCGATCACAAGGGCTGGCAAGGCTTTCGTAGCCTGGGGAGAGGACACCCGCACAAAGGGTGGCCAGGCGGCCCGGTCCGGGTTTTTTCTTCTTTTCTTCTTTCTTTCACACGCCTGGTGGGCGGTGCCACCCGATCACAAGGGCTGGCAAGGCTTTCGGAGCCTGGGGAGCGGACACCCTCACAAAGGGTGGCCAGGCGGCCCGGTCCGGGTTTTTTCTTCTTTTCTTCTTTCTTTCACACGCCTGGTGGGCGGTGCCACCAGATCACAAGGGCTGGCAAGGCTTTCGGAGCCTGGGGAGCGGACACCCGCACAAAGGGTGGCCAGGCGGCCCGGTCCGGGTTTTTTCTTCTTTTCTTCTTTCTTTCACACGCCTGGTGAGCGGTGCCACCCGATCACAAGGGCTGGCAAGGCTTTCGGAGCCTGGGGAGCGGACACCCGCACAAAGGGTGGCCAGGCGGCCCGGTCCGGGTTTTTTCTTCTTTTCTTCTTTCTTTCACACGCCTGGTGGGCGGTGCCACCCGATCACAAGGGCTGGCAAGGCTTACGTAGCCTGGGGAGCGGACACCCTCACAAAGGGTGGCCAGGCGGCCCGGTCCGGGTTTTTTTCTTCTTTTCTTCTTTCTTTCACACGCCTGGTGGGCGGTGCCACCCGATCACAAGGGCTGGCAAGGCTTTCGGAGCCTGGGGAGCGGACACCCGCACAAAGGGTGGCCAGGCGGCCCGGTCCGGGTTTTTTCTTCTTTTCTTCTTTCTTTCACACGCCTGGTGGGCGTTGCCTCCCGATCACAAGGGCTGGCAAGGCTTTCGGAGCCTGGGGAGCGGACACCCGCACAAAGGGTGGCCAGGCGGCCCGGTCCGGGTTTTTTCTTCTTTTCTTCTTTCTTTCACACGCCTGGTGGGCGGTGCCACCCGATCACAAGGGCTGGCAAGGCTTTCGGAGCCTGGGGAGCGGACACCCTCACAAAGGGTGGCCAGGCGGCCCGGTCCGGGTTTTTTCTTCTTTTCTTCTTTCTTTCACACGCCTGGTGGATGGTGCCACCCGATCACAAGGGCTGGCAAGGCTTTCGGAGCCTGGGGAGCGGACACCCTCACAAAGGGTGGCCAGGCGGCCCGGTCCGGGTTTTTTCTTCTTTTCTTCTTTCTTTCACACGCCTGGTGGGCGGTGCCACCCCATCACAAGGGCTGGCAAGGCTTTCGGAGCCTGGGGAGCGGACACCCTCACAAAGGGTGGCCAGGCGGCCCGGTCCGGGTTTTTTCTTCTTTTCTTCTTTCTTTCACACGCCTGGTGGGCGGTGCCACCCGATCACAAGGGCTGGCAAGGCTTTCGTAGCCTGGGGAGAGGACACCCGCACAAAGGGTGGCCAGGCGGCCCGGTCCGGGTTTTTTCTTCTTTTCTTCTTTCTTTCACACGCCTGGTGGGCGGTGCCACCCGATCACAAGGGCTGGCAAGGCTTTCGGAGCCTGGGGAGCGGACACCCTCACAAAGGGTGGCCAGGCGGCCCGGTCCGGGTTTTTTCTTCTTTTCTTCTTTCTTTCACACGCCTGGTGGGCGGTGCCACCAGATCACAAGGGCTGGCAAGGCTTTCGGAGCCTGGGGAGCGGACACCCGCACAAAGGGTGGCCAGGCGGCCCGGTCCGGGTTTTTTCTTCTTTTCTTCTTTCTTTCACACGCCTGGTGGGCGGTGCCACCTGATCACAAGGGCTGGCAAGGCTTTCGGAGCCTGGGGAGCGGACACCCGCACAAAGGGTGGCCAGGCGGCCCGGTCCGGGTTTTTTCTTCTTTTCTTCTTTCTTTCACACGCCTGGTGGGCGGTGCCACCCGATCACAAGGGCTGGCAAGGCTTACGTAGCCTGGGGAGCGGACACCCTCACAAAGGGTGGCCAGGCGGCCCGGTCCGGGTTTTTTCTTCTTTTCTTCTTTCTTTCACACGCCTGGTGGGCGGTGCCACCCGATCACAAGGGCTGGCAAGGCTTTCGGAGCCTGGGGAGCGGACACCCTCACAAAGGGTGGCCAGGCGGCCCGGTCCGGGTTTTTTCTTCTTTTCTTCTTTCTTTCACAGGCCTGGTGGGCGGTGCCACCCGATCACAAGGGCTGGCAAGGCTTTCGGAGCCTGGGGAGCGGACACCCTCACAAAGGGTGGCCAGGCGGCCCGGTCCGGGTTTTTTCTTCTTTTCTTCTTTCTTTCACACGCCTGGTGGGCGGTGCCTCCCGATCACAAGGGCTGGCAAGGCTTTCGGAGCCTGGGGAGCGGACACCCGCACAAAGGGTGGCCAGGCGGCCCGGTCCGGGTTTTTTCTTCTTTTCTTCTTTCTTTCACACGCCTGGTGGGCGGTGCCACCCGATCACAAGGGCTGGCAAGGCTTTCGGAGCCTGGGGAGCGGACACCCTCACAAAGGGTGGCCAGGCGGCCCGGTCCGGGTTTTTTCTTCTTTTCTTCTTTCTTTCACATGCCTGGTGGGCGGTGCCACCCGATAACAAGGGCTGGCAAGGCTTTCGTAGCCTGGGGAGCGGACACCCTCACAAAGGGTGGCCAGGCGGCCCGGTCCGGGTTTTTTCTTCTTTTCTTCTTTCTTTCACACGCCTGGTGGGCGGTGCCACCCGATCACAAGGGCTGGCAAGGCTTTCGGAGCCTGGGGAGCGGACACCCTCACAAAGGGTGGCCAGGCGGCCCGGTCCGGGTTTTTTCTTCTTTTCTTCTTTCTTTCACACGCCTGGTGGGCGGTGCCACCCGATCACAAGGGCTGGCAAGGATTTCGGAGCCTGGGGAGCGGACACCCACACAAAGGGTGGCCAGGCGGCCCGGTCCGGGTTTTTTCTTCTTTTCTTCTTTCTTTCACACGCCTGGTGGGCGGTGCCACCCGATCACAAGGGCTGGCAAGGCTTTCGGAGCCTGGGGAGTGGACACCCGCACAAAGGGTGGCCAGGCGGCCCGGTCCGGGTTTTTTCTTCTTTTCTTCTTTCTTTCGCACGCCTGGTGGGCGGTGCCACCCGATCACAAGGGCTGGCAAGGCTTACGTAGCCTGGGGAGCGGACACCCTCACAAAGGGTGGCCAGGCGGCCCGGTCCGGGTTTTTTCTTCTTTTCTTCTTTCTTTCGCACGCCTGGTGGGCGGTGCCACCCGATCACAAGGGCTGGTAAGGCTTTCGGAGCCTGGGGAGCGGACACCCTCACAAAGGGTGGCCAGGCGGCCCGGTCCGGGTTTTTTCTTCTTTTCTTCTTTCTTTCACACGCCTGGTGGGCGGTGCCACCCGATCACAAGGGCTGGCAAGGCTTTCGGAGCCTGGGGAGCGAACCCCCGCACAAAGGGTGGCCAGGCGGCCCGGTCCGGGTTTTTTCTTCTTTTCTTCTTTCTTTCACACGCCTGGTGGGCGGTGCCACCCGATCACAAGGGCTGGCAAGGCTTTCGGAGCCTGGGGAGCGGACACCCTCACAAAGGGTGGCCAGGCGGCCCGGTCCGGGTTTTTTCTTCTTTTCTTCTTTCTTTCACACGCCTGGTGGGCGGTGCCACCCGATCACAAGGGCTGGCAAGGCTTTCGGAGCCTGGGGAGCGGACACCCGCACAAAGGGTGGCCAGGCGGCCCGGTCCGGGTTTTTTCTTCTTTTCTTCTTTCTTTCGCACGCCTGGTGGGCGGTGCCACCCGATCACAAGGGCTGGCAAGGCTTACGTAGCCTGGGGAGCGGACACCCTCACAAAGGGTGGCCAGGCGGCCCGGTCTGGGTTTTTTCTTCTTTTCTTCTTTCTTTCACACGCCTGGTGGGCGGTGCCACCCGATCACAAGGGCTGGCAAGGCTTTCGGAGCCTGGGGAGCGGACACCCTCACAAAGGGTGGCCAGGCGGCCCGGTCCGGGTTTTTTCTTCTTTTCTTCTTTCTTTCACACGCCTGGTGGGCGGTGCCACCCGATCACAAGGGCTGGCAAGGCTTTCGGAGCCTGGGGAGCGGACACCCACACAAAGGGTGGCCAGGCGGCCCGGTCCGGGTTTTTTCTTCTTTTCTTCTTTCTTTCGCACGCCTGGTGGGCGGTGCCACCCGATCACAAGGGCTGGCAAGGCTTACGTAGCCTGGGGAGCGGACACCCTCACAAAGGGTGGCCAGGCGGCCCGGTCCGGGTTTTTTCTTCTTTTCTTCTTTCTTTCACACGCCTGGTGGGCGGTGCCACCCGATCACAAGGGCTGGCAAGGCTTTCGGAGCCTGGGGAGCGAACCCCCGCACAAAGGGTGGCCAGGCGGCCCGGTCCGGGTTTTTTCTTCTTTTCTTCTTTCTTTCACACGCCTGGTGGGCGGTGCCACCCGATCACAAGGGCTGGCAAGGCTTTCGGAGCCTGGGGAGCGGACACCCTCACAAAGGGTGGCCAGGCAGCCCGGTCCGGGTTTTTTCTTCTTTTCTTCTTTCTTTCACACGCCTGGTGGGCGGTGCCACCCGATCACAAGGGCTGGCAAGGCTTTCGGAGCCTGGGGAGCGGACACCCGCACAAAGGGTGGCCAGGCGGCCAGGTCCGGGTTTTTTCTTCTTTTCTTCTTTCTTTCACACGCCTGGTGGGCGGTGCCACCCGATCACAAGGGCTGGCAAGGCTTACGTAGCCTGGGGAGCGGACACCCTCACAAAGGGTGGCCAGGCGGCCCGGTCCGGGTTTTTTTCTTCTTTTCTTCTTTCTTTCACACGCCTGGTGGGCGGTGCCACCCGATCACAAGGGCTGGCAAGGCTTTCGGAGCCTGGGGAGCGGACACCCGCACAAAGGGTGGCCAGGCGGCCCGGTCCGGGTTTTTTCTTCTTTTCTTCTTTCTTTCACACGCCTGGTGGGCGTTGCCTCCCGATCACAAGGGCTGGCAAGGCTTTCGGAGCCTGGGGAGCGGACACCCGCACAAAGGGTGGCCAGGCGGCCCGGTCCGGGTTTTTTCTTCTTTTCTTCTTTCTTTCACACGCCTGGTGGGCGGTGCCACCCGATCACAAGGGCTGGCAAGGCTTTCGGAGCCTGGGGAGCGGACACCCTCACAAAGGGTGGCCAGGCGGCCCGGTCCGGGTTTTTTCTTCTTTTCTTCTTTCTTTCACACGCCTGGTGGACGGTGCCACCCGATCACAAGGGCTGGCAAGGCTTTCGGAGCCTGGGGAGCGGACACCCTCACAAAGGGTGGCCAGGCGGCCCGGTCCGGGTTTTTTCTTCTTTTCTTCTTTCTTTCACACGCCTGGTGGGCGGTGCCACCCCATCACAAGGGCTGGCAAGGCTTTCGTAGCCTGGGGAGAGGACACCCGCACAAAGGGTGGCCAGGCGGCCCGGTCCGGGTTTTTTCTTCTTTTCTTCTTTCTTTCACACGCCTGGTGGGCGGTGCCACCCGATCACAAGGGCTGGCAAGGCTTTCGGAGCCTGGGGAGCGGACACCCTCACAAAGGGTGGCCAGGCGGCCCGGTCCGGGTTTTTTCTTCTTTTCTTCTTTCTTTCACACGCCTGGTGGGCGGTGCCACCAGATCACAAGGGCTGGCAAGGCTTTCGGAGCCTGGGGAGCGGACACCCGCACAAAGGGTGGCCAGGCGGCCCGGTCCGGGTTTTTTCTTCTTTTCTTCTTTCTTTCACACGCCTGGTGGGCGGTGCCACCTGATCACAAGGGCTGGCAAGGCTTTCGGAGCCTGGGGAGCGGACACCCGCACAAAGGGTGGCCAGGCGGCCCGGTCCGGGTTTTTTCTTCTTTTCTTCTTTCTTTCACACGCCTGGTGGGCGGTGCCACCCGATCACAAGGGCTGGCAAGGCTTACGTAGCCTGGGGAGCGGACACCCTCACAAAGGGTGGCCAGGCGGCCCGGTCCGGGTTTTTTCTTCTTTTCTTCTTTCTTTCACACGCCTGGTGGGCGGTGCCACCCGATCACAAGGGCTGGCAAGGCTTTCGGAGCCTGGGGAGCGGACACCCTCACAAAGGGTGGCCAGGCGGCCCGGTCCGGGTTTTTTCTTCTTTTCTTCTTTCTTTCACAGGCCTGGTGGGCGGTGCCACCCGATCACAAGGGCTGGCAAGGCTTTCGTAGCCTGGGGAGCGGACACCCTCACAAAGGGTGGCCAGGCGGCCCGGTCCGGGTTTTTTCTTCTTTTCTTCTTTCTTTCACACGCCTGGTGGGCGGTGCCACCCGATCACAAGGGCTGGCAAGGCTTTCGGAGCCTGGGGAGCGGACACCCTCACAAAGGGTGGCCAGGCGGCCCGGTCCGGGTTTTTTCTTCTTTTCTTCTTTCTTTCACACGCCTGGTGGGCGGTGCCTCCCGATCACAAGGGCTGGCAAGGCTTTCGGAGCCTGGGGAGCGGACACCCGCACAAAGGGTGGCCAGGCGGCCCGGTCCGGGTTTTTTCTTCTTTTCTTCTTTCTTTCACACGCCTGGTGGGCGGTGCCACCCGATCACAAGGGCTGGCAAGGCTTTCGGAGCCTGGGGAGCGGACACCCTCACAAAGGGTGGCCAGGCGGCCCGGTCCGGGTTTTTTCTTCTTTTCTTCTTTCTTTCACATGCCTGGTGGGCGGTGCCACCCGATAACAAGGGCTGGCAAGGCTTTCGTAGCCTGGGGAGCGGACACCCTCACAAAGGGTGGCCAGGCGGCCCGGTCCGGGTTTTTTCTTCTTTTCTTCTTTCTTTCACACGCCTGGTGGGCGGTGCCACCCGATCAGAAGGGCTGGCAAGGCTTTCGGAGCCTGGGGAGCGGACACCCTCACAAAGGGTGGCCAGGCGGCCCGGTCCGGGTTTTTTCTTCTTTTCTTCTTTCTTTCACACGCCTGGTGGGCGGTGCCACCCGATCACAAGGGCTGGCAAGGATTTCGGAGCCTGGGGAGCGGACACCCACACAAAGGGTGGCCAGGCGGCCCGGTCCGGGTTTTTTCTTCTTTTCTTCTTTCTTTCACACGCCTGGTGGGCGGTGCCACCCGATCACAAGGGCTGGCAAGGCTTTCGGAGCCTGGGGAGTGGACACCCGCACAAAGGGTGGCCAGGCGGCCCGGTCCGGGTTTTTTCTTCTTTTCTTCTTTCTTTCGCACGCCTGGTGGGCGGTGCCACCCGATCACAAGGGCTGGCAAGGCTTACGTAGCCTGGGGAGCGGACACCCTCACAAAGGGTGGCCAGGCGGCCCGGTCTGGGTTTTTTCTTCTTTTCTTCTTTCTTTCACACGCCTGGTGGGCGGTGCCACCCGATCACAAGGGCTGGCAAGGCTTTCGGAGCCTGGGGAGCGGACACCCTCACAAAGGGTGGCCAGGCGGCCCGGTCCGGGTTTTTTCTTCTTTTCTTCTTTCTTTCACACGCCTGGTGGGCGGTGCCACCCGATCACAAGGGCTGGCAAGGCTTTCGGAGCCTGGGGAGCGGACACCCACACAAAGGGTGGCCAGGCGGCCCGGTCCGGGTTTTTTCTTCTTTTCTTCTTTCTTTCGCACGCCTGGTGGGCGGTGCCACCCGATCACAAGGGCTGGCAAGGCTTACGTAGCCTGGGGAGCGGACACCCTCACAAAGGGTGGCCAGGCGGCCCGGTCCGGGTTTTTTCTTCTTTTCTTCTTTCTTTCACACGCCTGGTGGGCGGTGCCACCCGATCACAAGGGCTGGCAAGGCTTTCGGAGCCTGGGGAGCGAACCCCCGCACAAAGGGTGGCCAGGCGGCCCGGTCCGGGTTTTTTCTTCTTTTCTTCTTTCTTTCACACGCCTGGTGGGCGGTGCCACCCGATCACAAGGGCTGGCAAGGCTTTCGGAGCCTGGGGAGCGGACACCCTCACAAAGGGTGGCCAGGCAGCCCGGTCCGGGTTTTTTCTTCTTTTCTTCTTTCTTTCACACGCCTGGTGGGCGGTGCCACCCGATCACAAGGGCTGGCAAGGCTTTCGGAGCCTGGGGAGCGGACACCCGCACAAAGGGTGGCCAGGCGGCCCGGTCCGGGTTTTTTCTTCTTTTCTTCTTTCTTTCACACGCCTGGTGGGCGGTGCCACCCGATCACAAGGGCTGGCAAGGCTTACGTAGCCTGGGGAGCGGACACCCTCACAAAGGGTGGCCAGGCGGCCCGGTCCGGGTTTTTTTCTTCTTTTCTTCTTTCTTTCACACGCCTGGTGGGCGGTGCCACCCGATCACAAGGGCTGGCAAGGCTTTCGGAGCCTGGGGAGCGGACACCCGCACAAAGGGTGGCCAGGCGGCCCGGTCCGGGTTTTTTCTTCTTTTCTTCTTTCTTTCACACGCCTGGTGGGCGTTGCCTCCCGATCACAAGGGCTGGCAAGGCTTTCGGAGCCTGGGGAGCGGACACCCGCACAAAGGGTGGCCAGGCGGCCCGGTCCGGGTTTTTTCTTCTTTTCTTCTTTCTTTCACACGCCTGGTGGGCGGTGCCACCCGATCACAAGGGCTGGCAAGGCTTTCGGAGCCTGGGGAGCGGACACCCTCACAAAGGGTGGCCAGGCGGCCCGGTCCGGGTTTTTTCTTCTTTTCTTCTTTCTTTCACACGCCTGGTGGACGGTGCCACCCGATCACAAGGGCTGGCAAGGCTTTCGGAGCCTGGGGAGCGGACACCCTCACAAAGGGTGGCCAGGCGGCCCGGTCCGGGTTTTTTCTTCTTTTCTTCTTTCTTTCACACGCCTGGTGGGCGGTGCCACCCCATCACAAGGGCTGGCAAGGCTTTCGTAGCCTGGGGAGAGGACACCCGCACAAAGGGTGGCCAGGCGGCCCGGTCCGGGTTTTTTCTTCTTTTCTTCTTTCTTTCACACGCCTGGTGGGCGGTGCCACCCGATCACAAGGGCTGGCAAGGCTTTCGGAGCCTGGGGAGCGGACACCCTCACAAAGGGTGGCCAGGCGGCCCGGTCCGGGTTTTTTCTTCTTTTCTTCTTTCTTTCACACGCCTGGTGGGCGGTGCCACCAGATCACAAGGGCTGGCAAGGCTTTCGGAGCCTGGGGAGCGGACACCCGCACAAAGGGTGGCCAGGCGGCCCGGTCCGGGTTTTTTCTTCTTTTCTTCTTTCTTTCACACGCCTGGTGGGCGGTGCCACCTGATCACAAGGGCTGGCAAGGCTTTCGGAGCCTGGGGAGCGGACACCCGCACAAAGGGTGGCCAGGCGGCCCGGTCCGGGTTTTTTCTTCTTTTCTTCTTTCTTTCACACGCCTGGTGGGCGGTGCCACCCGATCACAAGGGCTGGCAAGGCTTACGTAGCCTGGGGAGCGGACACCCTCACAAAGGGTGGCCAGGCGGCCCGGTCCGGGTTTTTTCTTCTTTTCTTCTTTCTTTCACACGCCTGGTGGGCGGTGCCACCCGATCACAAGGGCTGGCAAGGCTTTCGGAGCCTGGGGAGCGGACACCCTCACAAAGGGTGGCCAGGCGGCCCGGTCCGGGTTTTTTCTTCTTTTCTTCTTTCTTTCACAGGCCTGGTGGGCGGTGCCACCCGATCACAAGGGCTGGCAAGGCTTTCGTAGCCTGGGGAGCGGACACCCTCACAAAGGGTGGCCAGGCGGCCCGGTCCGGGTTTTTTCTTCTTTTCTTCTTTCTTTCACACGCCTGGTGGGCGGTGCCACCCGATCACAAGGGCTGGCAAGGCTTTCGGAGCCTGGGGAGCGGACACCCTCACAAAGGGTGGCCAGGCGGCCCGGTCCGGGTTTTTTCTTCTTTTCTTCTTTCTTTCACACGCCTGGTGGGCGGTGCCTCCCGATCACAAGGGCTGGCAAGGCTTTCGGAGCCTGGGGAGCGGACACCCGCACAAAGGGTGGCCAGGCGGCCCGGTCCGGGTTTTTTCTTCTTTTCTTCTTTCTTTCACACGCCTGGTGGGCGGTGCCACCCGATCACAAGGGCTGGCAAGGCTTTCGGAGCCTGGGGAGCGGACACCCTCACAAAGGGTGGCCAGGCGGCCCGGTCCGGGTTTTTTCTTCTTTTCTTCTTTCTTTCACATGCCTGGTGGGCGGTGCCACCCGATAACAAGGGCTGGCAAGGCTTTCGTAGCCTGGGGAGCGGACACCCTCACAAAGGGTGGCCAGGCGGCCCGGTCCGGGTTTTTTCTTCTTTTCTTCTTTCTTTCACACGCCTGGTGGGCGGTGCCACCCGATCAGAAGGGCTGGCAAGGCTTTCGGAGCCTGGGGAGCGGACACCCTCACAAAGGGTGGCCAGGCGGCCCGGTCCGGGTTTTTTCTTCTTTTCTTCTTTCTTTCACACGCCTGGTGGGCGGTGCCACCCGATCACAAGGGCTGGCAAGGATTTCGGAGCCTGGGGAGCGGACACCCACACAAAGGGTGGCCAGGCGGCCCGGTCCGGGTTTTTTCTTCTTTTCTTCTTTCTTTCACACGCCTGGTGGGCGGTGCCACCCGATCACAAGGGCTGGCAAGGCTTTCGGAGCCTGGGGAGTGGACACCCGCACAAAGGGTGGCCAGGCGGCCCGGTCCGGGTTTTTTCTTCTTTTCTTCTTTCTTTCGCACGCCTGGTGGGCGGTGCCACCCGATCACAAGGGCTGGCAAGGCTTACGTAGCCTGGGGAGCGGACACCCTCACAAAGGGTGGCCAGGCGGCCCGGTCTGGGTTTTTTCTTCTTTTCTTCTTTCTTTCACACGCCTGGTGGGCGGTGCCACCCGATCACAAGGGCTGGTAAGGCTTTCGGAGCCTGGGGAGCGGACACCCTCACAAAGGGTGGCCAGGCGGCCCGGTCCGGGTTTTTTCTTCTTTTCTTCTTTCTTTCACACGCCTGGTGGGCGGTGCCACCCGATCACAAGGGCTGGCAAGGCTTTCGGAGCCTGGGGAGCGAACCCCCGCACAAAGGGTGGCCAGGCGGCCCGGTCCGGGTTTTTTCTTCTTTTCTTCTTTCTTTCACACGCCTGGTGGGCGGTGCCACCCGATCACAAGGGCTGGCAAGGCTTTCGGAGCCTGGGGAGCGGACACCCACACAAAGGGTGGCCAGGCGGCCCGGTCCGGGTTTTTTCTTCTTTTCTTCTTTCTTTCGCACGCCTGGTGGGCGGTGCCACCCGATCACAAGGGCTGGCAAGGCTTACGTAGCCTGGGGAGCGGACACCCTCACAAAGGGTGGCCAGGCGGCCCGGTCCGGGTTTTTTCTTCTTTTCTTCTTTCTTTCACACGCCTGGTGGGCGGTGCCACCCGATAACAAGGGCTGGCAAGGCTTTCGTAGCCTGGGGAGCGGACACCCTCACAAAGGGTGGCCAGGCGGCCCGGTCCAGGTTTTTTCTTCTTTTCTTCTTTCTTTCACACGCCTGGTGGGCGGTGCCACCCGATCACAAGGGCTGGCAAGGATTTCGGAGCCTGGGGAGCGGACACCCACACAAAGGGTGGCCAGGCGGCCCGGTCCGGGTTTTTTCTTCTTTTCTTCTTTCTTTCACACGCCTGGTGGGCGGTGCCACCCGATCACAAGGGCTGGCAAGGCTTTCGGAGCCTGGGGAGCGGACACCCGCACAAAGGGTGGCCAGGCGGCCCGGTCCGGGTTTTTTCTTCTTTTCTTCTTTCTTTCGCACGCCTGGTGGGCGGTGCCACCCGATCACAAGGGCTGGCAAGGCTTACGTAGCCTGGGGAGCGGACACCCTCACAAAGGGTGGCCAGGCGGCCCGGTCTGGGTTTTTTCTTCTTTTCTTCTTTCTTTCACACGCCTGGTGGGCGGTGCCACCCGATCACAAGGGCTGGCAAGGCTTTCGGAGCCTGGGGAGCGGACACCCTCACAAAGGGTGGCCAGGCGGCCCGGTCCGGGTTTTTTCTTCTTTTCTTCTTTCTTTCACACGCCTGGTGGGCGGTGCCACCCGATCACAAGGGCTGGCAAGGATTTCGGAGCCTGGGGAGCGGACACCCGCACAAAGGGTGGCCAGGCGGCCCGGTCCGGGTTTTTTCTTCTTTTCTTCTTTCTTTCACACGCCTGGTGGGCGGTGCCACCCGATCACAAGGGCTGGCAAGGCTTTCGGAGCCTGGGGAGCGGACACCCGCACAAAGGGTGGCCAGGCGGCCCGGTCCGGGTTTTTTCTTCTTTTCTTCTTTCTTTCACACGCCTGGTGGGCGGTGCCACCCGATCACAAGGGCTGGCAAGGCTTTCGGAGCCTGGGGAGCGGACACCCTCACAAAGGGTGGCCAGGCGGCCCGGTCCGGGTTTTTTCTTCTTTTCTTCTTTCTTTCACACGCCTGGTGGACGGTGCCACCCGATCACAAGGGCTGGCAAGGCTTTCGGAGCCTGGGGAGCGGACACCCGCACAAAGGGTGGCCAGGCGGCCCGGTCCGGGTTTTTTCTTCTTTTCTTCTTTCTTTCACACGCCTGGTGGGCGGTGCCACCCGATCACAAGGGCTGGCAAGCCTTTCGGAGCCTGGGGAGCGGACACCCTCACAAAGGGTGGCCAGGCGGCCCGGTCCGGGTTTTTTTCTTCTTTTCTTCTTTCTTTCACACGCCTGGTGGGCGGTGCCACCCGATCACAAGGGCTGGCAAGGCTTTCGGAGCCTGGGGAGCGGACACCCGCACAAAGGGTGGCCAGGCGGCCCGGTCCGGGTTTTTTCTTCTTTTCTTCTTTCTTTCACACGCCTGGTGGGCGTTGCCTCCCGATCACAAGGGCTGGCAAGGCTTTCGGAGCCTGGGGAGCGGACACCCGCACAAAGGGTGGCCAGGCGGCCCGGTCCGGGTTTTTTCTTCTTTTCTTCTTTCTTTCACACGCCTGGTGGGCGGTGCCACCCGATCACAAGGGCTGGCAAGGCTTTCGGAGCCTGGGGAGCGGACACCCTCACAAAGGGTGGCCAGGCGGCCCGGTCCGGGTTTTTTCTTCTTTTCTTCTTTCTTTCACACGCCTGGTGGGCGGTGCCACCCCATCACAAGGGCTGGCAAGGCTTTCGGAGCCTGGGGAGCGGACACCCTCACAAAGGGTGGCCAGGCGGCCCGGTCCGGGTTTTTTCTTCTTTTCTTCTTTCTTTCACACGCCTGGTGGGCGGTGCCACCCCATCACAAGGGCTGGCAAGGCTTTCGGAGCCTGGGGAGCGGACACCCTCACAAAGGGTGGCCAGGCGGCCCGGTCCGGGTTTTTTCTTCTTTTCTTCTTTCTTTCACACGCCTGGTGGGCGGTGCCACCCGATCACAAGGGCTGGCAAGGCTTTCGTAGCCTGGGGAGAGGACACCCGCACAAAGGGTGGCCAGGCGGCCCGGTCCGGGTTTTTTCTTCTTTTCTTCTTTCTTTCACACGCCTGGTGGGCGGTGCCACCCGATCACAAGGGCTGGCAAGGCTTTCGGAGCCTGGGGAGCGGACACCCTCACAAAGGGTGGCCAGGCGGCCCGGTCCGGGTTTTTTCTTCTTTTCTTCTTTCTTTCACACGCCTGGTGGGCGGTGCCACCAGATCACAAGGGCTGGCAAGGCTTTCGGAGCCTGGGGAGCGGACACCCGCACAAAGGGTGGCCAGGCGGCCCGGTCCGGGTTTTTTCTTCTTTTCTTCTTTCTTTCACACGCCTGGTGAGCGGTGCCACCCGATCACAAGGGCTGGCAAGGCTTTCGGAGCCTGGGGAGCGGACACCCGCACAAAGGGTGGCCAGGCGGCCCGGTCCGGGTTTTTTCTTCTTTTCTTCTTTCTTTCACACGCCTGGTGGGCGGTGCCACCCGATCACAAGGGCTGGCAAGGCTTACGTAGCCTGGGGAGCGGACACCCTCACAAAGGGTGGCCAGGCGGCCCGGTCCGGGTTTTTTTCTTCTTTTCTTCTTTCTTTCACACGCCTGGTGGGCGGTGCCACCCGATCACAAGGGCTGGCAAGGCTTTCGGAGCCTGGGGAGCGGACACCCGCACAAAGGGTGGCCAGGCGGCCCGGTCCGGGTTTTTTCTTCTTTTCTTCTTTCTTTCACACGCCTGGTGGGCGTTGCCTCCCGATCACAAGGGCTGGCAAGGCTTTCGGAGCCTGGGGAGCGGACACCCGCACAAAGGGTGGCCAGGCGGCCCGGTCCGGGTTTTTTCTTCTTTTCTTCTTTCTTTCACACGCCTGGTGGGCGGTGCCACCCGATCACAAGGGCTGGCAAGGCTTTCGGAGCCTGGGGAGCGGACACCCTCACAAAGGGTGGCCAGGCGGCCCGGTCCGGGTTTTTTCTTCTTTTCTTCTTTCTTTCACACGCCTGGTGGACGGTGCCACCCGATCACAAGGGCTGGCAAGGCTTTCGGAGCCTGGGGAGCGGACACCCTCACAAAGGGTGGCCAGGCGGCCCGGTCCGGGTTTTTTCTTCTTTTCTTCTTTCTTTCACACGCCTGGTGGGCGGTGCCACCCCATCACAAGGGCTGGCAAGGCTTTCGGAGCCTGGGGAGCGGACACCCTCACAAAGGGTGGCCAGGCGGCCCGGTCCGGGTTTTTTCTTCTTTTCTTCTTTCTTTCACACGCCTGGTGGGCGGTGCCACCCGATCACAAGGGCTGGCAAGGCTTTCGTAGCCTGGGGAGAGGACACCCGCACAAAGGGTGGCCAGGCGGCCCGGTCCGGGTTTTTTCTTCTTTTCTTCTTTCTTTCACACGCCTGGTGGGCGGTGCCACCCGATCACAAGGGCTGGCAAGGCTTTCGGAGCCTGGGGAGCGGACACCCTCACAAAGGGTGGCCAGGCGGCCCGGTCCGGGTTTTTTCTTCTTTTCTTCTTTCTTTCACACGCCTGGTGGGCGGTGCCACCAGATCACAAGGGCTGGCAAGGCTTTCGGAGCCTGGGGAGCGGACACCCGCACAAAGGGTGGCCAGGCGGCCCGGTCCGGGTTTTTTCTTCTTTTCTTCTTTCTTTCACACGCCTGGTGGGCGGTGCCACCTGATCACAAGGGCTGGCAAGGCTTTCGGAGCCTGGGGAGCGGACACCCGCACAAAGGGTGGCCAGGCGGCCCGGTCCGGGTTTTTTCTTCTTTTCTTCTTTCTTTCACACGCCTGGTGGGCGTTGCCTCCCGATCACAAGGGCTGGCAAGGCTTTCGGAGCCTGGGGAGCGGACACCCGCACAAAGGGTGGCCAGGCGGCCCGGTCCGGGTTTTTTCTTCTTTTCTTCTTTCTTTCACACGCCTGGTGGGCGGTGCCACCCGATCACAAGGGCTGGCAAGGCTTTCGGAGCCTGGGGAGCGGACACCCTCACAAAGGGTGGCCAGGCGGCCCGGTCCGGGTTTTTTCTTCTTTTCTTCTTTCTTTCACACGCCTGGTGGGCGGTGCCACCCCATCACAAGGGCTGGCAAGGCTTTCGGAGCCTGGGGAGCGGACACCCTCACAAAGGGTGGCCAGGCGGCCCGGTCCGGGTTTTTTCTTCTTTTCTTCTTTCTTTCACACGCCTGGTGGGCGGTGCCAACCCATCACAAGGGCTGGCAAGGCTTTCGGAGCCTGGGGAGCGGACACCCTCACAAAGGGTGGCCAGGCGGCCCGGTCCGGGTTTTTTCTTCTTTTCTTCTTTCTTTCACACGCCTGGTGGGCGGTGCCACCCGATCACAAGGGCTGGCAAGGCTTTCGTAGCCTGGGGAGAGGACACCCGCACAAAGGGTGGCCAGGCGGCCCGGTCCGGGTTTTTTCTTCTTTTCTTCTTTCTTTCACACGCCTGGTGGGCGGTGCCACCCGATCACAAGGGCTGGCAAGGCTTTCGGAGCCTGGGGAGCGGACACCCTCACAAAGGGTGGCCAGGCGGCCCGGTCCGGGTTTTTTCTTCTTTTCTTCTTTCTTTCACACGCCTGGTGGGCGGTGCCACCAGATCACAAGGGCTGGCAAGGCTTTCGGAGCCTGGGGAGCGGACACCCGCACAAAGGGTGGCCAGGCGGCCCGGTCCGGGTTTTTTCTTCTTTTCTTCTTTCTTTCACACGCCTGGTGAGCGGTGCCACCCGATCACAAGGGCTGGCAAGGCTTTCGGAGCCTGGGGAGCGGACACCCGCACAAAGGGTGGCCAGGCGGCCCGGTCCGGGTTTTTTCTTCTTTTCTTCTTTCTTTCACACGCCTGGTGGGCGGTGCCACCCGATCACAAGGGCTGGCAAGGCTTACGTAGCCTGGGGAGCGGACACCCTCACAAAGGGTGGCCAGGCGGCCCGGTCCGGGTTTTTTTCTTCTTTTCTTCTTTCTTTCACACGCCTGGTGGGCGGTGCCACCCGATCACAAGGGCTGGCAAGGCTTTCGGAGCCTGGGGAGCGGACACCCGCACAAAGGGTGGCCAGGCGGCCCGGTCCGGGTTTTTTCTTCTTTTCTTCTTTCTTTCACACGCCTGGTGGGCGTTGCCTCCCGATCACAAGGGCTGGCAAGGCTTTCGGAGCCTGGGGAGCGGACACCCGCACAAAGGGTGGCCAGGCGGCCCGGTCCGGGTTTTTTCTTCTTTTCTTCTTTCTTTCACACGCCTGGTGGGCGGTGCCACCCGATCACAAGGGCTGGCAAGGCTTTCGGAGCCTGGGGAGCGGACACCCTCACAAAGGGTGGCCAGGCGGCCCGGTCCGGGTTTTTTCTTCTTTTCTTCTTTCTTTCACACGCCTGGTGGACGGTGCCACCCGATCACAAGGGCTGGCAAGGCTTTCGGAGCCTGGGGAGCGGACACCCTCACAAAGGGTGGCCAGGCGGCCCGGTCCGGGTTTTTTCTTCTTTTCTTCTTTCTTTCACACGCCTGGTGGGCGGTGCCACCCCATCACAAGGGCTGGCAAGGCTTTCGGAGCCTGGGGAGCGGACACCCTCACAAAGGGTGGCCAGGCGGCCCGGTCCGGGTTTTTTCTTCTTTTCTTCTTTCTTTCACACGCCTGGTGGGCGGTGCCACCCGATCACAAGGGCTGGCAAGGCTTTCGTAGCCTGGGGAGAGGACACCCGCACAAAGGGTGGCCAGGCGGCCCGGTCCGGGTTTTTTCTTCTTTTCTTCTTTCTTTCACACGCCTGGTGGGCGGTGCCACCCGATCACAAGGGCTGGCAAGGCTTTCGGAGCCTGGGGAGCGGACACCCTCACAAAGGGTGGCCAGGCGGCCCGGTCCGGGTTTTTTCTTCTTTTCTTCTTTCTTTCACACGCCTGGTGGGCGGTGCCACCAGATCACAAGGGCTGGCAAGGCTTTCGGAGCCTGGGGAGCGGACACCCGCACAAAGGGTGGCCAGGCGGCCCGGTCCGGGTTTTTTCTTCTTTTCTTCTTTCTTTCACACGCCTGGTGGGCGGTGCCACCCGATCACAAGGGCTGGCAAGGCTTTCGGAGCCTGGGGAGCGGACACCCGCACAAAGGGTGGCCAGGCGGCCCGGTCCGGGTTTTTTCTTCTTTTCTTCTTTCTTTCACACGCCTGGTGGGCGGTGCCACCCGATCACAAGGGCTGGCAAGGCTTACGTAGCCTGGGGAGCGGACACCCTCACAAAGGGTGGCCAGGCGGCCCGGTCCGGGTTTTTTCTTCTTTTCTTCTTTCTTTCACACGCCTGGTGGGCGGTGCCACCCGATCACAAGGGCTGGCAAGGCTTTCGGAGCCTGGGGAGCGGACACCCTCACAAAGGGTGGCCAGGCGGCCCGGTCCGGGTTTTTTCTTCTTTTCTTCTTTCTTTCACAGGCCTGGTGGGCGGTGCCACCCGATCACAAGGGCTGGCAAGGCTTTCGTAGCCTGGGGAGCGGACACCCTCACAAAGGGTGGCCAGGCGGCCCGGTCCGGGTTTTTTCTTCTTTTCTTCTTTCTTTCACACGCCTGGTGGGCGGTGCCACCCGATCACAAGGGCTGGCAAGGCTTTCGGAGCCTGGGGAGCGGACACCCTCACAAAGGGTGGCCAGGCGGCCCGGTCCGGGTTTTTTCTTCTTTTCTTCTTTCTTTCACACGCCTGGTGGGCGGTGCCTCCCGATCACAAGGGCTGGCAAGGCTTTCGGAGCCTGGGGAGCGGACACCCGCACAAAGGGTGGCCAGGCGGCCCGGTCCGGGTTTTTTCTTCTTTTCTTCTTTCTTTCACACGCCTGGTGGGCGGTGCCACCCGATCACAAGGGCTGGCAAGGCTTTCGGAGCCTGGGGAGCGGACACCCTCACAAAGGGTGGCCAGGCGGCCCGGTCCGGGTTTTTTCTTCTTTTCTTCTTTCTTTCACATGCCTGGTGGGCGGTGCCACCCGATAACAAGGGCTGGCAAGGCTTTCGTAGCCTGGGGAGCGGACACCCTCACAAAGGGTGGCCAGGCGGCCCGGTCCGGGTTTTTTCTTCTTTTCTTCTTTCTTTCACACGCCTGGTGGGCGGTGCCACCCGATCAGAAGGGCTGGCAAGGCTTTCGGAGCCTGGGGAGCGGACACCCTCACAAAGGGTGGCCAGGCGGCCCGGTCCGGGTTTTTTCTTCTTTTCTTCTTTCTTTCACACGCCTGGTGGGCGGTGCCACCCGATCACAAGGGCTGGCAAGGCTTTCGTAGCCTGGGGAGAGGACACCCGCACAAAGGGTGGCCAGGCGGCCCGGTCCGGGTTTTTTCTTCTTTTCTTCTTTCTTTCACACGCCTGGTGGGCGGTGCCACCCGATCACAAGGGCTGGCAAGGCTTTCGGAGCCTGGGGAGCGGACACCCTCACAAAGGGTGGCCAGGCGGCCCGGTCCGGGTTTTTTCTTCTTTTCTTCTTTCTTTCACACGCCTGGTGGGCGGTGCCACCAGATCACAAGGGCTGGCAAGGCTTTCGGAGCCTGGGGAGCGGACACCCGCACAAAGGGTGGCCAGGCGGCCCGGTCCGGGTTTTTTCTTCTTTTCTTCTTTCTTTCACACGCCTGGTGGGCGGTGCCACCTGATCACAAGGGCTGGCAAGGCTTTCGGAGCCTGGGGAGCGGACACCCGCACAAAGGGTGGCCAGGCGGCCCGGTCCGGGTTTTTTCTTCTTTTCTTCTTTCTTTCACACGCCTGGTGGGCGGTGCCACCCGATCACAAGGGCTGGCAAGGCTTACGTAGCCTGGGGAGCGGACACCCTCACAAAGGGTGGCCAGGCGGCCCGGTCCGGGTTTTTTCTTCTTTTCTTCTTTCTTTCACACGCCTGGTGGGCGGTGCCACCCGATCACAAGGGCTGGCAAGGCTTTCGGAGCCTGGGGAGCGGACACCCTCACAAAGGGTGGCCAGGCGGCCCGGTCCGGGTTTTTTCTTCTTTTCTTCTTTCTTTCACAGGCCTGGTGGGCGGTGCCACCCGATCACAAGGGCTGGCAAGGCTTTCGTAGCCTGGGGAGCGGACACCCTCACAAAGGGTGGCCAGGCGGCCCGGTCCGGGTTTTTTCTTCTTTTCTTCTTTCTTTCACACGCCTGGTGGGCGGTGCCACCCGATCACAAGGGCTGGCAAGGCTTTCGGAGCCTGGGGAGCGGACACCCGCACAAAGGGTGGCCAGGCGGCCCGGTCCGGGTTTTTTCTTCTTTTCTTCTTTCTTTCACACGCCTGGTGGGCGGTGCCACCCGATCACAAGGGCTGGCAAGGCTTTCGGAGCCTGGGGAGCGGACACCCTCACAAAGGGTGGCCAGGCGGCCCGGTCCGGGTTTTTTCTTCTTTTCTTCTTTCTTTCACATGCCTGGTGGGCGGTGCCACCCGATAACAAGGGCTGGCAAGGCTTTCGTAGCCTGGGGAGCGGACACCCTCACAAAGGGTGGCCAGGCGGCCCGGTCCGGGTTTTTTCTTCTTTTCTTCTTTCTTTCACACGCCTGGTGGGCGGTGCCACCCGATCAGAAGGGCTGGCAAGGCTTTCGGAGCCTGGGGAGCGGACACCCTCACAAAGGGTGGCCAGGCGGCCCGGTCCGGGTTTTTTCTTCTTTTCTTCTTTCTTTCACACGCCTGGTGGGCGGTGCCACCCGATCACAAGGGCTGGCAAGGATTTCGGAGCCTGGGGAGCGGACACCCACACAAAGGGTGGCCAGGCGGCCCGGTCCGGGTTTTTTCTTCTTTTCTTCTTTCTTTCACACGCCTGGTGGGCGGTGCCACCCGATCACAAGGGCTGGCAAGGCTTTCGGAGCCTGGGGAGCGGACACCCGCACAAAGGGTGGCCAGGCGGCCCGGTCCGGGTTTTTTCTTCTTTTCTTCTTTCTTTCGCACGCCTGGTGGGCGGTGCCACCCGATCACAAGGGCTGGCAAGGCTTACGTAGCCTGGGGAGCGGACACCCTCACAAAGGGTGGCCAGGCGGCCCGGTCTGGGTTTTTTCTTCTTTTCTTCTTTCTTTCACACGCCTGGTGGGCGGTGCCACCCGATCACAAGGGCTGGCAAGGCTTTCGGAGCCTGGGGAGCGGACACCCTCACAAAGGGTGGCCAGGCGGCCCGGTCCGGGTTTTTTCTTCTTTTCTTCTTTCTTTCACACGCCTGGTGGGCGGTGCCACCCGATCACAAGGGCTGGCAAGGCTTTCGGAGCCTGGGGAGCGAACCCCCGCACAAAGGGTGGCCAGGCGGCCCGGTCCGGGTTTTTTCTTCTTTTCTTCTTTCTTTCACACGCCTGGTGGGCGGTGCCACCCGATCACAAGGGCTGGCAAGGATTTCGGAGCCTGGGGAGCGGACACCCACACAAAGGGTGGCCAGGCGGCCCGGTCCGGGTTTTTTCTTCTTTTCTTCTTTCTTTCACACGCCTGGTGGGCGGTGCCACCCGATCACAAGGGCTGGCAAGGCTTTCGGAGCCTGGGGAGCGGACACCCGCACAAAGGGTGGCCAGGCGGCCCGGTCCGGGTTTTTTCTTCTTTTCTTCTTTCTTTCACACGCCTGGTGGGCGGTGCCACCCGATCACAAGGGCTGGCAAGGCTTTCGGAGCCTGGGGAGCGGACACCCTCACAAAGGGTGGCCAGGCGGCCCGGTCCGGGTTTTTTCTTCTTTTCTTCTTTCTTTCACACGCCTGGTGGGCCGTGCCACCCGATCACAAGGGCTGGCAAGGCTTTCGTAGCCTGGGGAGAGGACACCCGCACAAAGGGTGGCCAGGCGGCCCGGTCCGGGTTTTTTCTTCTTTTCTTCTTTCTTTCACACGCCTGGTGGGCGGTGCCACCCGATCACAAGGGCTGGCAAGGCTTTCGGAGCCTGGGGAGCGGACACCCTCACAAAGGGTGGCCAGGCGGCCCGGTCCGGGTTTTTTCTTCTTTTCTTCTTTCTTTCACACGCCTGGTGGGCGGTGCCACCCGATCACAAGGGCTGGCAAGGATTTCGGAGCCTGGGGAGCGGACACCCACACAAAGGGTGGCCAGGCGGCCCGGTCCGGGTTTTTTCTTCTTTTCTTCTTTCTTTCACACGCCTGGTGGGCGGTGCCACCCGATCACAAGGGCTGGCAAGGCTTTCGGAGCCTGGGGAGCGGACACCCTCACAAAGGGTGGCCAGGCGGCCCGGTCCGGGTTTTTTCTTCTTTTCTTCTTTCTTTCACACGCCTGGTGGGCGGTGCCACCCGATCACAAGGGCTGGCAAGGATTTCGGAGCCTGGGGAGCGGACACCCACACAAAGGGTGGCCAGGCGGCCCGGTCCGGGTTTTTTCTTCTTTTCTTCTTTCTTTCACACGCCTGGTGGGCGGTGCCACCCGATCACAAGGGCTGGCAAGGCTTTCGGAGCCTGGGGAGCGGACACCCGCACAAAGGGTGGCCAGGCGGCCCGGTCCGGGTTTTTTCTTCTTTTCTTCTTTCTTTCACACGCCTGGTGGGCGGTGCCACCCGATCACAAGGGCTGGCAAGGCTTTTGGAGCCTGGGGAGCGGACACCCTCACAAAGGGTGGCCAGGCGGCCCGGTCCGGGTTTTTTCTTCTTTTCTTCTTTCTTTCACACGCCTGGTGGGCGGTGCCACCCGATCACAAGGGCTGGCAAGGATTTCGGAGCCTGGGGAGCGGACACCCACACAAAGGGTGGCCAGGCGGCCCGGTCCGGGTTTTTTCTTCTTTTCTTCTTTCTTTCACACGCCTGGTGGGCGGTGCCACCCGATCACAAGGGCTGGCAAGGCTTTCGGAGCCTGGGGAGCGGACACCCGCACAAAGGGTGGCCAGGCGGCCCGGTCCGGGTTTTTTCTTCTTTTCTTCTTTCTTTCACACGCCTGGTGGGCGGTGCCACCCGATCACAAGGGCTGGCAAGCCTTTCGGAGCCTGGGGAGCGGACACCCTCACAAAGGGTGGCCAGGCGGCCCGGTCCGGGTTTTTTCTTCTTTTCTTCTTTCTTTCACACGCCTGGTGGGCGGTGCCACCTGATCACAAGGGCTGGCAAGGCTTTCAGAGCCTGGGGAGCGGACACCCTCACAAAGGGTGGCCAGGCGGCCCGGTCCGGGTTTTTTCTTCTTTTCTTCTTTCTTTCACACGCCTGGTGGGCGGTGCCACCCGATCACAAGGGCTGGCAAGGCTTTCGGAGCCTGGGGAGCGGACACCCTCACAAAGGGTGGCCAGGCGGCCCGGTCCGGGTTTTTTCTTCTTTTCTTCTTTCTTTCACACGCCTGGTGGGCGGTGCCACCCGATCACAAGGGCTGGCAAGGCTTTCGGAGCCTGGGGAGCGGACACCCGCACAAAGGGTGGCCAGGCGGCCCGGTCCGGGTTTTTTCTTCTTTTCTTCTTTCTTTCACACGCCTGGTGGGCGGTGCCACCCGATCACAAGGGCTGGCAAGGCTTTTGGAGCCTGGGGAGCGGACACCCTCACAAAGGGTGGCCAGGCAGCCCGGTCCGGGTTTTTTCTTCTTTTCTTCTTTCTTTCACACGCCTGGTGGGCGGTGCCACCCGATCACAAGGGCTGGCAAGGATTTCGGAGCCTGGGGAGCGGACACCCACACAAAGGGTGGCCAGGCGGCCCGGTCCGGGTTTTTTCTTCTTTTCTTCTTTCTTTCACACGCCTGGTGGGCGGTGCCACCCGATCACAAGGGCTGGCAAGGCTTTCGGAGCCTGGGGAGCGGACACCCGCACAAAGGGTGGCCAGGCGGCCCGGTCCGGGTTTTTTCTTCTTTTCTTCTTTCTTTCACACGCCTGGTGGGCGGTGCCACCCGATCACAAGGGCTGGCAAGCCTTTCGGAGCCTGGGGAGCGGACACCCTCACAAAGGGTGGCCAGGCGGCCCGGTCCGGGTTTTTTCTTCTTTTCTTCTTTCTTTCACACGCCTGGTGGGCGGTGCCACCCGATCACAAGGGCTGGCAAGGCTTTCGGAGCCTGGGGAGCGGACACCCTCACAAAGGGTGGCCAGGCGGCCCGGTCCGGGTTTTTTCTTCTTTTCTTCTTTCTTTCACACGCCTGGTGGGCGGTGCCACCCGATCACAAGGGCTGGCAAGGCTTTCGGAGCCTGGGGAGCGGACACCCTCACAAAGGGTGGCCAGGCGGCCCGGTCCGGGTTTTTTCTTCTTTTCTTCTTTCTTTCACACGCCTGGTGGGCGGTGCCACCCGATCACAAGGGCTGGCAAGGCTTTCGTAGCCTGGGGAGCGGACACCCTCACAAAGGGTGGCCAGGCGGCCCGGTCCGGGTTTTTTTCTTCTTTTCTTCTTTCTTTCACACGCCTGGTGGGCGGTGCCACCCGATCACAAGGGCTGGCAAGGCTTTCGGAGCCTGGGGAGCGGACACCCGCACAAAGGGTGGCCAGGCGGCCCGGTCCGGGTTTTTTCTTCTTTTCTTCTTTCTTTCACACGCCTGGTGGGCGTTGCCTCCCGATCAAGAGGGCTGGCAAGGCTTTCGGAGCCTGGGGAGCGGACACCCGCACAAAGGGTGGCCAGGCGGCCCGGTCCGGGTTTTTTCTTCTTTTCTTCTTTCTTTCACACGCCTGGTGGGCGGTGCCACCCGATCACAAGGGCTGGCAAGGCTTTCGGAGCCTGGGGAGCGGACACCCTCACAAAGGGTGGCCAGGCGGCCCGGTCCGGGTTTTTTCTTCTTTTCTTCTTTCTTTCACACGCCTGGTGGACGGTGCCACCCGATCACAAGGGCTGGCAAGGCTTTCGGAGCCTGGGGAGCGGACACCCTCACAAAGGGTGGCCAGGCGGCCCGGTCCGGGTTTTTTCTTCTTTTCTTCTTTCTTTCACACGCCTGGTGGGCGGTGCCACCCCATCACAAGGGCTGGCAAGGCTTTCGGAGCCTGGGGAGCGGACACCCGCACAAAGGGTGGCCAGGCGGCCCGGTCCGGGTTTTTTCTTCTTTTCTTCTTTCTTTCACACGCCTGGTGGGCGGTGCCACCTGATCACAAGGGCTGGCAAGGCTTTCGGAGCCTGGGGAGCGGACACCCTCACAAAGGGTGGCCAGGCGGCCCGGTCCGGGTTTTTTCTTCTTTTCTTCTTTCTTTCACACGCCTGGTGGGCGGTGCCACCCGATCACAAGGGCTGGCAAGGCTTTCGGAGCCTGGGGAGCGGACACCCGCACAAAGGGTGGCCAGGCGGCCCGGTCCGGGTTTTTTCTTCTTTTCTTCTTTCTTTCACACGCCTGGTGGGCGGTGCCTCCCGATCACAAGGGCTGGCAAGGCTTTCGGAGCCTGGGGAGCGGACACCCGCACAAAGGGTGGCCAGGCGGCCCGGTCCGGGTTTTTTCTTCTTTTCTTCTTTCTTTCACATGCCTGGTGGGCGGTGCCACTCGATCACAAGGGCTGGCAAGGCTTTCGGAGCCTGGGGAGCGGACACCCTCACAAAGGGTGGCCAGGCGGCCCGGTCCGGGTTTTTTCTTCTTTTCTTCTTTCTTTCACACGCCTGGTGGGCGGTGCCACCCGATCACAAGGGCTGGCAAGGCGTTCGGAGCCTGGGGAGCGGACACCCTCACAAAGGGTGGCCAGGAGGCCCGGTCCGGGTTTTTTCTTCTTTTCTTCTTTCTTTGACACGCCTGGTGGGCGGTGCCACCCGATCACAAGGGCTGGCAAGGCTTTCGGAGCCTGGGGAGAGGACACCCTCACAAAGGGTGGCCAGGCGGCCCGGTCCGGGTTTTTTCTTCTTTTCTTCTTTCTTTCACACGCCTGGTGGGCGGTGCCACCCGATCACAAGGGCTGGCAAGGCTTTCGGAGCCTGGGGAGCGGACACCCTCACAAAGGGTGGCCAGGCGGCCCGGTCCGGGTTTTTTCTTCTTTTCTTCTTTCTTTCACACGCCTGGTGGGCGGTGCCACCCGATCACAAGGGCTGGCAAGGCTTTCGGAGCCTGGGGAGCGGACACCCGCACAAAGGGTGGCCAGGCGGCCCGGTCCGGGTTTTTTCTTCTTTTCTTTTCTTTCACACGCCTGGTGGGCGGTGCCACCCGATCACAAGGGCTGGCAAGGCTTTCGTAGCCTGGGGAGAGGACACCCGCACAAAGGGTGGCCAGGCGGCCCGGTCCGGGTTTTTTCTTCTTTTCTTCTTTCTTTCACACGCCTGGTGGGCGGTGCCACCCGATCACAAGGGCTGGCAAGGCTTTCGTAGCCTGGGGAGAGGACACCCGCACAAAGGGTGGCCAGGCGGCCCGGTCCGGGTTTTTTCTTCTTTTCTTCTTTCTTTCACACGCCTGGTGGGCGGTGCCACCCGATCACAAGGGCTGGCAAGGCTTTCGGAGCCTGGGGAGCGGACACCCTCACAAAGGGTGGCCAGGCGGCCCGGTCCGGGTTTTTTCTTCTTTTCTTCTTTCTTTCACACGCCTGGTGGGCGGTGCCACCAGATCACAAGGGCTGGCAAGGCTTTCGGAGCCTGGGGAGCGGACACCCGCACAAAGGGTGGCCAGGCGGCCCGGTCCGGGTTTTTTCTTCTTTTCTTCTTTCTTTCACACGCCTGGTGGGCGGTGCCACCCGATCACAAGGGCTGGCAAGGCTTTCGTAGCCTGGGGAGCGGACACCCTCACAAAGGGTGGCCAGGCGGCCCGGTCCGGGTTTTTTCTTCTTTTCGTCTTTCTTTCACACGCCTGGTGGGCGGTGCCACCCGATCACAAGGGCTGGCAAGGCTTTCGGAGCCTGGGGAGCGGACACCCGCACAAAGGGTGGCCAGGCGGCCCGGTCCGGGTTTTTTCTTCTTTTCTTCTTTCTTTCACACGCCTGGTGGGCGGTGCCTCCCGATCACAAGGGCTGGCAAGGCTTTCGGAGCCTGGGGAGCGGACACCCGCACAAAGGGTGGCCAGGCGGCCCGGTCCGGGTTTTTTCTTCTTTTCTTCTTTCTTTCACACGCCTGGTGGGCGGTGCCACCCGATCACAAGGGCTGGCAAGCCTTTCGGAGCCTGGGGAGCGGACACCCTCACAAAGGGTGGCCAGGCGGCCCGGTCCGGGTTTTTTCTTCTTTTCTTCTTTCTTTCACACGCCTGGTGGGCGGTGCCACCCCATCACAAGGGCTGGCAAGGCTTTCGGAGCCTGGGGAGCGGACACCCTCACAAAGGGTGGCCAGGCGGCCCGGTCCGGGTTTTTTCTTCTTTTCTTCTTTCTTTCACACGCCTGGTGGGCGGTGCCACCCGATCACAAGGGCTGGCAAGGCTTTCGGAGCCTGGGGAGCGGACACCCTCACAAAGGGTGGCCAGGCGGCCCGGTCCGGGTTTTTTCTTCTTTTCTTCTTTCTTTCACACGCCTGGTGGACGGTGCCACCCGATCACAAGGGCTGGCAAGGCTTTCGGAGCCTGGGGAGCGGACACCCTCACAAAGGGTGGCCAGGCGGCCCGGTCCGGGTTTTTTCTTCTTTTCTTCTTTCTTTCACACGCCTGGTGGGCGGTGCCACCCCATCACAAGGGCTGGCAAGGCTTTCGGAGCCTGGGGAGCGGACACCCGCACAAAGGGTGGCCAGGCGGCCCGGTCCGGGTTTTTTCTTCTTTTCTTCTTTCTTTCACACGCCTGGTGGGCGGTGCCACCTGATCACAAGGGCTGGCAAGGCTTTCGGAGCCTGGGGAGCGGACACCCTCACAAAGGGTGGCCAGGCGGCCCGGTCCGGGTTTTTTCTTCTTTTCTTCTTTCTTTCACACGCCTGGTGGGCGGTGCCACCCGATCACAAGGGCTGGCAAGGCTTTCGTAGCCTGGGGAGAGGACACCCGCACAAAGGGTGGCCAGGCGGCCCGGTCCGGGTTTTTTCTTCTTTTCTTCTTTCTTTCACACGCCTGGTGGACGGTGCCACCCGATCACAAGGGCTGGCAAGGCTTTCGGAGCCTGGGGAGCGGACACCCTCACAAAGGGTGGCCAGGCGGCCCGGTCCGGGTTTTTTCTTCTTTTCTTCTTTCTTTCACACGCCTGGTGGGCGGTGCCACCCGATCACAAGGGCTGGCAAGGCTTTCGGAGCCTGGGGAGCGGACACCCGCACAAAGGGTGGCCAGGCGGCCCGGTCCGGGTTTTTTCTTCTTTTCTTCTTTCTTTCACACGCCTGGTGGGCGGTGCCACCCGATCACAAGGGCTGGCAAGGCTTTCGTAGCCTGGGGAGCGGACACCCTCACAAAGGGTGGCCAGGCGGCCCGGTCCGGGTTTTTTCTTCTTTTCGTCTTTCTTTCACACGCCTGGTGGGCGGTGCCACCCGATCACAAGGGCTGGCAAGGCTTTCGGAGCCTGGGGAGCGGACACCCGCACAAAGGGTGGCCAGGCGGCCCGGTCCGGGTTTTTTCTTCTTTTCTTCTTTCTTTCACACGCCTGGTGGGCGGTGCCTCCCGATCACAAGGGCTGGCAAGGCTTTCGGAGCCTGGGGAGCGGACACCCTCACAAAGGGTGGCCAGGCGGCCCGGTCCGGGTTTTTTCTTCTTTTCTTCTTTCTTTCACGCGCCTTGTGGGCGGTGCCACCCCATCACAAGGGCTGGCAAGGCTTTCGGAGCCTGGGGAGCGGACACCCGCACAAAGGGTGGCCAGGCGGCCCGGTCCGGGTTTTTTCTTCTTTTCTTCTTTCTTTCACACACCTGGTGGGCGGTGCCACCCGATCACAAGGGCTGGCAAGGATTTCGGAGCCTGGGGAGCGGACACCCACACAAAGGGTGGCCAGGCGGCCCGGTCTGGGTTTTTTCTTCTTTTCTTCTTTCTTTCACACGCCTGGTGGGCGGTGCCACCCCATCACAAGGGCTGGCAAGGCTTTCGGAGCCTGGGGAGCGGACACCCGCACAAAGGGTGGCCAGGCGGCCCGGTCTGGGTTTTTTCTTCTTTTCTTCTTTCTTTCACACGCCTGGTGGGCGGTGCCACCCCATCACAAGGGCTGGCAAGGCTTTCGGAGCCTGGGGAGCGGACACCCGCACAAAGGGTGGCCAGGCGGCCCGGTCCGGGTTTTTTCTTCTTTTCTTCTTTCTTTCACACGCCTGGTGGGCGGTGCCACCCGATCACAAGGGCTGGCAAGGCTTTCGGAGCCTGGGGAGCGGACACCCGCACAAAGGGTGGCCAGGCGGCCCGGTCCGGGTTTTTTCTTCTTTTCTTCTTTCTTTCACACGCCTGGTGGGCGGTGCCACCCGATCACAAGGGCTGGCAAGGCTTTCGGAGCCTGGGGAGCGGACACCCTCACAAAGGGTGGCCAGGCGGCCCGGTCTGGGTTTTTTCTTCTTTTCTTCTTTCTTTCACACGCCTGGTGGGCGGTGCCACCCCATCACAAGGGCTGGCAAGGCTTTCGGAGCCTGGGGAGCGGACACCCGCACAAAGGGTGGCCAGGCGGCCCGGTCCGGGTTTTTTCTTCTTTTCTTCTTTCTTTCACACGCCTGGTGGGCGGTGCCACCCGATCACAAGGGCTGGCAAGGCTTTCGGAGCCTGGGGAGCGGACACCCACACAAAGGGTGGCCAGGCGGCCCGGTCTGGGTTTTTTCTTCTTTTCTTCTTTCTTTCACACGCCTGGTGGGCGGTGCCACCCCATCACAAGGGCTGGCAAGGCTTTCGGAGCCTGGGGAGCGGACACCCGCACAAAGGGTGGCCAGGCGGCCCGGTCTGGGTTTTTTCTTCTTTTCTTCTTTCTTTCACACGCCTGGTGGGCGGTGCCACCCCATCACAAGGGCTGGCAAGGCTTTCGGAGCCTGGGGAGCGGACACCCGCACAAAGGGTGGCCAGGCGGCCCGGTCCGGGTTTTTTCTTCTTTTCTTCTTTCTTTCACACGCCTGGTGGGCGGTGCCACCCGATCACAAGGGCTGGCAAGGCTTTCGGAGCCTGGGGAGCGGACACCCGCACAAAGGGTGGCCAGGCGGCCCGGTCCGGGTTTTTTCTTCTTTTCTTCTTTCTTTCACACGCCTGGTGGGCGGTGCCACCCGATCACAAGGGCTGGCAAGGCTTTCGGAGCCTGGGGAGCGGACACCCTCACAAAGGGTGGCCAGGCGGCCCGGTCTGGGTTTTTTCTTCTTTTCTTCTTTCTTTCACACGCCTGGTGGGCGGTGCCACCCCATCACAAGGGCTGGCAAGGCTTTCGGAGCCTGGGGAGCGGACACCCGCACAAAGGGTGGCCAGGCGGCCCGGTCCGGGTTTTTTCTTCTTTTCTTCTTTCTTTCACACGCCTGGTGGGCGGTGCCACCCGATCACAAGGGCTGGCAAGGCTTTCGGAGCCTGGGGAGCGGACACCCGCACAAAGGGTGGCCAGGCGGCCCGGTCCGGGTTTTTTCTTCTTTTCTTCTTTCTTTCACACGCCTGGTGGGCGGTGCCACCCGATCACAAGGGCTGGCAAGGCTTTTGGAGCCTGGGGAGCGGACACCCTCACAAAGGGTGGCCAGGCGGCCCGGTCCGGGTTTTTTCTTCTTTTCTTCTTTCTTTCACACGCCTGGTGGGCGGTGCCACCCGATCACAAGGGCTGGCAAGGCTTTCGGAGCCTGGGGAGCGGACACCCGCACAAAGGGTGGCCAGGCGGCCCGGTCCGGGTTTTTTCTTCTTTTCTTCTTTCTTTCACACGCCTGGTGGGCGGTGCCACCCCATCACAAGGGCTGGCAAGGCTTTCGGAGCCTGGGGAGCGGACACCCGCACAAAGGGTGGCCAGGCGGCCCGGTCCGGGTTTTTTCTTCTTTTCTTCTTTCTTTCACACGCCTGGTGGGCGGTGCCACCCGATCACAAGGGCTGGCAAGGCTTTCGGAGCCTGGGGAGAGGACACCCTCACAAAGGGTGGCCAGGCGGCCCGGTCCGAGTTTTTTCTTCTTTTCTTCTTTCTTTCACACGCCTGGTGGGTGGTGCCACCCCATGACAAGGGCTGGCAAGGCTTTCGGAGCCTGGGGAGCGGACACCCGCACAAAGGGTGGCCAGGCGGCCCGGTCCGGGTTTTTTCTTCTTTTCTTCTTTCTTTCACACGCCTGGTGGGCGGTGCCACCTGATCACAAGGGCTGGCAAGGCTTTCGGAGCCTGGGGAGCGGACACCCTCACAAAGGGTGGCCAGGCGGCCCGGTCCGGGTTTTTTCTTCTTTTCTTCTTTCTTTCACACGCCTGGTGGGCGGTGCCACCCGATCACAAGGGCTGGCAAGGCTTTCGTAGCCTGGGGAGAGGACACCCGCACAAAGGGTGGCCAGGCGGCCCGGTCCGGGTTTTTTCTTCTTTTCTTCTTTCTTTCACACGCCTGGTGGGCGGTGCCACCCGATCACAAGGGCTGGCAAGGCTTTCGGAGCCTGGGGAGCGGACACCCGCACAAAGGGTGGCCAGGCGGCCCGGTCCGGGTTTTTTCTTCTTTTCTTCTTTCTTTCACACGCCTGGTGGGCGGTGCCACCCGATCACAAGGGCTGGCAAGCCTTTCGGAGCCTGGGGAGCGGACACCCTCACAAAGGGTGGCCAGGCGGCCCGGTCCGGGTTTTTTCTTCTTTTCTTCTTTCTTTCACACGCCTGGTGGGCGGTGCCACCCGATCACAAGGGCTGGCAAGGCTTTCGGAGCCTGGGGAGCGGACACCCTCACAAAGGGTGGCCAGGCGGCCCGGTCCGGGTTTTTTCTTCTTTTCTTCTTTCTTTCACACGCCTGGTGGGCGGTGCCACCCGATCACAAGGGCTGGCAAGGCTTTCGTAGCCTGGGGAGCGGACACCCTCACAAAGGGTGGCCAGGCGGCCCGGTCCGGGTTTTTTTCTTCTTTTCTTCTTTCTTTCACACGCCTGGTGGGCGGTGCCACCCGATCACAAGGGCTGGCAAGGCTTTCGGAGCCTGGGGAGCGGACACCCGCACAAAGGGTGGCCAGGCGGCCCGGTCCGGGTTTTTTCTTCTTTTCTTCTTTCTTTCACACGCCTGGTGGGCGTTGCCTCCCGATCACAAGGGCTGGCAAGGCTTTCGGAGCCTGGGGAGCGGACACCCGCACAAAGGGTGGCCAGGCGGCCCGGTCCGGGTTTTTTCTTCTTTTCTTCTTTCTTTCACACGCCTGGTGGGCGGTGCCACCCCATCACAAGGGCTGGCAAGGCTTTCGGAGCCTGGGGAGCGGACACCCGCACAAAGGGTGGCCAGGCGGCCCGGTCCGGGTTTTTTCTTCTTTTCTTCTTTCTTTCACACGCCTGGTGGGCGGTGCCACCTGATCACAAGGGCTGGCAAGGCTTTCGGAGCCTGGGGAGCGGACACCCTCACAAAGGGTGGCCAGGCGGCCCGGTCCGGGTTTTTTCTTCTTTTCTTCTTTCTTTCACACGCCTGGTGGGCGGTGCCACCCGATCACAAGGGCTGGCAAGGCTTTCGTAGCCTGGGGAGAGGACACCCGCACAAAGGGTGGCCAGGCGGCCCGGTCCGGGTTTTTTCTTCTTTTCTTCTTTCTTTCACACGCCTGGTGGGCGGTGCCACCCGATCACAAGGGCTGGCAAGGCTTTCGGAGCCTGGGGAGCGGACACCCTCACAAAGGGTGGCCAGGCGGCCCGGTCCGGGTTTTTTCTTCTTTTCTTCTTTCTTTCACACGCCTGGTGGGCGGTGCCACCCCATCACAAGGGCTGGCAAGGCTTTCGGAGCCTGGGGAGCGGACACCCGCACAAAGGGTGGCCAGGCGGCCCGGTCCGGGTTTTTTCTTCTTTTCTTCTTTCTTTCACACGCCTGGTGGGCGGTGCCACCTGATCACAAGGGCTGGCAAGGCTTTCGGAGCCTGGGGAGCGGACACCCTCACAAAGGGTGGCCAGGCGGCCCGGTCCGGGTTTTTTCTTCTTTTCTTCTTTCTTTCACACGCCTGGTGGGCGGTGCCACCCGATCACAAGGGCTGGCAAGGCTTTCGTAGCCTGGGGAGAGGACACCCGCACAAAGGGTGGCCAGGCGGCCCGGTCCGGGTTTTTTCTTCTTTTCTTCTTTCTTTCACACGCCTGGTGGGCGGTGCCACCCGATCACAAGGGCTGGCAAGGCTTTCGGAGCCTGGGGAGCGGACACCCTCACAAAGGGTGGCCAGGCGGCCCGGTCCGGGTTTTTTCTTCTTTTCTTCTTTCTTTCACACGCCTGGTGGGCGGTGCCACCAGATCACAAGGGCTGGCAAGGCTTTCGGAGCCTGGGGAGCGGACACCCGCACAAAGGGTGGCCAGGCGGCCCGGTCCGGGTTTTTTCTTCTTTTCTTCTTTCTTTCACACGCCTGGTGGGCGGTGCCACCTGATCACAAGGGCTGGCAAGGCTTTCGGAGCCTGGGGAGCGGACACCCGCACAAAGGGTGGCCAGGCGGCCCGGTCCGGGTTTTTTCTTCTTTTCTTCTTTCTTTCACACGCCTGGTGGGCGGTGCCACCCGATCACAAGGGCTGGCAAGGCTTACGTAGCCTGGGGAGCGGACACCCTCACAAAGGGTGGCCAGGCGGCCCGGTCCGGGTTTTTTCTTCTTTTCTTCTTTCTTTCACACGCCTGGTGGGCGGTGCCACCCGATCACAAGGGCTGGAAAGGCTTTCGGAGCCTGGGGAGCGGACACCCTCACAAAGGGTGGCCAGGCGGCCCGGTCCGGGTTTTTTCTTCTTTTCTTCTTTCTTTCACACGCCTGGTGGGCGGTGCCACCCGATCACAAGGGCTGGCAAGGCTTTCGGAGCCTGGGGAGCGGACACCCTCACAAAGGGTGGCCAGGCGGCCCGGTCCGGGTTTTTTCTTCTTTTCTTCTTTCTTTCACATGCCTGGTGGGCGGTGCCACCCGATCACAAGGGCTGGCAAGGCTTTCGTAGCCTGGGGAGCGGACACCCTCACAAAGGGTGGCCAGGCGGCCCGGTCCGGGTTTTTTCTTCTTTTCTTCTTTCTTTCACACGCCTGGTGGGCGGTGCCACCCCATCACAAGGGCTGGCAAGGCTTTCGGAGCCTGGGGAGCGGACACCCTCACAAAGGGTGGCCAGGCGGCCCGGTCCGGGTTTTTTCTTCTTTTCTTCTTTCTTTCACACGCCTGGTGGGCGGTGCCTCCCGATCACAAGGGCTGGCAAGGCTTTCGGAGCCTGGGGAGCGGACACCCGCACAAAGGGTGGCCAGGCGGCCCGGTCCGGGTTTTTTCTTCTTTTCTTCTTTCTTTCACACGCCTGGTGGGCGGTGCCACCCGATCACAAGGGCTGGCAAGGCTTTCGGAGCCTGGGGAGCGGACACCCTCACAAAGGGTGGCCAGGCGGCCCGGTCCGGGTTTTTTCTTCTTTTCTTCTTTCTTTCACATGCCTGGTGGGCGGTGCCACCCGATAACAAGGGCTGGCAAGGCTTTCGTAGCCTGGGGAGCGGACACCCTCACAAAGGGTGGCCAGGCGGCCCGTTCCGGGGTTTTTCTTCTTTTCTTCTTTCTTTCACACGCCTGGTGGGCGGTGCCACCCGATCAGAAGGGCTGGCAAGGCTTTCGGAGCCTGGGGAGCGGACACCCTCACAAAGGGTGGCCAGGCGGCCCGGTCCGGGTTTTTTCTTCTTTTCTTCTTTCTTTCACACGCCTGGTGGGCGGTGCCACCCGATCACAAGGGCTGGCAAGGCTTACGTAGCCTGGGGAGCGGACACCCTCACAAAGGGTGGCCAGGCGGCCCGGTCCGGGTTTTTTCTTCTTTTCTTCTTTCTTTCACACGCCTGGTGGGCGTTGCCTCCCGATCACAAGGGCTGGCAAGGCTTTCGGAGCCTGGGGAGCGGACACCCGCACAAAGGGTGGCCAGGCGGCCCGGTCCGGGTTTTTTCTTCTTTTCTTCTTTCTTTCACACGCCTGGTGGGCGGTGCCACCCCATCACAAGGGCTGGCAAGGCTTTCGGAGCCTGGGGAGCGGACACCCGCACAAAGGGTGGCCAGGCGGCCCGGTCCGGGTTTTTTCTTCTTTTCTTCTTTCTTTCACACGCCTGGTGGGCGGTGCCACCTGATCACAAGGGCTGGCAAGGCTTTCGGAGCCTGGGGAGCGGACACCCTCACAAAGGGTGGCCAGGCGGCCCGGTCCGGGTTTTTTCTTCTTTTCTTCTTTCTTTCACACGCCTGGTGGGCGGTGCCACCCGATCACAAGGGCTGGCAAGGCTTTCGTAGCCTGGGGAGAGGACACCCGCACAAAGGGTGGCCAGGCGGCCCGGTCCGGGTTTTTTCTTCTTTTCTTCTTTCTTTCACACGCCTGGTGGGCGGTGCCACCCGATCACAAGGGCTGGCAAGGCTTTCGGAGCCTGGGGAGCGGACACCCTCACAAAGGGTGGCCAGGCGGCCCGGTCCGGGTTTTTTCTTCTTTTCTTCTTTCTTTCACACGCCTGGTGGGCGGTGCCACCCCATCACAAGGGCTGGCAAGGCTTTCGGAGCCTGGGGAGCGGACACCCGCACAAAGGGTGGCCAGGCGGCCCGGTCCGGGTTTTTTCTTCTTTTCTTCTTTCTTTCACACGCCTGGTGGGCGGTGCCACCTGATCACAAGGGCTGGCAAGGCTTTCGGAGCCTGGGGAGCGGACACCCTCACAAAGGGTGGCCAGGCGGCCCGGTCCGGGTTTTTTCTTCTTTTCTTCTTTCTTTCACACGCCTGGTGGGCGGTGCCACCCGATCACAAGGGCTGGCAAGGCTTTCGTAGCCTGGGGAGAGGACACCCGCACAAAGGGTGGCCAGGCGGCCCGGTCCGGGTTTTTTCTTCTTTTCTTCTTTCTTTCACACGCCTGGTGGGCGGTGCCACCCGATCACAAGGGCTGGCAAGGCTTTCGGAGCCTGGGGAGCGGACACCCTCACAAAGGGTGGCCAGGCGGCCCGGTCCGGGTTTTTTCTTCTTTTCTTCTTTCTTTCACACGCCTGGTGGGCGGTGCCACCAGATCACAAGGGCTGGCAAGGCTTTCGGAGCCTGGGGAGCGGACACCCGCACAAAGGGTGGCCAGGCGGCCCGGTCCGGGTTTTTTCTTCTTTTCTTCTTTCTTTCACACGCCTGGTGGGCGGTGCCACCTGATCACAAGGGCTGGCAAGGCTTTCGGAGCCTGGGGAGCGGACACCCGCACAAAGGGTGGCCAGGCGGCCCGGTCCGGGTTTTTTCTTCTTTTCTTCTTTCTTTCACACGCCTGGTGGGCGGTGCCACCCGATCACAAGGGCTGGCAAGGCTTACGTAGCCTGGGGAGCGGACACCCTCACAAAGGGTGGCCAGGCGGCCCGGTCCGGGTTTTTTCTTCTTTTCTTCTTTCTTTCACACGCCTGGTGGGCGGTGCCACCCGATCACAAGGGCTGGAAAGGCTTTCGGAGCCTGGGGAGCGGACACCCTCACAAAGGGTGGCCAGGCGGCCCGGTCCGGGTTTTTTCTTCTTTTCTTCTTTCTTTCACACGCCTGGTGGGCGGTGCCACCCGATCACAAGGGCTGGCAAGGCTTTCGGAGCCTGGGGAGCGGACACCCTCACAAAGGGTGGCCAGGCGGCCCGGTCCGGGTTTTTTCTTCTTTTCTTCTTTCTTTCACATGCCTGGTGGGCGGTGCCACCCGATCACAAGGGCTGGCAAGGCTTTCGTAGCCTGGGGAGCGGACACCCTCACAAAGGGTGGCCAGGCGGCCCGGTCCGGGTTTTTTCTTCTTTTCTTCTTTCTTTCACACGCCTGGTGGGCGGTGCCACCCCATCACAAGGGCTGGCAAGGCTTTCGGAGCCTGGGGAGCGGACACCCTCACAAAGGGTGGCCAGGCGGCCCGGTCCGGGTTTTTTCTTCTTTTCTTCTTTCTTTCACACGCCTGGTGGGCGGTGCCTCCCGATCACAAGGGCTGGCAAGGCTTTCGGAGCCTGGGGAGCGGACACCCGCACAAAGGGTGGCCAGGCGGCCCGGTCCGGGTTTTTTCTTCTTTTCTTCTTTCTTTCACACGCCTGGTGGGCGGTGCCACCCGATCACAAGGGCTGGCAAGGCTTTCGGAGCCTGGGGAGCGGACACCCTCACAAAGGGTGGCCAGGCGGCCCGGTCCGGGTTTTTTCTTCTTTTCTTCTTTCTTTCACATGCCTGGTGGGCGGTGCCACCCGATAACAAGGGCTGGCAAGGCTTTCGTAGCCTGGGGAGCGGACACCCTCACAAAGGGTGGCCAGGCGGCCCGTTCCGGGGTTTTTCTTCTTTTCTTCTTTCTTTCACACGCCTGGTGGGCGGTGCCACCCGATCAGAAGGGCTGGCAAGGCTTTCGGAGCCTGGGGAGCGGACACCCTCACAAAGGGTGGCCAGGCGGCCCGGTCCGGGTTTTTTCTTCTTTTCTTCTTTCTTTCACACGCCTGGTGGGCGGTGCCACCCGATCACAAGGGCTGGCAAGGCTTACGTAGCCTGGGGAGCGGACACCCTCACAAAGGGTGGCCAGGCGGCCCGGTCTGGGTTTTTTCTTCTTTTCTTCTTTCTTTCACACGCCTGGTGGGCGGTGCCACCCGATCACAAGGGCTGGCAAGGCTTTCGGAGCCTGGGGAGCGGACACCCTCACAAAGGGTGGCCAGGCGGCCCGGTCCGGGTTTTTTCTTCTTTTCTTCTTTCTTTCACACGCCTGGTGGGCGGTGCCACCCGATCACAAGGGCTGGCAAGGATTTCGGAGCCTGGGGAGCGGACACCCACACAAAGGGTGGCCAGGCGGCCCGGTCCGGGTTTTTTCTTCTTTTCTTCTTTCTTTCACACGCCTGGTGGGCGGTGCCACCCCATCACAAGGGCTGGCAAGGCTTTCGGAGCCTGGGGAGCGGACACCCGCACAAAGGGTGGCCAGGCGGCCCGGTCCGGGTTTTTTCTTCTTTTCTTCTTTCTTTCGCACGCCTGGTGGGCGGTGCCACCCGATCACAAGGGCTGGCAAGGCTTACGTAGCCTGGGGAGCGGACACCCTCACAAAGGGTGGCCAGGCGGCCCGGTCTGGGTTTTTTCTTCTTTTCTTCTTTCTTTCACACGCCTGGTGGGCGGTGCCACCCGATCACAAGGGCTGGCAAGGCTTACGTAGCCTGGGGAGCGGACACCCTCACAAAGGGTGGCCAGGCGGCCCGGTCCGGGTTTTTTCTTCTTTTCTTCTTTCTTTCACACGCCTGGTGGGCGGTGCCACCCGATCACAAGGGCTGGAAAGGCTTTCGGAGCCTGGGGAGCGGACACCCTCACAAAGGGTGGCCAGGCGGCCCGGTCCGGGTTTTTTCTTCTTTTCTTCTTTCTTTCACACGCCTGGTGGGCGGTGCCACCCGATCACAAGGGCTGGCAAGGCTTTCGGAGCCTGGGGAGCGGACACCCTCACAAAGGGTGGCCAGGCGGCCCGGTCCGGGTTTTTTCTTCTTTTCTTCTTTCTTTCACATGCCTGGTGGGCGGTGCCACCCGATCACAAGGGCTGGCAAGGCTTTCGTAGCCTGGGGAGCGGACACCCTCACAAAGGGTGGCCAGGCGGCCCGGTCCGGGTTTTTTCTTCTTTTCTTCTTTCTTTCACACGCCTGGTGGGCGGTGCCACCCCATCACAAGGGCTGGCAAGGCTTTCGGAGCCTGGGGAGCGGACACCCTCACAAAGGGTGGCCAGGCGGCCCGGTCCGGGTTTTTTCTTCTTTTCTTCTTTCTTTCACACGCCTGGTGGGCGGTGCCTCCCGATCACAAGGGCTGGCAAGGCTTTCGGAGCCTGGGGAGCGGACACCCGCACAAAGGGTGGCCAGGCGGCCCGGTCCGGGTTTTTTCTTCTTTTCTTCTTTCTTTCACACGCCTGGTGGGCGGTGCCACCCGATCACAAGGGCTGGCAAGGCTTTCGGAGCCTGGGGAGCGGACACCCTCACAAAGGGTGGCCAGGCGGCCCGGTCCGGGTTTTTTCTTCTTTTCTTCTTTCTTTCACATGCCTGGTGGGCGGTGCCACCCGATAACAAGGGCTGGCAAGGCTTTCGTAGCCTGGGGAGCGGACACCCTCACAAAGGGTGGCCAGGCGGCCCGTTCCGGGGTTTTTCTTCTTTTCTTCTTTCTTTCACACGCCTGGTGGGCGGTGCCACCCGATCAGAAGGGCTGGCAAGGCTTTCGGAGCCTGGGGAGCGGACACCCTCACAAAGGGTGGCCAGGCGGCCCGGTCCGGGTTTTTTCTTCTTTTCTTCTTTCTTTCACACGCCTGGTGGGCGGTGCCACCCGATCACAAGGGCTGGCAAGGCTTACGTAGCCTGGGGAGCGGACACCCTCACAAAGGGTGGCCAGGCGGCCCGGTCTGGGTTTTTTCTTCTTTTCTTCTTTCTTTCACACGCCTGGTGGGCGGTGCCACCCGATCACAAGGGCTGGCAAGGCTTTCGGAGCCTGGGGAGCGGACACCCTCACAAAGGGTGGCCAGGCGGCCCGGTCCGGGTTTTTTCTTCTTTTCTTCTTTCTTTCACACGCCTGGTGGGCGGTGCCACCCGATCACAAGGGCTGGCAAGGATTTCGGAGCCTGGGGAGCGGACACCCACACAAAGGGTGGCCAGGCGGCCCGGTCCGGGTTTTTTCTTCTTTTCTTCTTTCTTTCACACGCCTGGTGGGCGGTGCCACCCCATCACAAGGGCTGGCAAGGCTTTCGGAGCCTGGGGAGCGGACACCCGCACAAAGGGTGGCCAGGCGGCCCGGTCCGGGTTTTTTCTTCTTTTCTTCTTTCTTTCGCACGCCTGGTGGGCGGTGCCACCCGATCACAAGGGCTGGCAAGGCTTACGTAGCCTGGGGAGCGGACACCCTCACAAAGGGTGGCCAGGCGGCCCGGTCTGGGTTTTTTCTTCTTTTCTTCTTTCTTTCACACGCCTGGTGGGCGGTGCCACCCGATCACAAGGGCTGGCAAGGCTTTCGGAGCCTGGGGAGCGGACACCCTCACAAAGGGTGGCCAGGCGGCCCGGTCCGGGTTTTTTCTTCTTTTCTTCTTTCTTTCACACGCCTGGTGGGCGGTGCCACCCGATCACAAGGGCTGGCAAGGCTTTCGGAGCCTGGGGAGCGGACACCCGCACAAAGGGTGGCCAGGCGGCCCGGTCCGGGTTTTTTCTTCTTTTCTTCTTTCTTTCACACGCCTGGTGGGCGGTGCCACCCCATCACAAGGGCTGGCAAGGCTTTCGGAGCCTGGGGAGCGGACACCCGCACAAAGGGTGGCCAGGCGGCCCGGTCCGGGTTTTTTCTTCTTTTCTTCTTTCTTTCACACGCCTGGTGGGCGGTGCCACCCGATCACAAGGGCTGGCAAGGCTTTCGGAGCCTGGGGAGCGGACACCCTCACAAAGGGTGGCCAGGCGGCCCGGTCCGGGTTTTTTCTTCTTTTCTTCTTTCTTTCACACGCCTGGTGGGCGGTGCCACCCGATCACAAGGGCTGGCAAGGCTTTCGTAGCCTGGGGAGAGGACACCCGCACAAAGGGTGGCCAGGCGGCCCGGTCCGGGTTTTTTCTTCTTTTCTTCTTTCTTTCACACGCCTGGTGGGCGGTGCCACCCGATCACAAGGGCTGGCAAGGCTTTCGGAGCCTGGGGAGCGGACACCCTCACAAAGGGTGGCCAGGCGGCCCGGTCCGGGTTTTTTCTTCTTTTCTTCTTTCTTTCACACGCCTGGTGGGCGGTGCCACCAGATCACAAGGGCTGGCAAGGCTTTCGGAGCCTGGGGAGCGGACACCCGCACAAAGGGTGGCCAGGCGGCCCGGTCCGGGTTTTTTCTTCTTTTCTTCTTTCTTTCACACGCCTGGTGGGCGGTGCCACCCGATCACAAGGGCTGGCAAGGCTTTCGTAGCCTGGGGAGCGGACACCCTCACAAAGGGTGGCCAGGCGGCCCGGTCCGGGTTTTTTCTTCTTTTCGTCTTTCTTTCACACGCCTGGTGGGCGGTGCCACCCGATCACAAGGGCTGGCAAGGCTTTCGGAGCCTGGGGAGCGGACACCCTCACAAAGGGTGGCCAGGCGGCCCGGTCCGGGTTTTTTCTTCTTTTCTTCTTTCTTTCACACGCCTGGTGGACGGTGCCACCCGATCACAAGGGCTGGCAAGGCTTTCGGAGCCTGGGGAGCGGACACCCTCACAAAGGGTGGCCAGGAGGCCCGGTCCGGGTTTTTTCTTCTTTTCTTCTTTCTTTCACACGCCTGGTGGGCGGTGCCACCCGATCACAAGGGCTGGCAAGGCTTTCGGAGCCTGGGGAGAGGACACCCTCACAAAGGGTGGCCAGGCGGCCCGGTACGGGTTTTTTCTTCTTTTCTTCTTTCTTTCACACGCCTGGTGGGCGGTGCCACCCGATCACAAGGGCTGGCAAGGCTTTCGGAGCCTGGGGAGCGGACACCCTCACAAAGGGTGGCCAGGCGGCCCGGTCCGGGTTTTTTCTTCTTTTCTTCTTTCTTTCACACGCCTGGTGGGCGGTGCCAGCCGATCACAAGGGCTGGCAAGGCTTTCGTAGCCTGGGGAGCGGACACCCTCACAAAGGGTGGCCAGGCGGCCCGGTCCGGGTTTTTTCTTCTTTTCGTCTTTCTTTCACACGCCTGGTGGGCGGTGCCACCCGATCACAAGGGCTGGCAAGGCTTTCGGAGCCTGGGGAGCGGACACCCGCACAAAGGGTGGCCAGGCGGCCCGGTCCGGGTTTTTTCTTCTTTTCTTCTTTCTTTCACACGCCTGGTGGGCGGTGCCTCCCGATCACAAGGGCTGGCAAGGCTTTCGGAGCCTGGGGAGCGGACACCCGCACAAAGGGTGGCCAGGCGGCCCGGTCCGGGTTTTTTCTTCTTTTCTTCTTTCTTTCACACGCCTGGTGGGCGGTGCCACCCGATCACAAGGGCTGGCAAGCCTTTCGGAGCCTGGGGAGCGGACACCCTCACAAAGGGTGGCCAGGCGGCCCGGTCCGGGTTTTTTCTTCTTTTCTTCTTTCTTTCACACGCCTGGTGGGCGGTGCCACCTGATCACAAGGGCTGGCAAGGCTTTCGGAGCCTGGGGAGCGGACACCCTCACAAAGGGTGGCCAGGCGGCCCGGTCCGGGTTTTCTCTTCTTTTCTTCTTTCTTTCACACGCCTGGTGGGCGGTGCCACCCGATCACAAGGGCTGGCAAGGCTTTCGTAGCCTGGGGAGAGGACACCCGCACAAAGGGTGGCCAGGCGGCCCGGTCCGGGTTTTTTCTTCTTTTCTTCTTTCTTTCACACGCCTGGTGGGCGGTGCCACCCGATCACAAGGGCTGGCAAGGCTTTCGGAGCCTGGGGAGAGGACACCCGCACAAAGGGTGGCCAGGCGGCCCGGTCCGGGTTTTTTCTTCTTTTCTTCTTTCTTTCACACGCCTGGTGGGCGGTGCCACCCGATCACAAGGGCTGGCAAGGCTTTCGTAGCCTGGGGAGCGGACACCCTCACAAAGGGTGGCCAGGCGGCCCGGTCCGGGTTTTTTCTTCTTTTCGTCTTTCTTTCACACGCCTGGTGGGCGGTGCCACCCGATCACAAGGGCTGGCAAGGCTTTCGGAGCCTGGGGAGCGGACACCCGCACAAAGGGTGGCCAGGCGGCCCGGTCCGGGTTTTTTCTTCTTTTCTTCTTTCTTTCACACGCCTGGTGGGCGGTGCCTCCCGATCACAAGGGCTGGCAAGGCTTTCGGAGCCTGGGGAGCGGACACCCGCACAAAGGGTGGCCAGGCGGCCCGGTCCGGGTTTTTTCTTCTTTTCTTCTTTCTTTCACACGCCTGGTGGGCGGTGCCACCCGATCACAAGGGCTGGCAAGGCTTTCGGAGCCTGGGGAGCGGACACCCTCACAAAGGGTGGCCAGGCGGCCCGGTCCGGGTTTTTTCTTCTTTTCTTCTTTCTTTCACACGCCTGGTGGACGGTGCCACCCGATCACAAGGGCTGGCAAGGCTTTCGGAGCCTGGGGAGCGGACACCCTCACAAAGGGTGGCCAGGAGGCCCGGTCCGGGTTTTTTCTTCTTTTCTTCTTTCTTTCACACGCCTGGTGGGCGGTGCCACCCGATCACAAGGGCTGGCAAGGCTTTCGGAGCCTGGGGAGAGGACACCCTCACAAAGGGTGGCCAGGCGGCCCGGTCCGGGTTTTTTCTTCTTTTCTTCTTTCTTTCACACGCCTGGTGGGTGGTGCCACCCCATCACAAGGGCTGGCAAGGCTTTCGGAGCCTGGGGAGCGGACACCCGCACAAAGGGTGGCCAGGCGGCCCGGTCCGGGTTTTTTCTTCTTTTCTTTCACACGCCTGGTGGGCGGTGCCACCCGATCACAAGGGCTGGCAAGGCTTTCGGAGCCTGGGGAGCGGACACCCTCACAAAGGGTGGCCAGGCGGCCCGGTCCGGGTTTTTTCTTCTTTTCTTCTTTCTTTCACACGCCTGGTGGGCGGTGCCACCCGATCACAAGGGCTGGCAAGGCTTTCGGAGCCTGGGGAGCGGACACCCTCACAAAGGGTGGCCAGGCGGCCCGGTCCGGGTTTTTTCTTCTTTTCTTCTTTCTTTCACACGCCTGGTGGGCGGTGCCACCCGATCACAAGGGCTGGCAAGGCTTTCGGAGCCTGGGGAGCGGACACCCGCACAAAGGGTGGCCAGGCGGCCCGGTCCGGGTTTTTTCTTCTTTTCTTCTTTCTTTCACACGCCTGGTGGGCGGTGCCACCCGATCACAAGGGCTGGCAAGGCTTTCGGAGCCTGGGGAGCGGACACCCTCACAAAGGGTGGCCAGGCGGCCCGGTCCGGGTTTTTTCTTCTTTTCTTCTTTCTTTCACACGCCTGGTGGGCGGTGCCACCCGATCACAAGGGCTGGCAAGGCTTTCGTAGCCTGGGGAGCGGACACCCTCGCAAAGGGTGGCCAGGCGGCCCGGTCCGGGTTTTTTCTTCTTTTCTTCTTTCTTTCACACGCCTGGTGGGCGGTGCCACCCGATCACAAGGGCTGGCAAGGCTTTCGGAGCCTGGGGAGCGGACACCCTCACAAAGGGTGGCCAGGCGGCCCGGTCCGGGTTTTTTCTTCTTTTCTTCTTTCTTTCACACGCCTGGTGGGCGGTGCCACCCGATCACAAGGGCTGGCAAGGCTTTCGTAGCCTGGGGAGCGGACACCCTCGCAAAGGGTGGCCAGGCGGCCCGGTCCGGGTTTTTTCTTCTTTTCTTCTTTCTTTCACACGCCTGGTGGGCGGTGCCACCCCATCACAAGGGCTGGCAAGGCTTTCGGAGCCTGGGGAGCGGACACCCTCACAAAGGGTGGCCAGGCGGCCCGGTCCGGGTTTTTTCTTCTTTTCTTCTTTCTTTCACGCGCCTTGTGGGCGGTGCCACCCCATCACAAGGGCTGGCAAGGCTTTCGGAGCCTGGGGAGCGGACACCCGCACAAAGGGTGGCCAGGCGGCCCGGTCCGGGTTTTTTCTTCTTTTCTTCTTTCTTTCACACGCCTGGTGGGCGGTGCCACCCGATCACAAGGGCTGGCAAGGATTTCGGAGCCTGGGGAGCGGACACCCACACAAAGGGTGGCCAGGCGGCCCGGTCTGGGTTTTTTCTTCTTTTCTTCTTTCTTTCACACGCCTGGTGGGCGGTGCCACCCCATCACAAGGGCTGGCAAGGCTTTCGGAGCCTGGGGAGCGGACACCCGCACAAAGGGTGGCCAGGCGGCCCGGTCCGGGTTTTTTCTTCTTTTCTTCTTTCTTTCACACGCCTGGTGGGCGGTGCCACCCCATCACAAGGGCTGGCAAGGCTTTCGGAGCCTGGGGAGCGGACACCCGCACAAAGGGTGGCCAGGCGGCCCGGTCCGGGTTTTTTCTTCTTTTCTTCTTTCTTTCACACGCCTGGTGGGCGGTGCCACCCGATCACAAGGGCTGGCAAGGCTTTCGGAGCCTGGGGAGCGGACACCCGCACAAAGGGTGGCCAGGCGGCCCGGTCCGGGTTTTTTCTTCTTTTCTTCTTTCTTTCACACGCCTGGTGGGCGGTGCCACCCGATCACAAGGGCTGGCAAGGCTTTCGGAGCCTGGGGAGCGGACACCCGCACAAAGGGTGGCCAGGCGGCCCGGTCCGGGTTTTTTCTTCTTTTCTTCTTTCTTTCACACGCCTGGTGGGCGGTGCCACCCGATCACAAGGGCTGGCAAGGCTTTCGGAGCCTGGGGAGCGGACACCCTCACAAAGGGTGGCCAGGCGGCCCGGTCCGGGTTTTTTCTTCTTTTCTTCTTTCTTTCACACGCCTGGTGGGCGGTGCCACCCCATCACAAGGGCTGGCAAGGCTTTCGGAGCCTGGGGAGCGGACACCCGCACAAAGGGTGGCCAGGCGGCCCGGTCCGGGTTTTTTCTTCTTTTCTTCTTTCTTTCACACGCCTGGTGGGCGGTGCCACCCGATCACAAGGGCTGGCAAGGATTTCGGAGCCTGGGGAGCGGACACCCGCACAAAGGGTGGCCAGGCGGCCCGGTCTGGGTTTTTTCTTCTTTTCTTCTTTCTTTCACACGCCTGGTGGGCGGTGCCACCCCATCACAAGGGCTGGCAAGGCTTTCGGAGCCTGGGGAGCGGACACCCGCACAAAGGGTGGCCAGGCGGCCCGGTCCGGGTTTTTTCTTCTTTTCTTCTTTCTTTCACACGCCTGGTGGGCGGTGCCACCCGATCACAAGGGCTGGCAAGGCTTTCGGAGCCTGGGGAGCGGACACCCGCACAAAGGGTGGCCAGGCGGCCCGGTCCGGGTTTTTTCTTCTTTTCTTCTTTCTTTCACACGCCTGGTGGGCGGTGCCACCCGATCACAAGGGCTGGCAAGGCTTTCGGAGCCTGGGGAGCGGACACCCTCACAAAGGGTGGCCAGGCGGCCCGGTCCGGGTTTTTTCTTCTTTTCTTCTTTCTTTCACACGCCTGGTGGGCGGTGCCACCCGATCACAAGGGCTGGCAAGGCTTTCGGAGCCTGGGGAGCGGACACCCGCACAAAGGGTGGCCAGGCGGCCCGGTCCGGGTTTTTTCTTCTTTTCTTCTTTCTTTCACACGCCTGGTGGGCGGTGCCACCCCATCACAAGGGCTGGCAAGGCTTTCGGAGCCTGGGGAGCGGACACCCGCACAAAGGGTGGCCAGGCGGCCCGGTCCGGGTTTTTTCTTCTTTTCTTCTTTCTTTCACACGCCTGGTGGGCGGTGCCACCCGATCACAAGGGCTGGCAAGGCTTTCGGAGCCTGGGGAGAGGACACCCTCACAAAGGGTGGCCAGGCGGCCCGGTCCGGGTTTTTTCTTCTTTTCTTCTTTCTTTCACACGCCTGGTGGGTGGTGCCACCCGATGACAAGGGCTGGCAAGGCTTTCGGAGCCTGGGGAGCGGACACCCGCACAAAGGGTGGCCAGGCGGCCCGGTCCGGGTTTTTTCTTCTTTTCTTCTTTCTTTCACACGCCTGGTGGACGGTGCCACCCGATCACAAGGGCTGGCAAGGCTTTCGGAGCCTGGGGAGCGGACACCCTCACAAAGGGTGGCCAGGAGGCCCGGTCCGGGTTTTTTCTTCTTTTCTTCTTTCTTTCACACGCCTGGTGGGCGGTGCCACCCGATCACAAGGGCTGGCAAGGCTTTCGGAGCCTGGGGAGCGGACACCCTCACAAAGGGTGGCCAGGCGGCCCGGTCCGGGTTTTTTCTTCTTTTCTTCTTTCTTTCACACGCCTGGTGGGTGGTGCCACCCCATCACAAGGGCTGGCAAGGCTTTCGGAGCCTGGGGAGCGGACACCCGCACAAAGGGTGGCCAGGCGGCCCGGTCCGGGTTTTTTCTTCTTTTCTTCTTTCTTTCACACGCCTGGTGGGCGGTGCCACCCGATCACAAGGGCTGGCAAGGCTTTCGGAGCCTGGGGAGCGGACACCCGCACAAAGGGTGGCCAGGCGGCCCGGTCCGGGTTTTTTCTTCTTTTCTTCTTTCTTTCACACGCCTGGTGGGCGGTGCCACCCGATCACAAGGGCTGGCAAGGCTTTCGGAGCCTGGGGAGCGGACACCCTCACAAAGGGTGGCCAGGCGGCCCGGTCCGGGTTTTTTCTTCTTTTCTTCTTTCTTTCACACGCCTGGTGGGCGGTGCCACCCGATCACAAGGGCTGGCAAGGCTTTCGTAGCCTGGGGAGCGGACACCCTCACAAAGGGTGGCCAGGCGGCCCGGTCCGGGTTTTTTCTTCTTTTCTTCTTTCTTTCACACGCCTGGTGGGCGGTGCCACCCGATCACAAGGGCTGGCAAGGCTTTCGGAGCCTGGGGAGCGGACACCCTCACAAAGGGTGGCCAGGCGGCCCGGTCCGGGTTTTTTCTTCTTTTCTTCTTTCTTTCACACGCCTGGTGGGCGGTGCCACCCGATCACAAGGGCTGGCAAGGCTTACGTAGCCTGGGGAGCGGACACCCTCACAAAGGGTGGCCAGGCGGCCCGGTCTGGGTTTTTTCTTCTTTTCTTCTTTCTTTCACACGCCTGGTGGGCGGTGCCACCCGATCACAAGGGCTGGCAAGGCTTTCGGAGCCTGGGGAGCGGACACCCTCACAAAGGGTGGCCAGGCGGCCCGGTCCGGGTTTTTTCTTCTTTTCTTCTTTCTTTCACACGCCTGGTGGGCGGTGCCACCCGATCACAAGGGCTGGCAAGGCTTTCGGAGCCTGGGGAGCGGACACCCTCACAAAGGGTGGCCAGGCGGCCCGGTCCGGGTTTTTTCTTCTTTTCTTCTTTCTTTCACACGCCTGGTGGGCGGTGCCACCCGATCACAAGGGCTGGCAAGGCTTTCGGAGCCTGGGGAGCGAACACCCGCACAAAGGGTGGCCAGGCGGCCCGGTCCGGGTTTTTTCTTCTTTTCTTCTTTCTTTCACACGCCTGGTGGGCGGTGCCACCCGATCACAAGGGCTGGCAAGGCTTTCGGAGCCTGGGGAGCGGACACCCGCACAAAGGGTGGCCAGGCGGCCCGGTCCGGGTTTTTTCTTCTTTTCTTCTTTCTTTCACGCGCCTGGTGGGCGGTGCCACCCGATCACAAGGGCTGGCAAGGCTTTCGGAGCCTGGGGAGCGGACACCCGCACAAAGGGTGGCCAGGCGGCCCGGTCCGGGTTTTTTCTTCTTTTCTTCTTTCTTTCACACGCCTGGTGGGCGGTGCCACCCGATCACAAGGGCTGGCAAGGCTTTCGTAGCCTGGGGAGCGGACACCCTCACAAAGGGTGGCCAGGCGGCCCGGTCCGGGTTTTTTCTTCTTTTCTTCTTTCTTTCACACGCCTGGTGGGCGGTGCCACCCGATCACAAGGGCTGGCAAGGCTTTCGGAGCCTGGGGAGCGGACACCCTCACAAAGGGTGGCCAGGCGGCCCGGTCCGGGTTTTTTCTTCTTTTCTTCTTTCTTTCACACGCCTGGTGGGCGGTGCCACGCGATCACAAGGGCTGGCAAGGCTTTCGGAGCCTGGGGAGCGGACACCCGCACAAAGGGTGGCCAGGCGGCCCGGTCCGGGTTTTTTCTTCTTTTCTTCTTTCTTTCACACGCCTGGTGGGCGGTGCCACCCGATCACAAGGGCTGGCAAGGCTTTCGGAGCCTGGGGAGCGGACACCCTCACAAAGGGTGGCCAGGCGGCCCGGTCCGGGTTTTTTCTTCTTTTCTTCTTTCTTTCACACGCCTGGTGGGCGGTGCCACCCGATCACAAGGGCTGGCAAGGCTTTCGTAGCCTGGGGAGCGGACACCCTCACAAAGGGTGGCCAGGCGGCCCGGTCCGGGTTTTTTCTTCTTTTCTTCTTTCTTTCACACGCCTGGTGGGCGGTGCCACCCGATCACAAGGGCTGGCAAGGCTTTCGGAGCCTGGGGAGCGGACACCCTCACAAAGGGTGGCCAGGCGGCCCGGTCCGGGTTTTTTCTTCTTTTCTTCTTTCTTTCACACGCCTGGTGGGCGGTGCCACCCCATCACAAGGGCTGGCAAGGCTTTCGTAGCCTGGGGAGCGGACACCCGCACAAAGGGTGGCCAGGCGGCCCGGTCCGGGTTTTTTCTTCTTTTCTTCTTTCTTTCACACGCCTGGTGGGCGGTGCCACCCGATCACAAGGGCTGGCAAGGCTTTCGTAGCCTGGGGAGCGGACACCCTCACAAAGGGTGGCCAGGCGGCCCGGTCCGGGTTTTTTCTTCTTTTCTTCTTTCTTTCACACGCCTGGTGGGCGGTGCCACCCGATCACAAGGGCTGGCAAGGCTTTCGGAGCCTGGGGAGCGGACACCCGCACAAAGGGTGGCCAGGCGGCCCGGTCCGGGTTTTTTCTTCTTTTCTTCTTTCTTTCACACGCCTGGTGGGCGGTGCCTCCCGATCACAAGGGCTGGCAAGGCTTTCGGAGCCTGGGGAGCGGACACCCGCACAAAGGGTGGCCAGGCGGCCCGGTCCGGGTTTTTTCTTCTTTTCTTCTTTCTTTCACACGCCTGGTGGGCGGTGCCACCCGATCACAAGGGCTGGCAAGGCTTACGTAGCCTGGGGAGCGGACACCCGCACAAAGGGTGGCCAGGCGGCCCGGTCCGGGTTTTTTCTTCTTTTCTTCTTTCTTTCACACGCCTGGTGGGCGGTGCCACCAGATCACAAGGGCTGGCAAGGCTTTCGGAGCCTGGGGAGCGGACACCCGCACAAAGGGTGGCCAGGCCGCCCGGTCCGGGTTTTTTCTTCTTTTCTTCTTTCTTTCACACGCCTGGTGGGCGGTGCCACCCGATCACAAGGGCTGGCAAGGCTTTCGTAGCCTGGGGAGCGGACACCCTCACAAAGGGTGGCCAGGCGGCCCGGTCCGGGTTTTTTCTTCTTTTCGTCTTTCTTTCACACGCCTGGTGGGCGGTGCCACCCGATCACAAGGGCTGGCAAGGCTTTCGGAGCCTGGGGAGCGGACACCCGCACAAAGGGTGGCCAGGCGGCCCGGTCCGGGTTTTTTCTTCTTTTCTTCTTTCTTTCACACGCCTGGTGGGCGGTGCCTCCCGATCACAAGGGCTGGCAAGGCTTTCGGAGCCTGGGGAGCGGACACCCGCACAAAGGGTGGCCAGGCGGCCCGGTCCGGGTTTTTTCTTCTTTTCTTCTTTCTTTCACACGCCTGGTGGGCGGTGCCACCCGATCACAAGGGCTGGCAAGGCTTTCGGAGCCTGGGGAGCGGACACCCTCACAAAGGGTGGCCAGGCGGCCCGGTCCGGGTTTTTTCTTCTTTTCTTCTTTCTTTCACACGCCTGGTGGACGGTGCCACCCGATCACAAGGGCTGGCAAGGCTTTCGGAGCCTGGGGAGCGGACACCCTCACAAAGGGTGGCCAGGAGGCCCGGTCCGGGTTTTTTCTTCTTTTCTTCTTTCTTTGACACGCCTGGTGGGCGGTGCCACCCGATCACAAGGGCTGGCAAGGCTTTCGGAGCCTGGGGAGAGGACACCCTCACAAAGGGTGGCCAGGCGGCCCGGTCCGGGTTTTTTCTTCTTTTCTTCTTTCTTTCACACGCCTGGTGGGCGGTGCCACCCGATCACAAGGGCTGGCAAGGCTTTCGGAGCCTGGGGAGCGGACACCCGCACAAAGGGTGGCCAGGCGGCCCGGTCCGGGTTTTTTCTTCTTTTCTTCTTTCTTTCACACGCCTGGTGGACGGTGCCACCCGATCACAAGGGCTGGCAAGGCTTTCGGAGCCTGGGGAGCGGACACCCTCACAAAGGGTGGCCAGGAGGCCCGGTCCGGGTTTTTTCTTCTTTTCTTCTTTCTTTCACACGCCTGGTGGGCGGTGCCACCCGATCACAAGGGCTGGCAAGGCTTTCGGAGCCTGGGGAGAGGACACCCTCACAAAGGGTGGCCAGGCGGCCCGGTCCGGGTTTTTTCTTCTTTTCTTCTTTCTTTCACACGCCTGGTGGGCGGTGCCACCCGATCACAAGGGCTGGCAAGGCTTTCGGAGCCTGGGGAGCGGACACCCTCACAAAGGGTGGCCAGGCGGCCCGGTCCGGGTTTTTTCTTCTTTTCTTCTTTCTTTCACACGCCTGGTGGGCGGTGCCAGCCGATCACAAGGGCTGGCAAGGCTTTCGTAGCCTGGGGAGCGGACACCCTCACAAAGGGTGGCCAGGCGGCCCGGTCCGGGTTTTTTCTTCTTTTCGTCTTTCTTTCACACGCCTGGTGGGCGGTGCCACCCGATCACAAGGGCTGGCAAGGCTTTCGGAGCCTGGGGAGCGGACACCCGCACAAAGGGTGGCCAGGCGGCCCGGTCCGGGTTTTTTCTTCTTTTCTTCTTTCTTTCACACGCCTGGTGGGCGGTGCCTCCCGATCACAAGGGCTGGCAAGGCTTTCGGAGCCTGGGGAGCGGACACCCGCACAAAGGGTGGCCAGGCGGCCCGGTCCGGGTTTTTTCTTCTTTTCTTCTTTCTTTCACACGCCTGGTGGGCGGTGCCACCCGATCACAAGGGCTGGCAAGCCTTTCGGAGCCTGGGGAGCGGACACCCTCACAAAGGGTGGCCAGGCGGCCCGGTCCGGGTTTTTTCTTCTTTTCTTCTTTCTTTCACACGCCTGGTGGGCGGTGCCACCTGATCACAAGGGCTGGCAAGGCTTTCGGAGCCTGGGGAGCGGACACCCTCACAAAGGGTGGCCAGGCGGCCCGGTCCGGGTTTTCTCTTCTTTTCTTCTTTCTTTCACACGCCTGGTGGGCGGTGCCACCCGATCACAAGGGCTGGCAAGGCTTTCGTAGCCTGGGGAGAGGACACCCGCACAAAGGGTGGCCAGGCGGCCCGGTCCGGGTTTTTTCTTCTTTTCTTCTTTCTTTCACACGCCTGGTGGGCGGTGCCACCCGATCACAAGGGCTGGCAAGGCTTTCGGAGCCTGGGGAGAGGACACCCGCACAAAGGGTGGCCAGGCGGCCCGGTCCGGGTTTTTTCTTCTTTTCTTCTTTCTTTCACACGCCTGGTGGGCGGTGCCACCCGATCACAAGGGCTGGCAAGGCTTTCGTAGCCTGGGGAGCGGACACCCTCACAAAGGGTGGCCAGGCGGCCCGGTCCGGGTTTTTTCTTCTTTTCGTCTTTCTTTCACACGCCTGGTGGGCGGTGCCACCCGATCACAAGGGCTGGCAAGGCTTTCGGAGCCTGGGGAGCGGACACCCGCACAAAGGGTGGCCAGGCGGCCCGGTCCGGGTTTTTTCTTCTTTTCTTCTTTCTTTCACACGCCTGGTGGGCGGTGCCTCCCGATCACAAGGGCTGGCAAGGCTTTCGGAGCCTGGGGAGCGGACACCCGCACAAAGGGTGGCCAGGCGGCCCGGTCCGGGTTTTTTCTTCTTTTCTTCTTTCTTTCACACGCCTGGTGGGCGGTGCCACCCGATCACAAGGGCTGGCAAGGCTTTCGGAGCCTGGGGAGCGGACACCCTCACAAAGGGTGGCCAGGCGGCCCGGTCCGGGTTTTTTCTTCTTTTCTTCTTTCTTTCACACGCCTGGTGGACGGTGCCACCCGATCACAAGGGCTGGCAAGGCTTTCGGAGCCTGGGGAGCGGACACCCTCACAAAGGGTGGCCAGGAGGCCCGGTCCGGGTTTTTTCTTCTTTTCTTCTTTCTTTCACACGCCTGGTGGGCGGTGCCACCCGATCACAAGGGCTGGCAAGGCTTTCGGAGCCTGGGGAGAGGACACCCTCACAAAGGGTGGCCAGGCGGCCCGGTCCGGGTTTTTTCTTCTTTTCTTCTTTCTTTCACACGCCTGGTGGGTGGTGCCACCCCATCACAAGGGCTGGCAAGGCTTTCGGAGCCTGGGGAGCGGACACCCGCACAAAGGGTGGCCAGGCGGCCCGGTCCGGGTTTTTTCTTCTTTTCTTTCACACGCCTGGTGGGCGGTGCCACCCGATCACAAGGGCTGGCAAGGCTTTCGGAGCCTGGGGAGCGGACACCCTCACAAAGGGTGGCCAGGCGGCCCGGTCCGGGTTTTTTCTTCTTTTCTTCTTTCTTTCACACGCCTGGTGGGCGGTGCCACCCGATCACAAGGGCTGGCAAGGCTTTCGGAGCCTGGGGAGCGGACACCCTCACAAAGGGTGGCCAGGCGGCCCGGTCCGGGTTTTTTCTTCTTTTCTTCTTTCTTTCACACGCCTGGTGGGCGGTGCCACCCCATCACAAGGGCTGGCAAGGCTTTCGGAGCCTGGGGAGCGGACACCCGCACAAAGGGTGGCCAGGCGGCCCGGTCCGGGTTTTTTCTTCTTTTCTTCTTTCTTTCACACGCCTGGTGGGCGGTGCCACCCCATCACAAGGGCTGGCAAGGCTTTCGGAGCCTGGGGAGCGGACACCCGCACAAAGGGTGGCCAGGCGGCCCGGTCCGGGTTTTTTCTTCTTTTCTTCTTTCTTTCACACGCCTGGTGGGCGGTGCCACCCGATCACAAGGGCTGGCAAGGCTTTCGGAGCCTGGGGAGCGGACACCCGCACAAAGGGTGGCCAGGCGGCCCGGTCCGGGTTTTTTCTTCTTTTCTTCTTTCTTTCACACGCCTGGTGGGCGGTGCCACCCGATCACAAGGGCTGGCAAGGCTTTCGGAGCCTGGGGAGCGGACACCCGCACAAAGGGTGGCCAGGCGGCCCGGTCCGGGTTTTTTCTTCTTTTCTTCTTTCTTTCACACGCCTGGTGGGCGGTGCCACCCGATCACAAGGGCTGGCAAGGCTTTCGGAGCCTGGGGAGCGGACACCCTCACAAAGGGTGGCCAGGCGGCCCGGTCCGGGTTTTTTCTTCTTTTCTTCTTTCTTTCACACGCCTGGTGGGCGGTGCCACCCCATCACAAGGGCTGGCAAGGCTTTCGGAGCCTGGGGAGCGGACACCCGCACAAAGGGTGGCCAGGCGGCCCGGTCCGGGTTTTTTCTTCTTTTCTTCTTTCTTTCACACGCCTGGTGGGCGGTGCCACCCGATCACAAGGGCTGGCAAGGCTTTCGGAGCCTGGGGAGCGGACACCCGCACAAAGGGTGGCCAGGCGGCCCGGTCCGGGTTTTTTCTTCTTTTCTTCTTTCTTTCACACGCCTGGTGGGCGGTGCCACCCGATCACAAGGGCTGGCAAGGCTTTCGGAGCCTGGGGAGCGGACACCCTCACAAAGGGTGGCCAGGCGGCCCGGTCCGGGTTTTTTCTTCTTTTCTTCTTTCTTTCACACGCCTGGTGGGCGGTGCCACCCGATCACAAGGGCTGGCAAGGCTTTCGGAGCCTGGGGAGCGGACACCCGCACAAAGGGTGGCCAGGCGGCCCGGTCCGGGTTTTTTCTTCTTTTCTTCTTTCTTTCACACGCCTGGTGGGCGGTGCCACCCCATCACAAGGGCTGGCAAGGCTTTCGGAGCCTGGGGAGCGGACACCCGCACAAAGGGTGGCCAGGCGGCCCGGTCCGGGTTTTTTCTTCTTTTCTTCTTTCTTTCACACGCCTGGTGGGCGGTGCCACCCGATCACAAGGGCTGGCAAGGCTTTCGGAGCCTGGGGAGAGGACACCCTCACAAAGGGTGGCCAGGCGGCCCGGTCCGGGTTTTTTCTTCTTTTCTTCTTTCTTTCACACGCCTGGTGGGTGGTGCCACCCGATGACAAGGGCTGGCAAGGCTTTCGGAGCCTGGGGAGCGGACACCCGCACAAAGGGTGGCCAGGCGGCCCGGTCCGGGTTTTTTCTTCTTTTCTTCTTTCTTTCACACGCCTGGTGGACGGTGCCACCCGATCACAAGGGCTGGCAAGGCTTTCGGAGCCTGGGGAGCGGACACCCTCACAAAGGGTGGCCAGGAGGCCCGGTCCGGGTTTTTTCTTCTTTTCTTCTTTCTTTCACACGCCTGGTGGGCGGTGCCACCCGATCACAAGGGCTGGCAAGGCTTTCGGAGCCTGGGGAGCGGACACCCTCACAAAGGGTGGCCAGGCGGCCCGGTCCGGGTTTTTTCTTCTTTTCTTCTTTCTTTCACACGCCTGGTGGGTGGTGCCACCCCATCACAAGGGCTGGCAAGGCTTTCGGAGCCTGGGGAGCGGACACCCGCACAAAGGGTGGCCAGGCGGCCCGGTCCGGGTTTTTTCTTCTTTTCTTCTTTCTTTCACACGCCTGGTGGGCGGTGCCACCCGATCACAAGGGCTGGCAAGGCTTTCGGAGCCTGGGGAGCGGACACCCGCACAAAGGGTGGCCAGGCGGCCCGGTCCGGGTTTTTTCTTCTTTTCTTCTTTCTTTCACACGCCTGGTGGGCGGTGCCACCCGATCACAAGGGCTGGCAAGGCTTTCGGAGCCTGGGGAGCGGACACCCTCACAAAGGGTGGCCAGGCGGCCCGGTCCGGGTTTTTTCTTCTTTTCTTCTTTCTTTCACACGCCTGGTGGGCGGTGCCACCCGATCACAAGGGCTGGCAAGGCTTTCGTAGCCTGGGGAGCGGACACCCTCACAAAGGGTGGCCAGGCGGCCCGGTCCGGGTTTTTTCTTCTTTTCTTCTTTCTTTCACACGCCTGGTGGGCGGTGCCACCCGATCACAAGGGCTGGCAAGGCTTTCGGAGCCTGGGGAGCGGACACCCTCACAAAGGGTGGCCAGGCGGCCCGGTCCGGGTTTTTTCTTCTTTTCTTCTTTCTTTCACACGCCTGGTGGGCGGTGCCACCCGATCACAAGGGCTGGCAAGGCTTTCGGAGCCTGGGGAGCGGACACCCGCACAAAGGGTGGCCAGGCGGCCCGGTCCGGGTTTTTTCTTCTTTTCTTCTTTCTTTCACACGCCTGGTGGGCGGTGCCACCCGATCACAAGGGCTGGCAAGGCTTACGTAGCCTGGGGAGCGGACACCCTCACAAAGGGTGGCCAGGCGGCCCGGTCTGGGTTTTTTCTTCTTTTCTTCTTTCTTTCACACGCCTGGTGGGCGGTGCCACCCGATCACAAGGGCTGGCAAGGCTTTCGGAGCCTGGGGAGCGGACACCCTCACAAAGGGTGGCCAGGCGGCCCGGTCCGGGTTTTTTCTTCTTTTCTTCTTTCTTTCACACGCCTGGTGGGCGGTGCCACCCGATCACAAGGGCTGGCAAGGCTTTCGGAGCCTGGGGAGCGGACACCCTCACAAAGGGTGGCCAGGCGGCCCGGTCCGGGTTTTTTCTTCTTTTCTTCTTTCTTTCACACGCCTGGTGGGCGGTGCCACCCGATCACAAGGGCTGGCAAGGCTTTCGGAGCCTGGGGAGCGAACACCCGCACAAAGGGTGGCCAGGCGGCCCGGTCCGGGTTTTTTCTTCTTTTCTTCTTTCTTTCACACGCCTGGTGGGCGGTGCCACCCGATCACAAGGGCTGGCAAGGCTTTCGGAGCCTGGGGAGCGGACACCCGCACAAAGGGTGGCCAGGCGGCCCGGTCCGGGTTTTTTCTTCTTTTCTTCTTTCTTTCACGCGCCTGGTGGGCGGTGCCACCCGATCACAAGGGCTGGCAAGGCTTTCGGAGCCTGGGGAGCGGACACCCGCACAAAGGGTGGCCAGGCGGCCCGGTCCGGGTTTTTTCTTCTTTTCTTCTTTCTTTCACACGCCTGGTGGGCGGTGCCACCCGATCACAAGGGCTGGCAAGGCTTTCGTAGCCTGGGGAGCGGACACCCTCACAAAGGGTGGCCAGGCGGCCCGGTCCGGGTTTTTTCTTCTTTTCTTCTTTCTTTCACACGCCTGGTGGGCGGTGCCACCCGATCACAAGGGCTGGCAAGGCTTTCGGAGCCTGGGGAGCGGACACCCTCACAAAGGGTGGCCAGGCGGCCCGGTCCGGGTTTTTTCTTCTTTTCTTCTTTCTTTCACACGCCTGGTGGGCGGTGCCACGCGATCACAAGGGCTGGCAAGGCTTTCGGAGCCTGGGGAGCGGACACCCGCACAAAGGGTGGCCAGGCGGCCCGGTCCGGGTTTTTTCTTCTTTTCTTCTTTCTTTCACACGCCTGGTGGGCGGTGCCACCCGATCACAAGGGCTGGCAAGGCTTTCGGAGCCTGGGGAGCGGACACCCGCACAAAGGGTGGCCAGGCGGCCCGGTCCGGGTTTTTTCTTCTTTTCTTCTTTCTTTCACACGCCTGGTGGGCGGTGCCACCCGATCAGAAGGGCTGGCAAGGCTTTCGGAGCCTGGGGAGCGGACACCCTCACAAAGGGTGGCCAGGCGGCCCGGTCTGGGTTTTTTCTTCTTTTCTTCTTTCTTTCACACGCCTGGTGGGCGGTGCCACCCGATCACAAGGGCTGGCAAGGCTTTCGGAGCCTGGGGAGCGGACACCCTCACAAAGGGTGGCCAGGCGGCCCGGTCTGGGTTTTTTCTTCTTTTCTTCTTTCTTTCACACGCCTGGTGGGCGGTGCCACCCGATCACAAGGGCTGGCAAGGCTTTCGGAGCCTGGGGAGCGGACACCCTCACAAAGGGTGGCCAGGCGGCCCGGTCCGGGTTTTTTCTTCTTTTCTTCTTTCTTTCACACGCCTGGTGGACGGTGCCACCCGATCACAAGGGCTGGCAAGGCTTTCGGAGCCTGGGGAGCGGACACCCGCACAAAGGGTGGCCAGGCGGCCCGGTCCGGGTTTTTTCTTCTTTTCTTCTTTCTTTCACACGCCTGGTGGGCGGTGCCACCCGATCACAAGGGCTGGCAAGGCTTTCGTAGCCTGGGGAGCGGACACCCTCACAAAGGGTGGCCAGGCGGCCCGGTCCGGGTTTTTTCTTCTTTTCTTCTTTCTTTCACACGCCTGGTGGGCGGTGCCACCCGATCACAAGGGCTGGCAAGGCTTTCGGAGCCTGGGGAGCGGACACCCTCACAAAGGGTGGCCAGGCGGCCCGGTCCGGGTTTTTTCTTCTTTTCTTCTTTCTTTCACACGCCTGGTGGGCGGTGCCACCCGATCAGAAAGGCTGGCAAGGCTTTCGGAGCCTGGGGAGCGGACACCCGCACAAAGGGTGGCCAGGCGGCCCGGTCCGGGTTTTTTCTTCTTTTCTTCTTTCTTTCACACGCCTGGTGGGCGGTGCCTCCCGATCACAAGGGCTGGCAAGGCTTTCGGAGCCTGGGGAGCGGACACCCGCACAAAGGGTGGCCAGGCGGCCCGGTCCGGGTTTTTTCTTCTTTTCTTCTTTCTTTCACACGCCTGGTGGGCGGTGCCACCCGATCACAAGGGCTGGCAAGGCTTTCGGAGCCTGGGGAGCGGACACCCGCACAAAGGGTGGCCAGGCGGCCCGGTCCGGGTTTTTTCTTCTTTTCTTCTTTCTTTCACACGCCTGGTGGGCGGTGCCACCCGATCACAAGGGCTGGCAAGGCTTTCGGAGCCTGGGGAGCGGACACCCGCACAAAGGGTGGCCAGGCGGCCCGGTCTGGGTTTTTTCTTCTTTTCTTCTTTCTTTCACACGCCTGGTGGGCGGTGCCACCCGATCAGAAGGGCTGGCAAGGCTTTCGGAGCCTGGGGAGCGGACACCCGCACAAAGGGTGGCCAGGCGGCCCGGTCCGGGTTTTTTCTTCTTTCTTTCACACGCCTGGTGGGCGGTGCCACCCGATCACAAGGGCTGGCAAGGCTTTCGGAGCCTGGGGAGCGGACACCCTCACAAAGGGTGGCCAGGCGGCCCGGTCCGGGTTTTTTCTTCTTTTCTTCTTTCTTTCACACGCCTGGTGGGCGGTGCCACCCGATCACAAGGGCTGGCAAGGCTTTCGTAGCCTGGGGAGCGGACACCCTCACAAAGGGTGGCCAGGCGGCCCGGTCCGGGTTTTTTCTTCTTTTCTTCTTTCTTTCACACGCCTGGTGGGCGGTGCCACCCGATCACAAGGGCTGGCAAGGCTTTCGGAGCCTGGGGAGCGGACACCCTCACAAAGGGTGGCCAGGCGGCCCGGTCCGGGTTTTTTCTTCTTTTCTTCTTTCTTTCACACGCCTGGTGGGCGGTGCCACCCGATCACAAGGGCTGGCAAGGCTTTCGGAGCCTGGGGAGCGGACACCCGCACAAAGGGTGGCCAGGCGGCCCGGTCCGGGTTTTTTCTTCTTTCTTTCACGCGCCTGGTGGGCGGTGCCACCCGATCACAAGGGCTGGCAAGGCTTTCGGAGCCTGGGGAGCGGACACCCTCACAAATGGTGGCCAGGCGGCCCGGTCTGGGTTTTTTCTTCTTTTCTTCTTTCTTTCACACGCCTGGTGGGCGGTGCCACCCCATCACAAGGGCTGGCAAGGCTTTCGGAGCCTGGGGAGCGGGCACCCGCACAAAGGGTGGCCAGGCGGCCCGGTCTGGGTTTTTTCTTCTTTTCTTCTTTCTTTCACACGCCTGGTGGGCGGTGCCACCCGATCAGAAGGGCTGGCAAGGCTTTCGGAGCCTGGGGAGCGGACACCCGCACAAAGGGTGGCCAGGCGGCCCGGTCCGGGTTTTTTCTTCTTTCTTTCACACGCCTGGTGGGCGGTGCCACCCGATCACAAGGGCTGGCAAGGCTTTCGGAGCCTGGGGAGCGGACACCCTCACAAAGGGTGGCCAGGCGGCCCGGTCCGGGTTTTTTCTTCTTTTCTTCTTTCTTTCACACGCCTGGTGGGCGGTGCCACCCGATCACAAGGGCTGGCAAGGCTTTCGGAGCCTGGGGAGCGGACACCCGCACAAAGGGTGGCCAGGCGGCCCGGTCCGGGTTTTTTCTTCTTTTCTTCTTTCTTTCACACGCCTGGTGGGCGGTGCCACCCGATCACAAGGGCTGGCAAGGCTTTCGGAGCCTGGGGAGCGGACACCCGCACAAAGGGTGGCCAGGCGGCCCGGTCCGGGTTTTTTCTTCTTTTCTTCTTTCTTTCACGCGCCTGGTGGGCGGTGCCACCCGATCACAAGGGCTGGCAAGGCTTTCGGAGCCTGGGGAGCGGACACCCGCACAAAGGGTGGCCAGGCGGCCCGGTCCGGGTTTTTTCTTCTTTTCTTCTTTCTTTCACGCGCCTGGTGGGCGGTGCCACCCGATCACAAGGGCTGGCAAGGCTTTCGGAGCCTGGGGAGCGGACACCCTCACAAAGGGTGGCCAGGCGGCCCGGTCCGGGTTTTTTCTTCTTTTCTTCTTTCTTTCACGCGCCTTGTGGGCGGTGCCACCCCATCACAAGGGCTGGCAAGGCTTTCGGAGCCTGGGGAGCGGACACCCGCACAAAGGGTGGCCAGGCGGCCCGGTCCGGGTTTTTTCTTCTTTTCTTCTTTCTTTCACACGCCTGGTGGGCGGTACCACCCGATCACAAGGGCTGGCAAGGATTTCGGAGCCTGGGGAGCGGACACCCTCACAAAGGGTGGCCAGGCGGCCCGGTCTGGGTTTTTTCTTCTTTTCTTCTTTCTTTCACACGCCTGGTGGGCGGTGCCACCCCATCACAAGGGCTGGCAAGGCTTTCGGAGCCTGGGGAGCGGACACCCGCACAAAGGGTGGCCAGGCAGCCCGGTCCGGGTTTTTTCTTCTTTTCTTCTTTCTTTCACACGCCTGGTGGGCGGTGCCACCCGATCACAAGGGCTGGCAAGGCTTTCGGAGCCTGGGGAGCGGACACCCGCACAAAGGGTGGCCAGGCGGCCCGGTCCGGGTTTTTTCTTCTTTTCTTCTTTCTTTCACACGCCTGGTGGGCGGTGCCACCCGATCACAAGGGCTGGCAAGGCTTTCGGAGCCTGGGGAGCGGACACCCTCACAAATGGTGGCCAGGCGGCCCGGTCCGGGTTTTTTCTTCTTTTCTTCTTTCTTTCACACGCCTGGTGGGCGGTGCCACCCCATCACAAGGGCTGGCAAGGCTTTCGGAGCCTGGGGAGCGGACACCCGCACAAAGGGTGGCCAGGCGGCCCGGTCTGGGTTTTTTCTTCTTTTCTTCTTTCTTTCACACGCCTGGTGGGCGGTGCCACCCGATCAGAAGGGCTGGCAAGGCTTTCGGAGCCTGGGGAGCGGACACCCGCACAAAGGGTGGCCAGGCGGCCCGGTCCGGGTTTTTTCTTCTTTTCTTCTTTCTTTCACACGCCTGGTGGGCGGTGCCACCCGATCACAAGGGCTGGCAAGGCTTTCGGAGCCTGGGGAGCGGACACCCTCACAAAGGGTGGCCAGGCGGCCCGGTCCGCGTTTTTTCTTCTTTTCTTCTTTCTTTCACACGCCTGGTGGGCGGTGCCACCCGATCACAAGGGCTGGCAAGGCTTTCGGAGCCTGGGGAGCGGACACTCGCACAAAGGGTGGCCAGGCGGCCCGGTCCGGGTTTTTTCTTCTTTTCTTCTTTCTTTCACACGCCTGGTGGGCAGTGCCACCCGATCACAAGGGCTGGCAAGGCTTTCGGAGCCTGGGGAGCGGACACCCGCACAAAGGGTGGCCAGGCGGCCCGGTCCGGGTTTTTTCTTCTTTTCTTCTTTCTTTCACACGCCTGGTGGGCGGTGCCACCCGATCACAAGGGCTGGCAAGGCTTTCGTAGCCTGGGGAGCGGACACCCTCACAAAGGGTGGCCAGGCGGCCCGGTCCGGGTTTTTTCTTCTTTTCTTCTTTCTTTCACACGCCTGGTGGGCGGTGCCACCCGATCAGAAGGGCTGGCAAGGCTTTCGGAGCCTGGGGAGCGGACACCCGCACAAAGGGTGGCCAGGCGGCCCGGTCCGGGTTTTTTCTTCTTTCTTTCACACGCCTGGTGGGCGGTGCCACCCGATCACAAGGGCTGGCAAGGCTTTCGGAGCCTGGGGAGCGGACACCCTCACAAAGGGTGGCCAGGCGGCCCGGTCCGGGTTTTTTCTTCTTTTCTTCTTTCTTTCACACGCCTGGTGGGCGGTGCCACCCGATCACAAGGGCTGGCAAGGCTTTCGGAGCCTGGGGAGCGGACACCCTCACAAAGGGTGGCCAGGCGGCCCGGTCCGGGTTTTTTCTTCTTTTCTTCTTTCTTTCACACGCCTGGTGGGCGGTGCCACCCGATCACAAGGGCTGGCAAGGCTTTCGGAGCCTGGGGAGCGGACACCCGCACAAAGGGTGGCCAGGCGGCCCGGTCCGGGTTTTTTCTTCTTTTCTTCTTTCTTTCACGCGCCTGGTGGGCGGTGCCACCCGATCACAAGGGCTGGCAAGGCTTTCGGAGCCTGGGGAGCGGACACCCGCACAAAGGGTGGCCAGGCGGCCCGGTCCGGGTTTTTTCTTCTTTTCTTCTTTCTTTCACGCGCCTGGTGGGCGGTGCCACCCGATCACAAGGGCTGGCAAGGCTTTCGGAGCCTGGGGAGCGGACACCCTCACAAAGGGTGGCCAGGCGGCCCGGTCCGGGTTTTTTCTTCTTTTCTTCTTTCTTTCACGCGCCTTGTGGGCGGTGCCACCCCATCACAAGGGCTGGCAAGGCTTTCGGAGCCTGGGGAGCGGACACCCGCACAAAGGGTGGCCAGGCGGCCCGGTCCGGGTTTTTTCTTCTTTTCTTCTTTCTTTCACACGCCTGGTGGGCGGTACCACCCGATCACAAGGGCTGGCAAGGATTTCGGAGCCTGGGGAGCGGACACCCTCACAAAGGGTGGCCAGGCGGCCCGGTCTGGGTTTTTTCTTCTTTTCTTCTTTCTTTCACACGCCTGGTGGGCGGTGCCACCCCATCACAAGGGCTGGCAAGGCTTTCGGAGCCTGGGGAGCGGACACCCGCACAAAGGGTGGCCAGGCAGCCCGGTCCGGGTTTTTTCTTCTTTTCTTCTTTCTTTCACACGCCTGGTGGGCGGTGCCACCCGATCACAAGGGCTGGCAAGGCTTTTGGAGCCTGGGGAGCGGACACCCGCACAAAGGGTGGCCAGGCGGCCCGGTCCGGGTTTTTTCTTCTTTTCTTCTTTCTTTCACACGCCTGGTGGGCAGTGCCACCCGATCACAAGGGCTGGCAAGGCTTTCGGAGCCTGGGGAGCGGACACCCTCACAAATGGTGGCCAGGCGGCCCGGTCCGGGTTTTTTCTTCTTTTCTTCTTTCTTTCACACGCCTGGTGGGCGGTGCCACCCCATCACAAGGGCTGGCAAGGCTTTCGGAGCCTGGGGAGCGGACACCCGCACAAAGGGTGGCCAGGCGGCCCGGTCTGGGTTTTTTCTTCTTTTCTTCTTTCTTTCACACGCCTGGTGGGCGGTGCCACCCCATCACAAGGGCTGGCAAGGCTTTCGGAGCCTGGGGAGCGGACACCTGCACAAAGGGTGGCCAGGCGGCCCGGTCCGGGTTTTTTCTTCTTTTCTTCTTTCTTTCACACGCCTGGTGGGCGGTGCCACCCGATCACAAGGGCTGGCAAGGCTTTCGGAGCCTGGGGAGCGGACACCCTCACAAAGGGTGGCCAGGCGGCCCGGTCCGGGTTTTTTCTTCTTTTCTTCTTTCTTTCACACGCCTGGTGGGCGGTGCCACCCGATCACAAGGGCTGGCAAGGCTTTCGGAGCCTGGGGAGCGGACACCCTCACAAAGGGTGGCCAGGCGGCCCGGTCCGGGTTTTTTCTTCTTTTCTTCTTTCTTTCACACGCCTGGTGGGCGGTGCCACCCGATCACAAGGGCTGGCAAGGCTTTCGGAGCCTGGGGAGCGGACACCCTCACAAAGGGTGGCCAGGCGGCCCGGTCTGGGTTTTTTCTTCTTTTCTTCTTTCTTTCACACGCCTGGTGGGCGGTGCCACCCGATCACAAGGGCTGGCAAGGCTTTCGGAGCCTGGGGAGCGGACACCCTCACAAAGGGTGGCCAGGCGGCCCGGTCCGGGTTTTTTCTTCTTTTCTTCTTTCTTTCACACGCCTGGTGGACGGTGCCACCCGATCACAAGGGCTGGCAAGGCTTTCGGAGCCTGGGGAGCGGACACCCTCACAAAGGGTGGCCAGGCGGCCCGGTCCGGGTTTTTTCTTCTTTTCTTCTTTCTTTCACACGCCTGGTGGGTGGTGCCACCCCATCACAAGGGCTGGCAAGGCTTTCGGAGCCTGGGGAGCGGACACCCGCACAAAGGGTGGCCAGGCGGCCCGGTCCGGGTTTTTTCTTCTTTTCTTCTTTCTTTCACACGCCTGGTGGGCGGTGCCACCCGATCACAAGGGCTGGCAAGGCTTTCGTAGCCTGGGGAGCGGACACCCTCACAAAGGGTGGCCAGGCGGCCCGGTCCGGGTTTTTTCTTCTTTTCTTCTTTCTTTCACACGCCTGGTGGGCGGTGCCACCCGATCACAAGGGCTGGCAAGGCTTTCGGAGCCTGGGGAGCGGACACCCTCACAAAGGGTGGCCAGGCGGCCCGGTCCGGGTTTTTTCTTCTTTTCTTCTTTCTTTCACACGCCTGGTGGGCGGTGCCACCCGATCAGAAGGGCTGGCAAGGCTTTCGGAGCCTGGGGAGCGGACACCCGCACAAAGGGTGGCCAGGCAGCCCGGTCCGGGTTTTTTCTTCTTTTCTTCTTTCTTTCACACGCCTGGTGGGCGGTGCCACCCGATCACAAGGGCTGGCAAGGCTTTCGGAGCCTGGGGAGCGGACACCCTCACAAAGGGTGGCCAGGCGGCCCGGTCCGGGTTTTTTCTTCTTTTCTTCTTTCTTTCACACGCCTGGTGGGCTGTGCCACCCGATCACAAGGGCTGGCAAGGCTTTCGGAGCCTGGGGAGCGGACACCCTCACAAAGGGTGGCCAGGCGGCCCGGTCCGGGTTTTTTCTTCTTTTCTTCTTTCTTTCACACGCCTGGTGGGCGGTGCCACCCGATCACAAGGGCTGGCAAGGCTTTCGGAGCCTGGGGAGCGAACACCCGCACAAAGGGTGGCCAGGCGGCCCGGTCCGGGTTTTTTCTTCTTTTCTTCTTTCTTTCACACGCCTGGTGGGCGGTGCCACCCGATCAGAAGGGCTGGCAAGGCATTCGGAGCCTGGGGAGCGGACACCCTCACAAAGGGTGGCCAGGCGGCCCGGTCCGGGTTTTTTCTTCTTTTCTTCTTTCTTTCACACGCCTGGTGGGCGGTGCCACCCGATCACAAGGGCTGGCAAGGCTTTCGGAGCCTGGGGAGCGGACACCCGCACAAAGGGTGGCCAGGCGGCCCGGTCCGGGTTTTTTCTTCTTTTCTTCTTTCTTTCACGCGCCTGGTGGGCGGTGCCACCCGATCACAAGGGCTGGCAAGGCTTTCGGAGCCTGGGGAGCGGACACCCTCACAAAGGGTGGCCAGGCGGCCCGGTCCGGGTTTTTTCTTCTTTTCTTCTTTCTTTCACACGCCTGGTGGGCGGTGCCACCCGATCAGAAGGGCTGGCAAGGCTTTCGGAGCCTGGGGAGCGGACACCCGCACAAAGGGTGGCCAGGCAGCCCGGTCCGGGTTTTTTCTTCTTTTCTTCTTTCTTTCACACGCCTGGTGGGCGGTGCCACCCGATCACAAGGGCTGGCAAGGCTTTCGGAGCCTGGGGAGCGGACACCCTCACAAAGGGTGGCCAGGCGGCCCGGTCCGGGTTTTTTCTTCTTTTCTTCTTTCTTTCACACGCCTGGTGGGCGGTGCCACCCGATCACAAGGGCTGGCAAGGCTTTCGGAGCCTGGGGAGCGGACACCCTCACAAAGGGTGGCCAGGCGGCCCGGTCCGGGTTTTTTCTTCTTTTCTTCTTTCTTTCACACGCCTGGTGGGCGGTGCCACCCGATCACAAGGGCTGGCAAGGCTTTCGGAGCCTGGGGAGCGGACACCCGCACAAAGGGTGGCCAGGCGGCCCGGTCCGGGTTTTTTCTTCTTTTCTTCTTTCTTTCACACGCCTGGTGGGCGGTGCCACCCGATCACAAGGGCTGGCAAGGCTTTCGTAGCCTGGGGAGCGGACACCCTCACAAAGGGTGGCCAGGCGGCCCGGTCCGGGTTTTTTCTTCTTTTCTTCTTTCTTTCACACGCCTGGTGGGCGGTGCCACCCGATCACAAGGGCTGGCAAGGCTTTCGGAGCCTGGGGAGCGGACACCCTCACAAAGGGTGGCCAGGCGGCCCGGTCCGGGTTTTTTCTTCTTTTCTTCTTTCTTTCACACGCCTGGTGGGCGGTGCCACCCGATCAGAAGGGCTGGCAAGGCTTTCGGAGCCTGGGGAGCGGACACCCGCACAAAGGGTGGCCAGGCAGCCCGGTCCGGGTTTTTTCTTCTTTTCTTCTTTCTTTCACACGCCTGGTGGGCGGTGCCACCCGATCACAAGGGCTGGCAAGGCTTTCGGAGCCTGGGGAGCGGACACCCTCACAAAGGGTGGCCAGGCGGCCCGGTCCGGGTTTTTTCTTCTTTTCTTCTTTCTTTCACACGCCTGGTGGGCGGTGCCACCCGATCACAAGGGCTGGCAAGGCTTTCGGAGCCTGGGGAGCGGACACCCTCACAAAGGGTGGCCAGGCGGCCCGGTCCGGGTTTTTTCTTCTTTTCTTCTTTCTTTCACACGCCTGGTGGGCGGTGCCACCCGATCACAAGGGCTGGCAAGGCTTTCGGAGCCTGGGGAGCGAACACCCGCACAAAGGGTGGCCAGGCGGCCCGGTCCGGGTTTTTTCTTCTTTTCTTCTTTCTTTCACACGCCTGGTGGGCGGTGCCACCCGATCAGAAGGGCTGGCAAGGCATTCGGAGCCTGGGGAGCGGACACCCTCACAAAGGGTGGCCAGGCGGCCCGGTCCGGGTTTTTTCTTCTTTTCTTCTTTCTTTCACACGCCTGGTGGGCGGTGCCACCCGATCACAAGGGCTGGCAAGGCTTTCGGAGCCTGGGGAGCGGACACCCGCACAAAGGGTGGCCAGGCGGCCCGGTCCGGGTTTTTTCTTCTTTTCTTCTTTCTTTCACGCGCCTGGTGGGCGGTGCCACCCGATCACAAGGGCTGGCAAGGCTTTCGGAGCCTGGGGAGCGGACACCCTCACAAAGGGTGGCCAGGCGGCCCGGTCCGGGTTTTTTCTTCTTTTCTTCTTTCTTTCACGCGCCTTGTGGGCGGTGCCACCCCATCACAAGGGCTGGCAAGGCTTTCGGAGCCTGGGGAGCGGACACCCGCACAAAGGGTGGCCAGGCGGCCCGGTCCGGGTTTTTTCTTCTTTTCTTCTTTCTTTCACACGCCTGGTGGGCGGTGCCACCCGATCACAAGGGCTGGCAAGGATTTCGGAGCCTGGGGAGAGGACACCCACACAAAGGGTGGCCAGGCGGCCCGGTCTGGGTTTTTTCTTCTTTTCTTCTTTCTTTCACACGCCTGGTGGGCGGTGCCACCCCATCACAAGGGCTGGCAAGGCTTTCGGAGCCTGGGGAGCGGACACCCGCACAAAGGGTGGCCAGGCGGCCCGGTCCGGGTTTTTTCTTCTTTTCTTCTTTCTTTCACACGCCTGGTGGGCGGTGCCACCCGATCACAAGGGCTGGCAAGGCTTTCGGAGCCTGGGGAGCGGACACCCGCACAAAGGGTGGCCAGGCGGCCCGGTCCGGGTTTTTTCTTCTTTTCTTCTTTCTTTCACACGCCTGGTGGGCGGTGCCACCCGATCACAAGGGCTGGCAAGGCTTTCGTAGCCTGGGGAGCGGACACCCTCACAAAGGGTGGCCAGGCGGCCCGGTCCGGGTTTTTTCTTCTTTTCTTCTTTCTTTCACACGCCTGGTGGGCGGTGCCACCCGATCACAAGGGCTGGCAAGGCTTTCGGAGCCTGGGGAGCGGACACCCGCACAAAGGGTGGCCAGGCGGCCCGGTCCGGGTTTTTTCTTCTTTTCTTCTTTCTTTCACACGCCTGGTGGGCGGTGCCTCCCGATCACAAGGGCTGGCAAGGCTTTCGGAGCCTGGGGAGCGGACACCCGCACAAAGGGTGGCCAGGCGGCCCGGTCCGGGTTTTTTCTTCTTTTCTTCTTTCTTTCACACGCCTGGTGGGCGGTGCCACCCGATCACAAGGGCTGGCAAGGCTTTCGGAGCCTGGGGAGCGGACACCCGCACAAAGGGTGGCCAGGCGGCCCGGTCCGGGTTTTTTCTTCTTTTCTTCTTTCTTTCACACGCCTGGTGGGCGGTGCCACCCGATCACAAGGGCTGGCAAGGCTTTCGGAGCCTGGGGAGCGGACACCCTCACAAATGGTGGCCAGGCGGCCCGGTCCGGGTTTTTTCTTCTTTTCTTCTTTCTTTCACACGCCTGGTGGGCGGTGCCACCCCATCACAAGGGCTGGCAAGGCTTTCGGAGCCTGGGGAGCGGACACCCGCACAAAGGGTGGCCAGGCGGCCCGGTCCGGGTTTTTTCTTCTTTTCTTCTTTCTTTCACGCGCCTGGTGGGCGGTGCCACCCGATCACAAGGGCTGGCAAGGCTTTCGGAGCCTGGGGAGCGGACACCCTCACAAAGGGTGGCCAGGCGGCCCGGTCCGGGTTTTTTCTTCTTTTCTTCTTTCTTTCACGCGCCTTGTGGGCGGTACCACCCCATCACAAGGGCTGGCAAGGCTTTCGGAGCCTGGGGAGCGGACACCCGCACAAAGGGTGGCCAGGCGGCCCGGTCCGGGTTTTTTCTTCTTTTCTTCTTTCTTTCACACGCCTGGTGGACGGTGCCACCCGATCACAAGGGCTGGCAAGGCTTTCGGAGCCTGGGGAGCGGACACCCTCACAAAGGGTGGCCAGGCGGCCCGGTCCGGGTTTTTTCTTCTTTTCTTCTTTCTTTCACACGCCTGGTGGGCGGTGCCACCCGATCACAAGGGCTGGCAAGGCTTTCGGAGCCTGGGGAGAGGACACCCTCACAAAGGGTGGCCAGGCGGCCCGGTCCGGGTTTTTTCTTCTTTTCTTCTTTCTTTCACACGCCTGGTGGGTGGTGCCACCCCATCACAAGGGCTGGCAAGGCTTTCGGAGCCTGGGGAGCGGACACCCGCACAAAGGGTGGCCAGGCAGCCCGGTCCGGGTTTTTTCTTCTTTTCTTCTTTCTTTCACACGCCTGGTGGGCGGTGCCACCTGATCACAAGGGCTGGCAAGGCTTTCGGAGCCTGGGGAGCGGACACCCTCACAAAGGGTGGCCAGGCGGCCCGGTCCGGGTTTTTTCTTCTTTTCTTCTTTCTTTCACACGCCTGGTGGGCGGTGCCACCCGATCACAAGGGCTGGCAAGGCTTTCGTAGCCTGGGGAGCGGACACCCTCACAAAGGGTGGCCAGGCGGCCCGGTCTGGGTTTTTTCTTCTTTTCTTCTTTCTTTCACACGCCTGGTGGGCGGTGCCACCCGATCACAAGGGCTGGCAAGGCTTTCGGAGCCTGGGGAGCGGACACCCTCACAAAGGGTGGCCAGGCGGCCCGGTCCGGGTTTTTTCTTCTTTTCTTCTTTCTTTCACACGCCTGGTGGGCGGTGCCACCCGATCACAAGGGCTGGCAAGGATTTCGGAGCCTGGGGAGCGGACACCCACACAAAGGGTGGCCAGGCGGCCCGGTCCGGGTTTTTTCTTCTTTTCTTCTTTCTTTCACACGCCTGGTGGGCGGTGCCACCCGATCACAAGGGCTGGCAAGGCTTTCGGAGCCTGGGGAGCGGACACCCTCACAAAGGGTGGCCAGGCGGCCCGGTCCGGGTTTTTTCTTCTTTTCTTCTTTCTTTCACACGCCTGGTGGGCGGTGCCACCCGATCACAAGGGCTGGCAAGGCTTTCGGAGCCTGGGGAGCGGACACCCGCACAAAGGGTGGCCAGGCAGCCCGGTCCGGGTTTTTTCTTCTTTTCTTCTTTCTTTCACACGCCTGGTGGGCGGTGCCACCCGATCAGAAGGGCTGGCAAGGCTTTCGGAGCCTGGGGAGCGGACACCCTCACAAAGGGTGGCCAGGCGGCCCGGTCCGGGTTTTTTCTTCTTTTCTTCTTTCTTTCACACGCCTGGTGGGCGGTGCCACCCGATCACAAGGGCTGGCAAGGCTTTCGGAGCCTGGGGAGCGGACACCCTCACAAAGGGTGGCCAGGCGGCCCGGTCCGGGTTTTTTCTTCTTTTCTTCTTTCTTTCACACGCCTGGTGGGCGGTGCCACCCGATCACAAGGGCTGGCAAGGATTTCGGAGCCTGGGGAGCGGACACCCACACAAAGGGTGGCCAGGCGGCCCGGTCCGGGTTTTTTCTTCTTTTCTTCTTTCTTTCACACGCCTGGTGGGCGGTGCCACCCGATCACAAGGGCTGGCAAGGCTTTCGGAGCCTGGGGAGCGGACACCCGCACAAAGGGTGGCCAGGCGGCCCGGTCCGGGTTTTTTCTTCTTTTCTTCTTTCTTTCACACGCCTGGTGGGCAGTGCCACCCGATCACAAGGGCTGGCAAGGCTTACGTAGCCTGGGGAGCGGACACCCTCACAAAGGGTGGCCAGGCGGCCCGGTCCGGGTTTTTTCTTCTTTTCTTCTTTCTTTCACACGCCTGGTGGGCGGTGCCACCCGATCACAAGGGCTGGCAAGGCTTTCGGAGCCTGGGGAGCGGACACCCTCACAAAGGGTGGCCAGGCGGCCCGGTCCGGGTTTTTTCTTCTTTTCTTCTTTCTTTCACACGCCTGGTGGGCGGTGCCACCCGATCACAAGGGCTGGCAAGGCTTTCGGAGCCTGGGGAGCGAACACCCGCACAAAGGGTGGCCAGGCGGCCCGGTCCGGGTTTTTTCTTCTTTTCTTCTTTCTTTCACACGCCTGGTGGGCGGTGCCACCTGATCACAAGGGCTGGCAAGGCTTTCGGAGCCTGGGGAGCGGACACCCTCACAAAGGGTGGCCAGACGGCCCGGTCCGGGTTTTTTCTTCTTTTCTTCTTTCTTTCACACGCCTGGTGGGCGGTGCCACCCGATCACAAGGGCTGGCAAGGCTTTCGGAGCCTGGGGAGCGGACACCCGCACAAAGGGTGGCCAGGCGGCCCGGTCCGGGTTTTTTCTTCTTTTCTTCTTTCTTTCACACGCCTGGTGGGCGGTGCCACCCGATCACAAGGGCTGGCAAGGCTTACGTAGCCTGGGGAGCGGACACCCTCACAAAGGGTGGCCAGGCGGCCCGGTCCGGGTTTTTTCTTCTTTTCTTCTTTCTTTCACACGCCTGGTGGGCGGTGCCACCCGATCACAAGGGCTGGCAAGGCTTACGTAGCCTGGGGAGCGGACACCCTCACAAAGGGTGGCCAGGCGGCCCGGTCCGGGTTTTTTCTTCTTTTCTTCTTTCTTTCACACGCCTGGTGGGCGGTGCCACCCGATCACAAGGGCTGGCAAGGCTTTCGGAGCCTGGGGAGAGAACACCCGCACAAAGGGTGGCCAGGCGGCCCGGTCCGGGTTTTTTCTTCTTTTCTTCTTTCTTTCACACGCCTGGTGGGCGGTGCCACCCGATCACAAGGGCTGGCAAGGCTTTCGGAGCCTGGGGAGCGGACACCCTCACAAAGGGTGGCCAGGCGGCCCGGTCCGGGTTTTTTCTTCTTTTCTTCTTTCTTTCACACGCCTGGTGGGCGGTGCCACCCGATCACAAGGGCTGGCAAGGCTTTCGGAGCCTGGGGAGCGGACACCCGCACAAAGGGTGGCCAGGCGGCCCGGTCCGGGTTTTTTCTTCTTTTCTTCTTTCTTTCACACGCCTGGTGGGCGGTGCCACCCGATCACAAGGGCTGGCAAGGCTTTCGGAGCCTGGGGAGCGGACACCCTCACAAAGGGTGGCCAGGCGGCCCGGTCCGGGTTTTTTCTTCTTTTCTTCTTTCTTTCACACGCCTGGTGGGCGGTGCCACCCGATCACAAGGGCTGGCAAGGCTTTCGTAGCCTGGGGAGCGGACACCCTCGCAAAGGGTGGCCAGGCGGCCCGGTCCGGGTTTTTTCTTCTTTTCTTCTTTCTTTCACACGCCTGGTGGGCGGTGCCACCCGATCACAAGGGCTGGCAAGGCTTTCGGAGCCTGGGGAGCGGACACCCTCACAAAGGGTGGCCAGGCGGCCCGGTCCGGGTTTTTTCTTCTTTTCTTCTTTCTTTCACACGCCTGGTGGGCGGTGCCACCCGATCACAAGGGCTGGCAAGGCTTTCGTAGCCTGGGGAGCGGACACCCTCGCAAAGGGTGGCCAGGCGGCCCGGTCCGGGTTTTTTCTTCTTTTCTTCTTTCTTTCACACGCCTGGTGGGCGGTGCCACCCCATCACAAGGGCTGGCAAGGCTTTCGGAGCCTGGGGAGCGGACACCCTCACAAAGGGTGGCCAGGCGGCCCGGTCCGGGTTTTTTCTTCTTTTCTTCTTTCTTTCACGCGCCTTGTGGGCGGTGCCACCCCATCACAAGGGCTGGCAAGGCTTTCGGAGCCTGGGGAGCGGACACCCGCACAAAGGGTGGCCAGGCGGCCCGGTCCGGGTTTTTTCTTCTTTTCTTCTTTCTTTCACACGCCTGGTGGGCGGTGCCACCCGATCACAAGGGCTGGCAAGGATTTCGGAGCCTGGGGAGCGGACACCCACACAAAGGGTGGCCAGGCGGCCCGGTCTGGGTTTTTTCTTCTTTTCTTCTTTCTTTCACACGCCTGGTGGGCGGTGCCACCCCATCACAAGGGCTGGCAAGGCTTTCGGAGCCTGGGGAGCGGACACCCGCACAAAGGGTGGCCAGGCGGCCCGGTCCGGGTTTTTTCTTCTTTTCTTCTTTCTTTCACACGCCTGGTGGGCGGTGCCACCCCATCACAAGGGCTGGCAAGGCTTTCGGAGCCTGGGGAGCGGACACCCGCACAAAGGGTGGCCAGGCGGCCCGGTCCGGGTTTTTTCTTCTTTTCTTCTTTCTTTCACACGCCTGGTGGGCGGTGCCACCCGATCACAAGGGCTGGCAAGGCTTTCGGAGCCTGGGGAGCGGACACCCGCACAAAGGGTGGCCAGGCGGCCCGGTCCGGGTTTTTTCTTCTTTTCTTCTTTCTTTCACACGCCTGGTGGGCGGTGCCACCCGATCACAAGGGCTGGCAAGGCTTTCGGAGCCTGGGGAGCGGACACCCGCACAAAGGGTGGCCAGGCGGCCCGGTCCGGGTTTTTTCTTCTTTTCTTCTTTCTTTCACACGCCTGGTGGGCGGTGCCACCCGATCACAAGGGCTGGCAAGGCTTTCGGAGCCTGGGGAGCGGACACCCTCACAAAGGGTGGCCAGGCGGCCCGGTCCGGGTTTTTTCTTCTTTTCTTCTTTCTTTCACACGCCTGGTGGGCGGTGCCACCCCATCACAAGGGCTGGCAAGGCTTTCGGAGCCTGGGGAGCGGACACCCGCACAAAGGGTGGCCAGGCGGCCCGGTCCGGGTTTTTTCTTCTTTTCTTCTTTCTTTCACACGCCTGGTGGGCGGTGCCACCCGATCACAAGGGCTGGCAAGGATTTCGGAGCCTGGGGAGCGGACACCCGCACAAAGGGTGGCCAGGCGGCCCGGTCTGGGTTTTTTCTTCTTTTCTTCTTTCTTTCACACGCCTGGTGGGCGGTGCCACCCCATCACAAGGGCTGGCAAGGCTTTCGGAGCCTGGGGAGCGGACACCCGCACAAAGGGTGGCCAGGCGGCCCGGTCCGGGTTTTTTCTTCTTTTCTTCTTTCTTTCACACGCCTGGTGGGCGGTGCCACCCGATCACAAGGGCTGGCAAGGCTTTCGGAGCCTGGGGAGCGGACACCCGCACAAAGGGTGGCCAGGCGGCCCGGTCCGGGTTTTTTCTTCTTTTCTTCTTTCTTTCACACGCCTGGTGGGCGGTGCCACCCGATCACAAGGGCTGGCAAGGCTTTCGGAGCCTGGGGAGCGGACACCCTCACAAAGGGTGGCCAGGCGGCCCGGTCCGGGTTTTTTCTTCTTTTCTTCTTTCTTTCACACGCCTGGTGGGCGGTGCCACCCGATCACAAGGGCTGGCAAGGCTTTCGGAGCCTGGGGAGCGGACACCCGCACAAAGGGTGGCCAGGCGGCCCGGTCCGGGTTTTTTCTTCTTTTCTTCTTTCTTTCACACGCCTGGTGGGCGGTGCCACCCCATCACAAGGGCTGGCAAGGCTTTCGGAGCCTGGGGAGCGGACACCCGCACAAAGGGTGGCCAGGCGGCCCGGTCCGGGTTTTTTCTTCTTTTCTTCTTTCTTTCACACGCCTGGTGGGCGGTGCCACCCGATCACAAGGGCTGGCAAGGCTTTCGGAGCCTGGGGAGAGGACACCCTCACAAAGGGTGGCCAGGCGGCCCGGTCCGGGTTTTTTCTTCTTTTCTTCTTTCTTTCACACGCCTGGTGGGTGGTGCCACCCGATGACAAGGGCTGGCAAGGCTTTCGGAGCCTGGGGAGCGGACACCCGCACAAAGGGTGGCCAGGCGGCCCGGTCCGGGTTTTTTCTTCTTTTCTTCTTTCTTTCACACGCCTGGTGGACGGTGCCACCCGATCACAAGGGCTGGCAAGGCTTTCGGAGCCTGGGGAGCGGACACCCTCACAAAGGGTGGCCAGGAGGCCCGGTCCGGGTTTTTTCTTCTTTTCTTCTTTCTTTCACACGCCTGGTGGGCGGTGCCACCCGATCACAAGGGCTGGCAAGGCTTTCGGAGCCTGGGGAGCGGACACCCTCACAAAGGGTGGCCAGGCGGCCCGGTCCGGGTTTTTTCTTCTTTTCTTCTTTCTTTCACACGCCTGGTGGGTGGTGCCACCCCATCACAAGGGCTGGCAAGGCTTTCGGAGCCTGGGGAGCGGACACCCGCACAAAGGGTGGCCAGGCGGCCCGGTCCGGGTTTTTTCTTCTTTTCTTCTTTCTTTCACACGCCTGGTGGGCGGTGCCACCCGATCACAAGGGCTGGCAAGGCTTTCGGAGCCTGGGGAGCGGACACCCGCACAAAGGGTGGCCAGGCGGCCCGGTCCGGGTTTTTTCTTCTTTTCTTCTTTCTTTCACACGCCTGGTGGGCGGTGCCACCCGATCACAAGGGCTGGCAAGGCTTTCGGAGCCTGGGGAGCGGACACCCTCACAAAGGGTGGCCAGGCGGCCCGGTCCGGGTTTTTTCTTCTTTTCTTCTTTCTTTCACACGCCTGGTGGGCGGTGCCACCCGATCACAAGGGCTGGCAAGGCTTTCGTAGCCTGGGGAGCGGACACCCTCACAAAGGGTGGCCAGGCGGCCCGGTCCGGGTTTTTTCTTCTTTTCTTCTTTCTTTCACACGCCTGGTGGGCGGTGCCACCCGATCACAAGGGCTGGCAAGGCTTTCGGAGCCTGGGGAGCGGACACCCTCACAAAGGGTGGCCAGGCGGCCCGGTCCGGGTTTTTTCTTCTTTTCTTCTTTCTTTCACACGCCTGGTGGGCGGTGCCACCCGATCACAAGGGCTGGCAAGGCTTACGTAGCCTGGGGAGCGGACACCCTCACAAAGGGTGGCCAGGCGGCCCGGTCTGGGTTTTTTCTTCTTTTCTTCTTTCTTTCACACGCCTGGTGGGCGGTGCCACCCGATCACAAGGGCTGGCAAGGCTTTCGGAGCCTGGGGAGCGGACACCCTCACAAAGGGTGGCCAGGCGGCCCGGTCCGGGTTTTTTCTTCTTTTCTTCTTTCTTTCACACGCCTGGTGGGCGGTGCCACCCGATCACAAGGGCTGGCAAGGCTTTCGGAGCCTGGGGAGCGGACACCCTCACAAAGGGTGGCCAGGCGGCCCGGTCCGGGTTTTTTCTTCTTTTCTTCTTTCTTTCACACGCCTGGTGGGCGGTGCCACCCGATCACAAGGGCTGGCAAGGCTTTCGGAGCCTGGGGAGCGAACACCCGCACAAAGGGTGGCCAGGCGGCCCGGTCCGGGTTTTTTCTTCTTTTCTTCTTTCTTTCACACGCCTGGTGGGCGGTGCCACCCGATCACAAGGGCTGGCAAGGCTTTCGGAGCCTGGGGAGCGGACACCCGCACAAAGGGTGGCCAGGCGGCCCGGTCCGGGTTTTTTCTTCTTTTCTTCTTTCTTTCACGCGCCTGGTGGGCGGTGCCACCCGATCACAAGGGCTGGCAAGGCTTTCGGAGCCTGGGGAGCGGACACCCGCACAAAGGGTGGCCAGGCGGCCCGGTCCGGGTTTTTTCTTCTTTTCTTCTTTCTTTCACACGCCTGGTGGGCGGTGCCACCCGATCACAAGGGCTGGCAAGGCTTTCGTAGCCTGGGGAGCGGACACCCTCACAAAGGGTGGCCAGGCGGCCCGGTCCGGGTTTTTTCTTCTTTTCTTCTTTCTTTCACACGCCTGGTGGGCGGTGCCACCCGATCACAAGGGCTGGCAAGGCTTTCGGAGCCTGGGGAGCGGACACCCTCACAAAGGGTGGCCAGGCGGCCCGGTCCGGGTTTTTTCTTCTTTTCTTCTTTCTTTCACACGCCTGGTGGGCGGTGCCACGCGATCACAAGGGCTGGCAAGGCTTTCGGAGCCTGGGGAGCGGACACCCGCACAAAGGGTGGCCAGGCGGCCCGGTCCGGGTTTTTTCTTCTTTTCTTCTTTCTTTCACACGCCTGGTGGGCGGTGCCACCCGATCACAAGGGCTGGCAAGGCTTTCGGAGCCTGGGGAGCGGACACCCTCACAAAGGGTGGCCAGGCGGCCCGGTCCGGGTTTTTTCTTCTTTTCTTCTTTCTTTCACACGCCTGGTGGGCGGTGCCACCCGATCACAAGGGCTGGCAAGGCTTTCGTAGCCTGGGGAGCGGACACCCTCACAAAGGGTGGCCAGGCGGCCCGGTCCGGGTTTTTTCTTCTTTTCTTCTTTCTTTCACACGCCTGGTGGGCGGTGCCACCCGATCACAAGGGCTGGCAAGGCTTTCGGAGCCTGGGGAGCGGACACCCTCACAAAGGGTGGCCAGGCGGCCCGGTCCGGGTTTTTTCTTCTTTTCTTCTTTCTTTCACACGCCTGGTGGGCGGTGCCACCCCATCACAAGGGCTGGCAAGGCTTTCGTAGCCTGGGGAGCGGACACCCGCACAAAGGGTGGCCAGGCGGCCCGGTCCGGGTTTTTTCTTCTTTTCTTCTTTCTTTCACACGCCTGGTGGGCGGTGCCACCCGATCACAAGGGCTGGCAAGGCTTTCGTAGCCTGGGGAGCGGACACCCTCACAAAGGGTGGCCAGGCGGCCCGGTCCGGGTTTTTTCTTCTTTTCTTCTTTCTTTCACACGCCTGGTGGGCGGTGCCACCCGATCACAAGGGCTGGCAAGGCTTTCGGAGCCTGGGGAGCGGACACCCGCACAAAGGGTGGCCAGGCGGCCCGGTCCGGGTTTTTTCTTCTTTTCTTCTTTCTTTCACACGCCTGGTGGGCGGTGCCTCCCGATCACAAGGGCTGGCAAGGCTTTCGGAGCCTGGGGAGCGGACACCCGCACAAAGGGTGGCCAGGCGGCCCGGTCCGGGTTTTTTCTTCTTTTCTTCTTTCTTTCACACGCCTGGTGGGCGGTGCCACCCGATCACAAGGGCTGGCAAGGCTTACGTAGCCTGGGGAGCGGACACCCGCACAAAGGGTGGCCAGGCGGCCCGGTCCGGGTTTTTTCTTCTTTTCTTCTTTCTTTCACACGCCTGGTGGGCGGTGCCACCAGATCACAAGGGCTGGCAAGGCTTTCGGAGCCTGGGGAGCGGACACCCGCACAAAGGGTGGCCAGGCCGCCCGGTCCGGGTTTTTTCTTCTTTTCTTCTTTCTTTCACACGCCTGGTGGGCGGTGCCACCCGATCACAAGGGCTGGCAAGGCTTTCGTAGCCTGGGGAGCGGACACCCTCACAAAGGGTGGCCAGGCGGCCCGGTCCGGGTTTTTTCTTCTTTTCGTCTTTCTTTCACACGCCTGGTGGGCGGTGCCACCCGATCACAAGGGCTGGCAAGGCTTTCGGAGCCTGGGGAGCGGACACCCGCACAAAGGGTGGCCAGGCGGCCCGGTCCGGGTTTTTTCTTCTTTTCTTCTTTCTTTCACACGCCTGGTGGGCGGTGCCTCCCGATCACAAGGGCTGGCAAGGCTTTCGGAGCCTGGGGAGCGGACACCCGCACAAAGGGTGGCCAGGCGGCCCGGTCCGGGTTTTTTCTTCTTTTCTTCTTTCTTTCACACGCCTGGTGGGCGGTGCCACCCGATCACAAGGGCTGGCAAGGCTTTCGGAGCCTGGGGAGCGGACACCCTCACAAAGGGTGGCCAGGCGGCCCGGTCCGGGTTTTTTCTTCTTTTCTTCTTTCTTTCACACGCCTGGTGGGCGGTGCCACCCGATCACAAGGGCTGGCAAGGCTTTCGGAGCCTGGGGAGAGGACACCCTCACAAAGGGTGGCCAGGCGGCCCGGTCCGGGTTTTTTCTTCTTTTCTTCTTTCTTTCACACGCCTGGTGGGCGGTGCCACCCGATCACAAGGGCTGGCAAGGCTTTCGGAGCCTGGGGAGCGGACACCCTCACAAAGGGTGGCCAGGCGGCCCGGTCCGGGTTTTTTCTTCTTTTCTTCTTTCTTTCACACGCCTGGTGGGCGGTGCCAGCCGATCACAAGGGCTGGCAAGGCTTTCGTAGCCTGGGGAGCGGACACCCTCACAAAGGGTGGCCAGGCGGCCCGGTCCGGGTTTTTTCTTCTTTTCGTCTTTCTTTCACACGCCTGGTGGGCGGTGCCACCCGATCACAAGGGCTGGCAAGGCTTTCGGAGCCTGGGGAGCGGACACCCGCACAAAGGGTGGCCAGGCGGCCCGGTCCGGGTTTTTTCTTCTTTTCTTCTTTCTTTCACACGCCTGGTGGGCGGTGCCTCCCGATCACAAGGGCTGGCAAGGCTTTCGGAGCCTGGGGAGCGGACACCCGCACAAAGGGTGGCCAGGCGGCCCGGTCCGGGTTTTTTCTTCTTTTCTTCTTTCTTTCACACGCCTGGTGGGCGGTGCCACCCGATCACAAGGGCTGGCAAGCCTTTCGGAGCCTGGGGAGCGGACACCCTCACAAAGGGTGGCCAGGCGGCCCGGTCCGGGTTTTTTCTTCTTTTCTTCTTTCTTTCACACGCCTGGTGGGCGGTGCCACCTGATCACAAGGGCTGGCAAGGCTTTCGGAGCCTGGGGAGCGGACACCCTCACAAAGGGTGGCCAGGCGGCCCGGTCCGGGTTTTCTCTTCTTTTCTTCTTTCTTTCACACGCCTGGTGGGCGGTGCCACCCGATCACAAGGGCTGGCAAGGCTTTCGTAGCCTGGGGAGAGGACACCCGCACAAAGGGTGGCCAGGCGGCCCGGTCCGGGTTTTTTCTTCTTTTCTTCTTTCTTTCACACGCCTGGTGGGCGGTGCCACCCGATCACAAGGGCTGGCAAGGCTTTCGGAGCCTGGGGAGAGGACACCCGCACAAAGGGTGGCCAGGCGGCCCGGTCCGGGTTTTTTCTTCTTTTCTTCTTTCTTTCACACGCCTGGTGGGCGGTGCCACCCGATCACAAGGGCTGGCAAGGCTTTCGTAGCCTGGGGAGCGGACACCCTCACAAAGGGTGGCCAGGCGGCCCGGTCCGGGTTTTTTCTTCTTTTCGTCTTTCTTTCACACGCCTGGTGGGCGGTGCCACCCGATCACAAGGGCTGGCAAGGCTTTCGGAGCCTGGGGAGCGGACACCCGCACAAAGGGTGGCCAGGCGGCCCGGTCCGGGTTTTTTCTTCTTTTCTTCTTTCTTTCACACGCCTGGTGGGCGGTGCCTCCCGATCACAAGGGCTGGCAAGGCTTTCGGAGCCTGGGGAGCGGACACCCGCACAAAGGGTGGCCAGGCGGCCCGGTCCGGGTTTTTTCTTCTTTTCTTCTTTCTTTCACACGCCTGGTGGGCGGTGCCACCCGATCACAAGGGCTGGCAAGGCTTTCGGAGCCTGGGGAGCGGACACCCTCACAAAGGGTGGCCAGGCGGCCCGGTCCGGGTTTTTTCTTCTTTTCTTCTTTCTTTCACACGCCTGGTGGACGGTGCCACCCGATCACAAGGGCTGGCAAGGCTTTCGGAGCCTGGGGAGCGGACACCCTCACAAAGGGTGGCCAGGAGGCCCGGTCCGGGTTTTTTCTTCTTTTCTTCTTTCTTTCACACGCCTGGTGGGCGGTGCCACCCGATCACAAGGGCTGGCAAGGCTTTCGGAGCCTGGGGAGAGGACACCCTCACAAAGGGTGGCCAGGCGGCCCGGTCCGGGTTTTTTCTTCTTTTCTTCTTTCTTTCACACGCCTGGTGGGTGGTGCCACCCCATCACAAGGGCTGGCAAGGCTTTCGGAGCCTGGGGAGCGGACACCCGCACAAAGGGTGGCCAGGCGGCCCGGTCCGGGTTTTTTCTTCTTTTCTTTCACACGCCTGGTGGGCGGTGCCACCCGATCACAAGGGCTGGCAAGGCTTTCGGAGCCTGGGGAGCGGACACCCTCACAAAGGGTGGCCAGGCGGCCCGGTCCGGGTTTTTTCTTCTTTTCTTCTTTCTTTCACACGCCTGGTGGGCGGTGCCACCCGATCACAAGGGCTGGCAAGGCTTTCGGAGCCTGGGGAGCGGACACCCTCACAAAGGGTGGCCAGGCGGCCCGGTCCGGGTTTTTTCTTCTTTTCTTCTTTCTTTCACACGCCTGGTGGGCGGTGCCACCCCATCACAAGGGCTGGCAAGGCTTTCGGAGCCTGGGGAGCGGACACCCGCACAAAGGGTGGCCAGGCGGCCCGGTCCGGGTTTTTTCTTCTTTTCTTCTTTCTTTCACACGCCTGGTGGGCGGTGCCACCCCATCACAAGGGCTGGCAAGGCTTTCGGAGCCTGGGGAGCGGACACCCGCACAAAGGGTGGCCAGGCGGCCCGGTCCGGGTTTTTTCTTCTTTTCTTCTTTCTTTCACACGCCTGGTGGGCGGTGCCACCCGATCACAAGGGCTGGCAAGGCTTTCGGAGCCTGGGGAGCGGACACCCGCACAAAGGGTGGCCAGGCGGCCCGGTCCGGGTTTTTTCTTCTTTTCTTCTTTCTTTCACACGCCTGGTGGGCGGTGCCACCCGATCACAAGGGCTGGCAAGGCTTTCGGAGCCTGGGGAGCGGACACCCGCACAAAGGGTGGCCAGGCGGCCCGGTCCGGGTTTTTTCTTCTTTTCTTCTTTCTTTCACACGCCTGGTGGGCGGTGCCACCCGATCACAAGGGCTGGCAAGGCTTTCGGAGCCTGGGGAGCGGACACCCTCACAAAGGGTGGCCAGGCGGCCCGGTCCGGGTTTTTTCTTCTTTTCTTCTTTCTTTCACACGCCTGGTGGGCGGTGCCACCCCATCACAAGGGCTGGCAAGGCTTTCGGAGCCTGGGGAGCGGACACCCGCACAAAGGGTGGCCAGGCGGCCCGGTCCGGGTTTTTTCTTCTTTTCTTCTTTCTTTCACACGCCTGGTGGGCGGTGCCACCCGATCACAAGGGCTGGCAAGGCTTTCGGAGCCTGGGGAGCGGACACCCGCACAAAGGGTGGCCAGGCGGCCCGGTCCGGGTTTTTTCTTCTTTTCTTCTTTCTTTCACACGCCTGGTGGGCGGTGCCACCCGATCACAAGGGCTGGCAAGGCTTTCGGAGCCTGGGGAGCGGACACCCTCACAAAGGGTGGCCAGGCGGCCCGGTCCGGGTTTTTTCTTCTTTTCTTCTTTCTTTCACACGCCTGGTGGGCGGTGCCACCCGATCACAAGGGCTGGCAAGGCTTTCGGAGCCTGGGGAGCGGACACCCGCACAAAGGGTGGCCAGGCGGCCCGGTCCGGGTTTTTTCTTCTTTTCTTCTTTCTTTCACACGCCTGGTGGGCGGTGCCACCCCATCACAAGGGCTGGCAAGGCTTTCGGAGCCTGGGGAGCGGACACCCGCACAAAGGGTGGCCAGGCGGCCCGGTCCGGGTTTTTTCTTCTTTTCTTCTTTCTTTCACACGCCTGGTGGGCGGTGCCACCCGATCACAAGGGCTGGCAAGGCTTTCGGAGCCTGGGGAGAGGACACCCTCACAAAGGGTGGCCAGGCGGCCCGGTCCGGGTTTTTTCTTCTTTTCTTCTTTCTTTCACACGCCTGGTGGGTGGTGCCACCCGATGACAAGGGCTGGCAAGGCTTTCGGAGCCTGGGGAGCGGACACCCGCACAAAGGGTGGCCAGGCGGCCCGGTCCGGGTTTTTTCTTCTTTTCTTCTTTCTTTCACACGCCTGGTGGACGGTGCCACCCGATCACAAGGGCTGGCAAGGCTTTCGGAGCCTGGGGAGCGGACACCCTCACAAAGGGTGGCCAGGAGGCCCGGTCCGGGTTTTTTCTTCTTTTCTTCTTTCTTTCACACGCCTGGTGGGCGGTGCCACCCGATCACAAGGGCTGGCAAGGCTTTCGGAGCCTGGGGAGCGGACACCCTCACAAAGGGTGGCCAGGCGGCCCGGTCCGGGTTTTTTCTTCTTTTCTTCTTTCTTTCACACGCCTGGTGGGTGGTGCCACCCCATCACAAGGGCTGGCAAGGCTTTCGTAGCCTGGGGAGCGGACACCCTCACAAAGGGTGGCCAGGCGGCCCGGTCCGGGTTTTTTCTTCTTTTCTTCTTTCTTTCACACGCCTGGTGGGCGGTGCCACCCGATCACAAGGGCTGGCAAGGCTTTCGGAGCCTGGGGAGCGGACACCCTCACAAAGGGTGGCCAGGCGGCCCGGTCCGGGTTTTTTCTTCTTTTCTTCTTTCTTTCACACGCCTGGTGGGCGGTGCCACCCGATCACAAGGGCTGGCAAGGCTTTCGGAGCCTGGGGAGCGAACACCCGCACAAAGGGTGGCCAGGCGGCCCGGTCCGGGTTTTTTCTTCTTTTCTTCTTTCTTTCACACGCCTGGTGGGCGGTGCCACCCGATCACAAGGGCTGGCAAGGCTTTCGGAGCCTGGGGAGCGGACACCCGCACAAAGGGTGGCCAGGCGGCCCGGTCCGGGTTTTTTCTTCTTTTCTTCTTTCTTTCACGCGCCTGGTGGGCGGTGCCACCCGATCACAAGGGCTGGCAAGGCTTTCGGAGCCTGGGGAGCGGACACCCGCACAAAGGGTGGCCAGGCGGCCCGGTCCGGGTTTTTTCTTCTTTTCTTCTTTCTTTCACACGCCTGGTGGGCGGTGCCACCCGATCACAAGGGCTGGCAAGGCTTTCGTAGCCTGGGGAGCGGACACCCTCACAAAGGGTGGCCAGGCGGCCCGGTCCGGGTTTTTTCTTCTTTTCTTCTTTCTTTCACACGCCTGGTGGGCGGTGCCACCCGATCACAAGGGCTGGCAAGGCTTTCGGAGCCTGGGGAGCGGACACCCTCACAAAGGGTGGCCAGGCGGCCCGGTCCGGGTTTTTTCTTCTTTTCTTCTTTCTTTCACACGCCTGGTGGGCGGTGCCACCCGATCACAAGGGCTGGCAAGGCTTTCGGAGCCTGGGGAGCGGACACCCGCACAAAGGGTGGCCAGGCGGCCCGGTCCGGGTTTTTTCTTCTTTTCTTCTTTCTTTCACACGCCTGGTGGGCGGTGCCACCCGATCAGAAGGGCTGGCAAGGCTTTCGGAGCCTGGGGAGCGGACACCCTCACAAAGGGTGGCCAGGCGGCCCGGTCTGGGTTTTTTCTTCTTTTCTTCTTTCTTTCACACGCCTGGTGGGCGGTGCCACCCGATCACAAGGGCTGGCAAGGCTTTCGGAGCCTGGGGAGCGGACACCCTCACAAAGGGTGGCCAGGCGGCCCGGTCTGGGTTTTTTCTTCTTTTCTTCTTTCTTTCACACGCCTGGTGGGCGGTGCCACCCGATCACAAGGGCTGGCAAGGCTTTCGGAGCCTGGGGAGCGGACACCCTCACAAAGGGTGGCCAGGCGGCCCGGTCCGGGTTTTTTCTTCTTTTCTTCTTTCTTTCACACGCCTGGTGGACGGTGCCACCCGATCACAAGGGCTGGCAAGGCTTTCGGAGCCTGGGGAGCGGACACCCGCACAAAGGGTGGCCAGGCGGCCCGGTCCGGGTTTTTTCTTCTTTTCTTCTTTCTTTCACACGCCTGGTGGGCGGTGCCACCCGATCACAAGGGCTGGCAAGGCTTTCGTAGCCTGGGGAGCGGACACCCTCACAAAGGGTGGCCAGGCGGCCCGGTCCGGGTTTTTTCTTCTTTTCTTCTTTCTTTCACACGCCTGGTGGGCGGTGCCACCCGATCACAAGGGCTGGCAAGGCTTTCGGAGCCTGGGGAGCGGACACCCTCACAAAGGGTGGCCAGGCGGCCCGGTCCGGGTTTTTTCTTCTTTTCTTCTTTCTTTCACACGCCTGGTGGGCGGTGCCACCCGATCAGAAAGGCTGGCAAGGCTTTCGGAGCCTGGGGAGCGGACACCCGCACAAAGGGTGGCCAGGCGGCCCGGTCCGGGTTTTTTCTTCTTTTCTTCTTTCTTTCACACGCCTGGTGGGCGGTGCCTCCCGATCACAAGGGCTGGCAAGGCTTTCGGAGCCTGGGGAGCGGACACCCGCACAAAGGGTGGCCAGGCGGCCCGGTCCGGGTTTTTTCTTCTTTTCTTCTTTCTTTCACACGCCTGGTGGGCGGTGCCACCCGATCACAAGGGCTGGCAAGGCTTTCGGAGCCTGGGGAGCGGACACCCGCACAAAGGGTGGCCAGGCGGCCCGGTCCGGGTTTTTTCTTCTTTTCTTCTTTCTTTCACACGCCTGGTGGGCGGTGCCACCCGATCACAAGGGCTGGCAAGGCTTTCGGAGCCTGGGGAGCGGACACCCGCACAAAGGGTGGCCAGGCGGCCCGGTCTGGGTTTTTTCTTCTTTTCTTCTTTCTTTCACACGCCTGGTGGGCGGTGCCACCCGATCAGAAGGGCTGGCAAGGCTTTCGGAGCCTGGGGAGCGGACACCCGCACAAAGGGTGGCCAGGCGGCCCGGTCCGGGTTTTTTCTTCTTTCTTTCACACGCCTGGTGGGCGGTGCCACCCGATCACAAGGGCTGGCAAGGCTTTCGGAGCCTGGGGAGCGGACACCCTCACAAAGGGTGGCCAGGCGGCCCGGTCCGGGTTTTTTCTTCTTTTCTTCTTTCTTTCACACGCCTGGTGGGCGGTGCCACCCGATCACAAGGGCTGGCAAGGCTTTCGTAGCCTGGGGAGCGGACACCCTCACAAAGGGTGGCCAGGCGGCCCGGTCCGGGTTTTTTCTTCTTTTCTTCTTTCTTTCACACGCCTGGTGGGCGGTGCCACCCGATCACAAGGGCTGGCAAGGCTTTCGGAGCCTGGGGAGCGGACACCCTCACAAAGGGTGGCCAGGCGGCCCGGTCCGGGTTTTTTCTTCTTTTCTTCTTTCTTTCACACGCCTGGTGGGCGGTGCCACCCGATCACAAGGGCTGGCAAGGCTTTCGGAGCCTGGGGAGCGGACACCCGCACAAAGGGTGGCCAGGCGGCCCGGTCCGGGTTTTTTCTTCTTTCTTTCACGCGCCTGGTGGGCGGTGCCACCCGATCACAAGGGCTGGCAAGGCTTTCGGAGCCTGGGGAGCGGACACCCTCACAAATGGTGGCCAGGCGGCCCGGTCTGGGTTTTTTCTTCTTTTCTTCTTTCTTTCACACGCCTGGTGGGCGGTGCCACCCCATCACAAGGGCTGGCAAGGCTTTCGGAGCCTGGGGAGCGGGCACCCGCACAAAGGGTGGCCAGGCGGCCCGGTCTGGGTTTTTTCTTCTTTTCTTCTTTCTTTCACACGCCTGGTGGGCGGTGCCACCCGATCAGAAGGGCTGGCAAGGCTTTCGGAGCCTGGGGAGCGGACACCCGCACAAAGGGTGGCCAGGCGGCCCGGTCCGGGTTTTTTCTTCTTTCTTTCACACGCCTGGTGGGCGGTGCCACCCGATCACAAGGGCTGGCAAGGCTTTCGGAGCCTGGGGAGCGGACACCCTCACAAAGGGTGGCCAGGCGGCCCGGTCCGGGTTTTTTCTTCTTTTCTTCTTTCTTTCACACGCCTGGTGGGCGGTGCCACCCGATCACAAGGGCTGGCAAGGCTTTCGGAGCCTGGGGAGCGGACACCCGCACAAAGGGTGGCCAGGCGGCCCGGTCCGGGTTTTTTCTTCTTTTCTTCTTTCTTTCACACGCCTGGTGGGCGGTGCCACCCGATCACAAGGGCTGGCAAGGCTTTCGGAGCCTGGGGAGCGGACACCCGCACAAAGGGTGGCCAGGCGGCCCGGTCCGGGTTTTTTCTTCTTTTCTTCTTTCTTTCACGCGCCTGGTGGGCGGTGCCACCCGATCACAAGGGCTGGCAAGGCTTTCGGAGCCTGGGGAGCGGACACCCGCACAAAGGGTGGCCAGGCGGCCCGGTCCGGGTTTTTTCTTCTTTTCTTCTTTCTTTCACGCGCCTGGTGGGCGGTGCCACCCGATCACAAGGGCTGGCAAGGCTTTCGGAGCCTGGGGAGCGGACACCCTCACAAAGGGTGGCCAGGCGGCCCGGTCCGGGTTTTTTCTTCTTTTCTTCTTTCTTTCACGCGCCTTGTGGGCGGTGCCACCCCATCACAAGGGCTGGCAAGGCTTTCGGAGCCTGGGGAGCGGACACCCGCACAAAGGGTGGCCAGGCGGCCCGGTCCGGGTTTTTTCTTCTTTTCTTCTTTCTTTCACACGCCTGGTGGGCGGTACCACCCGATCACAAGGGCTGGCAAGGATTTCGGAGCCTGGGGAGCGGACACCCTCACAAAGGGTGGCCAGGCGGCCCGGTCTGGGTTTTTTCTTCTTTTCTTCTTTCTTTCACACGCCTGGTGGGCGGTGCCACCCCATCACAAGGGCTGGCAAGGCTTTCGGAGCCTGGGGAGCGGACACCCGCACAAAGGGTGGCCAGGCAGCCCGGTCCGGGTTTTTTCTTCTTTTCTTCTTTCTTTCACACGCCTGGTGGGCGGTGCCACCCGATCACAAGGGCTGGCAAGGCTTTCGGAGCCTGGGGAGCGGACACCCGCACAAAGGGTGGCCAGGCGGCCCGGTCCGGGTTTTTTCTTCTTTTCTTCTTTCTTTCACACGCCTGGTGGGCGGTGCCACCCGATCACAAGGGCTGGCAAGGCTTTCGGAGCCTGGGGAGCGGACACCCTCACAAATGGTGGCCAGGCGGCCCGGTCCGGGTTTTTTCTTCTTTTCTTCTTTCTTTCACACGCCTGGTGGGCGGTGCCACCCCATCACAAGGGCTGGCAAGGCTTTCGGAGCCTGGGGAGCGGACACCCGCACAAAGGGTGGCCAGGCGGCCCGGTCTGGGTTTTTTCTTCTTTTCTTCTTTCTTTCACACGCCTGGTGGGCGGTGCCACCCGATCAGAAGGGCTGGCAAGGCTTTCGGAGCCTGGGGAGCGGACACCCGCACAAAGGGTGGCCAGGCGGCCCGGTCCGGGTTTTTTCTTCTTTTCTTCTTTCTTTCACACGCCTGGTGGGCGGTGCCACCCGATCACAAGGGCTGGCAAGGCTTTCGGAGCCTGGGGAGCGGACACCCTCACAAAGGGTGGCCAGGCGGCCCGGTCCGCGTTTTTTCTTCTTTTCTTCTTTCTTTCACACGCCTGGTGGGCGGTGCCACCCGATCACAAGGGCTGGCAAGGCTTTCGGAGCCTGGGGAGCGGACACTCGCACAAAGGGTGGCCAGGCGGCCCGGTCCGGGTTTTTTCTTCTTTTCTTCTTTCTTTCACACGCCTGGTGGGCAGTGCCACCCGATCACAAGGGCTGGCAAGGCTTTCGGAGCCTGGGGAGCGGACACCCGCACAAAGGGTGGCCAGGCGGCCCGGTCCGGGTTTTTTCTTCTTTTCTTCTTTCTTTCACACGCCTGGTGGGCGGTGCCACCCGATCACAAGGGCTGGCAAGGCTTTCGTAGCCTGGGGAGCGGACACCCTCACAAAGGGTGGCCAGGCGGCCCGGTCCGGGTTTTTTCTTCTTTTCTTCTTTCTTTCACACGCCTGGTGGGCGGTGCCACCCGATCAGAAGGGCTGGCAAGGCTTTCGGAGCCTGGGGAGCGGACACCCGCACAAAGGGTGGCCAGGCGGCCCGGTCCGGGTTTTTTCTTCTTTCTTTCACACGCCTGGTGGGCGGTGCCACCCGATCACAAGGGCTGGCAAGGCTTTCGGAGCCTGGGGAGCGGACACCCTCACAAAGGGTGGCCAGGCGGCCCGGTCCGGGTTTTTTCTTCTTTTCTTCTTTCTTTCACACGCCTGGTGGGCGGTGCCACCCGATCACAAGGGCTGGCAAGGCTTTCGGAGCCTGGGGAGCGGACACCCTCACAAAGGGTGGCCAGGCGGCCCGGTCCGGGTTTTTTCTTCTTTTCTTCTTTCTTTCACACGCCTGGTGGGCGGTGCCACCCGATCACAAGGGCTGGCAAGGCTTTCGGAGCCTGGGGAGCGGACACCCGCACAAAGGGTGGCCAGGCGGCCCGGTCCGGGTTTTTTCTTCTTTTCTTCTTTCTTTCACGCGCCTGGTGGGCGGTGCCACCCGATCACAAGGGCTGGCAAGGCTTTCGGAGCCTGGGGAGCGGACACCCGCACAAAGGGTGGCCAGGCGGCCCGGTCCGGGTTTTTTCTTCTTTTCTTCTTTCTTTCACGCGCCTGGTGGGCGGTGCCACCCGATCACAAGGGCTGGCAAGGCTTTCGGAGCCTGGGGAGCGGACACCCTCACAAAGGGTGGCCAGGCGGCCCGGTCCGGGTTTTTTCTTCTTTTCTTCTTTCTTTCACGCGCCTTGTGGGCGGTGCCACCCCATCACAAGGGCTGGCAAGGCTTTCGGAGCCTGGGGAGCGGACACCCGCACAAAGGGTGGCCAGGCGGCCCGGTCCGGGTTTTTTCTTCTTTTCTTCTTTCTTTCACACGCCTGGTGGGCGGTACCACCCGATCACAAGGGCTGGCAAGGATTTCGGAGCCTGGGGAGCGGACACCCTCACAAAGGGTGGCCAGGCGGCCCGGTCTGGGTTTTTTCTTCTTTTCTTCTTTCTTTCACACGCCTGGTGGGCGGTGCCACCCCATCACAAGGGCTGGCAAGGCTTTCGGAGCCTGGGGAGCGGACACCCGCACAAAGGGTGGCCAGGCAGCCCGGTCCCGGTTTTTTCTTCTTTTCTTCTTTCTTTCACACGCCTGGTGGGCGGTGCCACCCGATCACAAGGGCTGGCAAGGCTTTTGGAGCCTGGGGAGCGGACACCCGCACAAAGGGTGGCCAGGCGGCCCGGTCCGGGTTTTTTCTTCTTTTCTTCTTTCTTTCACACGCCTGGTGGGCAGTGCCACCCGATCACAAGGGCTGGCAAGGCTTTCGGAGCCTGGGGAGCGGACACCCTCACAAATGGTGGCCAGGCGGCCCGGTCCGGGTTTTTTCTTCTTTTCTTCTTTCTTTCACACGCCTGGTGGGCGGTGCCACCCCATCACAAGGGCTGGCAAGGCTTTCGGAGCCTGGGGAGCGGACACCCGCACAAAGGGTGGCCAGGCGGCCCGGTCTGGGTTTTTTCTTCTTTTCTTCTTTCTTTCACACGCCTGGTGGGCGGTGCCACCCCATCACAAGGGCTGGCAAGGCTTTCGGAGCCTGGGGAGCGGACACCTGCACAAAGGGTGGCCAGGCGGCCCGGTCCGGGTTTTTTCTTCTTTTCTTCTTTCTTTCACACGCCTGGTGGGCGGTGCCACCCGATCACAAGGGCTGGCAAGGCTTTCGGAGCCTGGGGAGCGGACACCCTCACAAAGGGTGGCCAGGCGGCCCGGTCCGGGTTTTTTCTTCTTTTCTTCTTTCTTTCACACGCCTGGTGGGCGGTGCCACCCGATCACAAGGGCTGGCAAGGCTTTCGGAGCCTGGGGAGCGGACACCCTCACAAAGGGTGGCCAGGCGGCCCGGTCCGGGTTTTTTCTTCTTTTCTTCTTTCTTTCACACGCCTGGTGGGCGGTGCCACCCGATCACAAGGGCTGGCAAGGCTTTCGGAGCCTGGGGAGCGGACACCCTCACAAAGGGTGGCCAGGCGGCCCGGTCTGGGTTTTTTCTTCTTTTCTTCTTTCTTTCACACGCCTGGTGGGCGGTGCCACCCGATCACAAGGGCTGGCAAGGCTTTCGGAGCCTGGGGAGCGGACACCCTCACAAAGGGTGGCCAGGCGGCCCGGTCCGGGTTTTTTCTTCTTTTCTTCTTTCTTTCACACGCCTGGTGGACGGTGCCACCCGATCACAAGGGCTGGCAAGGCTTTCGGAGCCTGGGGAGCGGACACCCTCACAAAGGGTGGCCAGGCGGCCCGGTCCGGGTTTTTTCTTCTTTTCTTCTTTCTTTCACACGCCTGGTGGGTGGTGCCACCCCATCACAAGGGCTGGCAAGGCTTTCGGAGCCTGGGGAGCGGACACCCGCACAAAGGGTGGCCAGGCGGCCCGGTCCGGGTTTTTTCTTCTTTTCTTCTTTCTTTCACACGCCTGGTGGGCGGTGCCACCCGATCACAAGGGCTGGCAAGGCTTTCGTAGCCTGGGGAGCGGACACCCTCACAAAGGGTGGCCAGGCGGCCCGGTCCGGGTTTTTTCTTCTTTTCTTCTTTCTTTCACACGCCTGGTGGGCGGTGCCACCCGATCACAAGGGCTGGCAAGGCTTTCGGAGCCTGGGGAGCGGACACCCTCACAAAGGGTGGCCAGGCGGCCCGGTCCGGGTTTTTTCTTCTTTTCTTCTTTCTTTCACACGCCTGGTGGGCGGTGCCACCCGATCAGAAGGGCTGGCAAGGCTTTCGGAGCCTGGGGAGCGGACACCCGCACAAAGGGTGGCCAGGCAGCCCGGTCCGGGTTTTTTCTTCTTTTCTTCTTTCTTTCACACGCCTGGTGGGCGGTGCCACCCGATCACAAGGGCTGGCAAGGCTTTCGGAGCCTGGGGAGCGGACACCCTCACAAAGGGTGGCCAGGCGGCCCGGTCCGGGTTTTTTCTTCTTTTCTTCTTTCTTTCACACGCCTGGTGGGCTGTGCCACCCGATCACAAGGGCTGGCAAGGCTTTCGGAGCCTGGGGAGCGGACACCCTCACAAAGGGTGGCCAGGCGGCCCGGTCCGGGTTTTTTCTTCTTTTCTTCTTTCTTTCACACGCCTGGTGGGCGGTGCCACCCGATCACAAGGGCTGGCAAGGCTTTCGGAGCCTGGGGAGCGAACACCCGCACAAAGGGTGGCCAGGCGGCCCGGTCCGGGTTTTTTCTTCTTTTCTTCTTTCTTTCACACGCCTGGTGGGCGGTGCCACCCGATCAGAAGGGCTGGCAAGGCATTCGGAGCCTGGGGAGCGGACACCCTCACAAAGGGTGGCCAGGCGGCCCGGTCCGGGTTTTTTCTTCTTTTCTTCTTTCTTTCACACGCCTGGTGGGCGGTGCCACCCGATCACAAGGGCTGGCAAGGCTTTCGGAGCCTGGGGAGCGGACACCCGCACAAAGGGTGGCCAGGCGGCCCGGTCCGGGTTTTTTCTTCTTTTCTTCTTTCTTTCACGCGCCTGGTGGGCGGTGCCACCCGATCACAAGGGCTGGCAAGGCTTTCGGAGCCTGGGGAGCGGACACCCTCACAAAGGGTGGCCAGGCGGCCCGGTCCGGGTTTTTTCTTCTTTTCTTCTTTCTTTCACACGCCTGGTGGGCGGTGCCACCCGATCAGAAGGGCTGGCAAGGCTTTCGGAGCCTGGGGAGCGGACACCCGCACAAAGGGTGGCCAGGCAGCCCGGTCCGGGTTTTTTCTTCTTTTCTTCTTTCTTTCACACGCCTGGTGGGCGGTGCCACCCGATCACAAGGGCTGGCAAGGCTTTCGGAGCCTGGGGAGCGGACACCCTCACAAAGGGTGGCCAGGCGGCCCGGTCCGGGTTTTTTCTTCTTTTCTTCTTTCTTTCACACGCCTGGTGGGCGGTGCCACCCGATCACAAGGGCTGGCAAGGCTTTCGGAGCCTGGGGAGCGGACACCCTCACAAAGGGTGGCCAGGCGGCCCGGTCCGGGTTTTTTCTTCTTTTCTTCTTTCTTTCACACGCCTGGTGGGCGGTGCCACCCGATCACAAGGGCTGGCAAGGCTTTCGGAGCCTGGGGAGCGGACACCCGCACAAAGGGTGGCCAGGCGGCCCGGTCCGGGTTTTTTCTTCTTTTCTTCTTTCTTTCACACGCCTGGTGGGCGGTGCCACCCGATCACAAGGGCTGGCAAGGCTTTCGTAGCCTGGGGAGCGGACACCCTCACAAAGGGTGGCCAGGCGGCCCGGTCCGGGTTTTTTCTTCTTTTCTTCTTTCTTTCACACGCCTGGTGGGCGGTGCCACCCGATCACAAGGGCTGGCAAGGCTTTCGGAGCCTGGGGAGCGGACACCCTCACAAAGGGTGGCCAGGCGGCCCGGTCCGGGTTTTTTCTTCTTTTCTTCTTTCTTTCACACGCCTGGTGGGCGGTGCCACCCGATCAGAAGGGCTGGCAAGGCTTTCGGAGCCTGGGGAGCGGACACCCGCACAAAGGGTGGCCAGGCAGCCCGGTCCGGGTTTTTTCTTCTTTTCTTCTTTCTTTCACACGCCTGGTGGGCGGTGCCACCCGATCACAAGGGCTGGCAAGGCTTTCGGAGCCTGGGGAGCGGACACCCTCACAAAGGGTGGCCAGGCGGCCCGGTCCGGGTTTTTTCTTCTTTTCTTCTTTCTTTCACACGCCTGGTGGGCGGTGCCACCCGATCACAAGGGCTGGCAAGGCTTTCGGAGCCTGGGGAGCGGACACCCTCACAAAGGGTGGCCAGGCGGCCCGGTCCGGGTTTTTTCTTCTTTTCTTCTTTCTTTCACACGCCTGGTGGGCGGTGCCACCCGATCACAAGGGCTGGCAAGGCTTTCGGAGCCTGGGGAGCGAACACCCGCACAAAGGGTGGCCAGGCGGCCCGGTCCGGGTTTTTTCTTCTTTTCTTCTTTCTTTCACACGCCTGGTGGGCGGTGCCACCCGATCAGAAGGGCTGGCAAGGCATTCGGAGCCTGGGGAGCGGACACCCTCACAAAGGGTGGCCAGGCGGCCCGGTCCGGGTTTTTTCTTCTTTTCTTCTTTCTTTCACACGCCTGGTGGGCGGTGCCACCCGATCACAAGGGCTGGCAAGGCTTTCGGAGCCTGGGGAGCGGACACCCGCACAAAGGGTGGCCAGGCGGCCCGGTCCGGGTTTTTTCTTCTTTTCTTCTTTCTTTCACGCGCCTGGTGGGCGGTGCCACCCGATCACAAGGGCTGGCAAGGCTTTCGGAGCCTGGGGAGCGGACACCCTCACAAAGGGTGGCCAGGCGGCCCGGTCCGGGTTTTTTCTTCTTTTCTTCTTTCTTTCACGCGCCTTGTGGGCGGTGCCACCCCATCACAAGGGCTGGCAAGGCTTTCGGAGCCTGGGGAGCGGACACCCGCACAAAGGGTGGCCAGGCGGCCCGGTCCGGGTTTTTTCTTCTTTTCTTCTTTCTTTCACACGCCTGGTGGGCGGTGCCACCCGATCACAAGGGCTGGCAAGGATTTCGGAGCCTGGGGAGAGGACACCCACACAAAGGGTGGCCAGGCGGCCCGGTCTGGGTTTTTTCTTCTTTTCTTCTTTCTTTCACACGCCTGGTGGGCGGTGCCACCCCATCACAAGGGCTGGCAAGGCTTTCGGAGCCTGGGGAGCGGACACCCGCACAAAGGGTGGCCAGGCGGCCCGGTCCGGGTTTTTTCTTCTTTTCTTCTTTCTTTCACACGCCTGGTGGGCGGTGCCACCCGATCACAAGGGCTGGCAAGGCTTTCGGAGCCTGGGGAGCGGACACCCGCACAAAGGGTGGCCAGGCGGCCCGGTCCGGGTTTTTTCTTCTTTTCTTCTTTCTTTCACACGCCTGGTGGGCGGTGCCACCCGATCACAAGGGCTGGCAAGGCTTTCGTAGCCTGGGGAGCGGACACCCTCACAAAGGGTGGCCAGGCGGCCCGGTCCGGGTTTTTTCTTCTTTTCTTCTTTCTTTCACACGCCTGGTGGGCGGTGCCACCCGATCACAAGGGCTGGCAAGGCTTTCGGAGCCTGGGGAGCGGACACCCGCACAAAGGGTGGCCAGGCGGCCCGGTCCGGGTTTTTTCTTCTTTTCTTCTTTCTTTCACACGCCTGGTGGGCGGTGCCTCCCGATCACAAGGGCTGGCAAGGCTTTCGGAGCCTGGGGAGCGGACACCCGCACAAAGGGTGGCCAGGCGGCCCGGTCCGGGTTTTTTCTTCTTTTCTTCTTTCTTTCACACGCCTGGTGGGCGGTGCCACCCGATCACAAGGGCTGGCAAGGCTTTCGGAGCCTGGGGAGCGGACACCCGCACAAAGGGTGGCCAGGCGGCCCGGTCCGGGTTTTTTCTTCTTTTCTTCTTTCTTTCACACGCCTGGTGGGCGGTGCCACCCGATCACAAGGGCTGGCAAGGCTTTCGGAGCCTGGGGAGCGGACACCCTCACAAATGGTGGCCAGGCGGCCCGGTCCGGGTTTTTTCTTCTTTTCTTCTTTCTTTCACACGCCTGGTGGGCGGTGCCACCCCATCACAAGGGCTGGCAAGGCTTTCGGAGCCTGGGGAGCGGACACCCGCACAAAGGGTGGCCAGGCGGCCCGGTCCGGGTTTTTTCTTCTTTTCTTCTTTCTTTCACGCGCCTGGTGGGCGGTGCCACCCGATCACAAGGGCTGGCAAGGCTTTCGGAGCCTGGGGAGCGGACACCCTCACAAAGGGTGGCCAGGCGGCCCGGTCCGGGTTTTTTCTTCTTTTCTTCTTTCTTTCACGCGCCTTGTGGGCGGTACCACCCCATCACAAGGGCTGGCAAGGCTTTCGGAGCCTGGGGAGCGGACACCCGCACAAAGGGTGGCCAGGCGGCCCGGTCCGGGTTTTTTCTTCTTTTCTTCTTTCTTTCACACGCCTGGTGGACGGTGCCACCCGATCACAAGGGCTGGCAAGGCTTTCGGAGCCTGGGGAGCGGACACCCTCACAAAGGGTGGCCAGGCGGCCCGGTCCGGGTTTTTTCTTCTTTTCTTCTTTCTTTCACACGCCTGGTGGGCGGTGCCACCCGATCACAAGGGCTGGCAAGGCTTTCGGAGCCTGGGGAGAGGACACCCTCACAAAGGGTGGCCAGGCGGCCCGGTCCGGGTTTTTTCTTCTTTTCTTCTTTCTTTCACACGCCTGGTGGGTGGTGCCACCCCATCACAAGGGCTGGCAAGGCTTTCGGAGCCTGGGGAGCGGACACCCGCACAAAGGGTGGCCAGGCAGCCCGGTCCGGGTTTTTTCTTCTTTTCTTCTTTCTTTCACACGCCTGGTGGGCGGTGCCACCTGATCACAAGGGCTGGCAAGGCTTTCGGAGCCTGGGGAGCGGACACCCTCACAAAGGGTGGCCAGGCGGCCCGGTCCGGGTTTTTTCTTCTTTTCTTCTTTCTTTCACACGCCTGGTGGGCGGTGCCACCCGATCACAAGGGCTGGCAAGGCTTTCGTAGCCTGGGGAGCGGACACCCTCACAAAGGGTGGCCAGGCGGCCCGGTCTGGGTTTTTTCTTCTTTTCTTCTTTCTTTCACACGCCTGGTGGGCGGTGCCACCCGATCACAAGGGCTGGCAAGGCTTTCGGAGCCTGGGGAGCGGACACCCTCACAAAGGGTGGCCAGGCGGCCCGGTCCGGGTTTTTTCTTCTTTTCTTCTTTCTTTCACACGCCTGGTGGGCGGTGCCACCCGATCACAAGGGCTGGCAAGGATTTCGGAGCCTGGGGAGCGGACACCCACACAAAGGGTGGCCAGGCGGCCCGGTCCGGGTTTTTTCTTCTTTTCTTCTTTCTTTCACACGCCTGGTGGGCGGTGCCACCCGATCACAAGGGCTGGCAAGGCTTTCGGAGCCTGGGGAGCGGACACCCTCACAAAGGGTGGCCAGGCGGCCCGGTCCGGGTTTTTTCTTCTTTTCTTCTTTCTTTCACACGCCTGGTGGGCGGTGCCACCCGATCACAAGGGCTGGCAAGGCTTTCGGAGCCTGGGGAGCGGACACCCGCACAAAGGGTGGCCAGGCAGCCCGGTCCGGGTTTTTTCTTCTTTTCTTCTTTCTTTCACACGCCTGGTGGGCGGTGCCACCCGATCAGAAGGGCTGGCAAGGCTTTCGGAGCCTGGGGAGCGGACACCCTCACAAAGGGTGGCCAGGCGGCCCGGTCCGGGTTTTTTCTTCTTTTCTTCTTTCTTTCACACGCCTGGTGGGCGGTGCCACCCGATCACAAGGGCTGGCAAGGCTTTCGGAGCCTGGGGAGCGGACACCCTCACAAAGGGTGGCCAGGCGGCCCGGTCCGGGTTTTTTCTTCTTTTCTTCTTTCTTTCACACGCCTGGTGGGCGGTGCCACCCGATCACAAGGGCTGGCAAGGATTTCGGAGCCTGGGGAGCGGACACCCACACAAAGGGTGGCCAGGCGGCCCGGTCCGGGTTTTTTCTTCTTTTCTTCTTTCTTTCACACGCCTGGTGGGCGGTGCCACCCGATCACAAGGGCTGGCAAGGCTTTCGGAGCCTGGGGAGCGGACACCCGCACAAAGGGTGGCCAGGCGGCCCGGTCCGGGTTTTTTCTTCTTTTCTTCTTTCTTTCACACGCCTGGTGGGCAGTGCCACCCGATCACAAGGGCTGGCAAGGCTTACGTAGCCTGGGGAGCGGACACCCTCACAAAGGGTGGCCAGGCGGCCCGGTCCGGGTTTTTTCTTCTTTTCTTCTTTCTTTCACACGCCTGGTGGGCGGTGCCACCCGATCACAAGGGCTGGCAAGGCTTTCGGAGCCTGGGGAGCGGACACCCTCACAAAGGGTGGCCAGGCGGCCCGGTCCGGGTTTTTTCTTCTTTTCTTCTTTCTTTCACACGCCTGGTGGGCGGTGCCACCCGATCACAAGGGCTGGCAAGGCTTTCGGAGCCTGGGGAGCGAACACCCGCACAAAGGGTGGCCAGGCGGCCCGGTCCGGGTTTTTTCTTCTTTTCTTCTTTCTTTCACACGCCTGGTGGGCGGTGCCACCTGATCACAAGGGCTGGCAAGGCTTTCGGAGCCTGGGGAGCGGACACCCTCACAAAGGGTGGCCAGACGGCCCGGTCCGGGTTTTTTCTTCTTTTCTTCTTTCTTTCACACGCCTGGTGGGCGGTGCCACCCGATCACAAGGGCTGGCAAGGCTTTCGGAGCCTGGGGAGCGGACACCCGCACAAAGGGTGGCCAGGCGGCCCGGTCCGGGTTTTTTCTTCTTTTCTTCTTTCTTTCACACGCCTGGTGGGCGGTGCCACCCGATCACAAGGGCTGGCAAGGCTTACGTAGCCTGGGGAGCGGACACCCTCACAAAGGGTGGCCAGGCGGCCCGGTCCGGGTTTTTTCTTCTTTTCTTCTTTCTTTCACACGCCTGGTGGGCGGTGCCACCCGATCACAAGGGCTGGCAAGGCTTACGTAGCCTGGGGAGCGGACACCCTCACAAAGGGTGGCCAGGCGGCCCGGTCCGGGTTTTTTCTTCTTTTCTTCTTTCTTTCACACGCCTGGTGGGCGGTGCCACCCGATCACAAGGGCTGGCAAGGCTTTCGGAGCCTGGGGAGAGAACACCCGCACAAAGGGTGGCCAGGCGGCCCGGTCCGGGTTTTTTCTTCTTTTCTTCTTTCTTTCACACGCCTGGTGGGCGGTGCCACCCGATCACAAGGGCTGGCAAGGCTTTCGGAGCCTGGGGAGCGGACACCCTCACAAAGGGTGGCCAGGCGGCCCGGTCCGGGTTTTTTCTTCTTTTCTTCTTTCTTTCACACGCCTGGTGGGCGGTGCCACCCGATCACAAAGGCTGGCAAGGCTTTCGGAGCCTGGGGAGCGAACACCCGCACAAAGGGTGGCCAGGCGGCCCGGTCCGGGTTTTTTCTTCTTTTCTTCTTTCTTTCACACGCCTGGTGGGCGGTGCCACCCGATCACAAGGGCTGGCAAGGCTTTCGGAGCCTGGGGAGCGGACACCCTCACAAAGGGTGGCCAGGCGGCCCGGTCCGGGTTTTTTCTTCTTTTCTTCTTTCTTTCACACGCCTGGTGGGCGGTGCCTCCCGATCACAAGGGCTGGCAAGGCTTTCGGAGCCTGGGGAGCGGACACCCGCACAAAGGGTGGCCAGGCGGCCCGGTCCGGGTTTTTTCTTCTTTTCTTCTTTCTTTCACACGCCTGGTGGGCGGTGCCACCCCATCACAAGGGCTGGCAAGGCTTTCGGAGCCTGGGGAGCGGACACCCGCACAAAGGGTGGCCAGGCGGCCCGGTCCGGGTTTTTTCTTCTTTTCTTCTTTCTTTCACACGCCTGGTGGGCGGTGCCACCCGATCACAAGGGCTGGCAAGGCTTTCGGAGCCTGGGGAGCGGACACCCGCACAAAGGGTGGCCAGGCGGCCCGGTCCGGGTTTTTTCTTCTTTTCTTCTTTCTTTCACACGCCTGGTGGGCGGTGCCACCCGATCACAAGGGCTGGCAAGGCTTTCGGAGCCTGGGGAGCGGACACCCTCACAAATGGTGGCCAGGCGGCCCGGTCCGGGTTTTTTCTTCTTTTCTTCTTTCTTTCACACGCCTGGTGGGCGGTGCCACCCCATCACAAGGGCTGGCAAGGCTTTCGGAGCCTGGGGAGCGGACACCCGCACAAAGGGTGGCCAGGCGGCCCGGTCCGGGTTTTTTCTTCTTTTCTTCTTTCTTTCACACGCCTGGTGGGCGGTGCCACCCGATCAGAAGGGCTGGCAAGGCTTTCGGAGCCTGGGGAGCGGACACCCTCACAAAGGGTGGCCAGGCGGCCCGGTCCGGGTTTTTTCTTCTTTTCTTCTTTCTTTCACACGCCTGGTGGGCGGTGCCACCCGATCACAAAGGCTGGCAAGGCTTTCGGAGCCTGGGGAGCGAACACCCGCACAAAGGGTGGCCAGGCGGCCCGGTCCGGGTTTTTTCTTCTTTTCTTCTTTCTTTCACACGCCTGGTGGGCGGTGCCACCCGATCACAAGGGCTGGCAAGGCTTTCGGAGCCTGGGGAGCGGACACCCTCACAAAGGGTGGCCAGGCGGCCCGGTCCGGGTTTTTTCTTCTTTTCTTCTTTCTTTCACACGCCTGGTGGGCGGTGCCACCCGATCACAAGGGCTGGCAAGGCTTTCGGAGCCTGGGGAGCGGACACCCGCACAAAGGGTGGCCAGGCGGCCCGGTCCGGGTTTTTTCTTCTTTTCTTCTTTCTTTCACGCGCCTGGTGGGCGGTGCCACCCGATCACAAGGGCTGGCAAGGCTTTCGGAGTCTGGGGAGCGGACACCCTCACAAAGGGTGGCCAGGCGGCCCGGTCCGGGTTTTTTCTTCTTTTCTTCTTTCTTTCACGCGCCTTGTGGGCGGTGCCACCCCATCACAAGGGCTGGCAAGGCTTTCGGAGCCTGGGGAGCGGACACCCGCACAAAGGGTGGCCAGGCGGCCCGGTCCGGGTTTTTTCTTCTTTTCTTCTTTCTTTCACACGCCTGGTGGGCGGTGCCACCCGATCACAAGGGCTGGCAAGGATTTCGGAGCCTGGGGAGCGGACACCCACACAAAGGGTGGCCAGGCGGCCCGGTCTGGGTTTTTTCTTCTTTTCTTCTTTCTTTCACACGCCTGGTGGGCGGTGCCACCCGATCACAAGGGCTGGAAAGGCTTTCGGAGCCTGGGGAGCGGACACCCGCACAAAGGGTGGCCAGGCGGCCCGGTCCGGGTTTTTTCTTCTTTTCTTCTTTCTTTCACACGCCTGGTGGGCGGTGCCTCCCGATCACAAGGGCTGGCAAGGCTTTCGGAGCCTGGGGAGCGGACACCCGCACAAAGGGTGGCCAGGCGGCCCGGTCCGGGTTTTTTCTTCTTTTCTTCTTTCTTTCACACGCCTGGTGGGCGGTGCCACCCGATCACAAGGGCTGGCAAGGCTTTCGGAGCCTGGGGAGCGGACACCCGCACAAAGGGTGGCCAGGCGGCCCGGTCCGGGTTTTTTCTTCTTTTCTTCTTTCTTTCACACGCCTGGTGGGCGGTGCCACCCGATCACAAGGGCTGGCAAGGCTTTCGGAGCCTGGGGAGCGGACACCCTCACAAATGGTGGCCAAGCGGCCCGGTCCGGGTTTTTTCTTCTTTTCTTCTTTCTTTCACACGCCTGGTGGGCGGTGCCACCCGATCAGAAGGGCTGGCAAGGCTTTCGGAGCCTGGGGAGCGGACACCCTCACAAAGGGTGGCCAGGCGGCCCGGTCCGGGTTTTTTCTTCTTTTCTTCTTTCTTTCACACGCCTGGTGGGCGGTGCCACCCGATCACAAAGGCTGGCAAGGCTTTCGGAGCCTGGGGAGCGAACACCCGCACAAAGGGTGGCCAGGCGGCCCGGTCCGGGTTTTTTCTTCTTTTCTTCTTTCTTTCACACGCCTGGTGGGCGGTGCCACCCGATCACAAGGGCTGGCAAGGCTTTCGGAGCCTGGGGAGCGGACACCCTCACAAAGGGTGGCCAGGCGGCCCGGTCCGGGTTTTTTCTTCTTTTCTTCTTTCTTTCACACGCCTGGTGGGCGGTGCCACCCGATCACAAGGGCTGGCAAGGCTTTCGGAGCCTGGGGAGCGGACACCCTCACAAAGGGTGGCCAGGCGGCCCGGTCCGGGTTTTTTCTTCTTTTCTTCTTTCTTTCACACGCCTGGTGGGCGGTGCCACCCGATCACAAAGGCTGGCAAGGCTTTCGGAGCCTGGGGAGCGAACACCTGCACAAAGGGTGGCCAGGCGGCCCGGTCCGGGTTTTTTCTTCTTTTCTTCTTTCTTTCACACGCCTGGTGGGCGGTGCCACCCGATCACAAGGGCTGGCAAGGCTTTCGGAGCCTGGGGAGCGGACACCCTCACAAAGGGTGGCCAGGCGGCCCGGTCCGGGTTTTTTCTTCTTTTCTTCTTTCTTTCACACGCCTGGTGGGCGGTGCCACCCGATCACAAGGGCTGGCAAGGCTTTCGGAGCCTGGGGAGCGGACACCCGCACAAAGGGTGGCCAGGCGGCCCGGTCCGGGTTTTTTCTTCTTTTCTTCTTTCTTTCACGCGCCTGGTGGGCGGTGCCACCCGATCACAAGGGCTGGCAAGGCTTTCGGAGTCTGGGGAGCGGACACCCTCACAAAGGGTGGCCAGGCGGCCCGGTCCGGGTTTTTTCTTCTTTTCTTCTTTCTTTCACGCGCCTTGTGGGCGGTGCCACCCCATCACAAGGGCTGGCAAGGCTTTCGGAGCCTGGGGAGCGGACACCCGCACAAAGGGTGGCCAGGCGGCCCGGTCCGGGTTTTTTCTTCTTTTCTTCTTTCTTTCACACGCCTGGTGGGCGGTGCCACCCGATCACAAGGGCTGGCAAGGATTTCGGAGCCTGGGGAGCGGACACCCACACAAAGGGTGGCCAGGCGGCCCGGTCTGGGTTTTTTCTTCTTTTCTTCTTTCTTTCACACGCCTGGTGGGCGGTGCCACCCGATCACAAGGGCTGGAAAGGCTTTCGGAGCCTGGGGAGCGGACACCCGCACAAAGGGTGGCCAGCCGGCCCGGTCCGGGTTTTTTCTTCTTTTCTTCTTTCTTTCACACGCCTGGTGGGCGGTGCCACCCGATCACAAGGGCTGGCAAGGCTTTCGGAGCCTGGGGAGCGGACACCCGCACAAAGGGTGGCCAGGCGGCCCGGTCCGGGTTTTTTCTTCTTTCTTTCACACGCCTGGTGGGCGGTGCCACCCGATCACAAGGGCTGGCAAGGCTTTCGGAGCCTGGGGAGCGGACACCCTCACAAATGGTGGCCAAGCGGCCCGGTCCGGGTTTTTTCTTCTTTTCTTCTTTCTTTCACACGCCTGGTGGGCGGTGCCACCCCATCACAAGGGCTGGCAAGGCTTTCGGAGCCTGGGGAGCGGACACCCGCACAAAGGGTGGCCAGGCGGCCCGGTCCGGGTTTTTTCTTCTTTTCTTCTTTCTTTCACACGCCTGGTGGGCGGTGCCACCCGATCAGAAGGGCTGGCAAGGCTTTCGGAGCCTGGGGAGCGGACACCCGCACAAAGGGTGGCCAGGCGGCCCGGTCCGGGTTTTTTCTTCTTTTCTTCTTTCTTTCACACGCCTGGTGGGCGGTGCCACCCGATCACAAGGGCTGGCAAGGCTTTCGGAGCCTGGGGAGCGGACACCCTCACAAAGGGTGGCCAGGCGGCCCGGTCCGGGTTTTTTCTTCTTTTCTTCTTTCTTTCACACGCCTGGTGGGCGGTGCCACCCGATCACAAGGGCTGGCAAGGCTTTCGGAGCCTGGGGAGCGAACCCCCGCACAAAGGGTGGCCAGGCGGCCCGGTCCGGGTTTTTTCTTCTTTTCTTCTTTCTTTCACACGCCTGGTGGGCGGTGCCACCCGATCACAAGGGCTGGCAAGGCTTTCGGAGCCTGGGGAGCGGACACCCTCACAAAGGGTGGCCAGGCGGCCCGGTCCGGGTTTTTTCTTCTTTTCTTCTTTCTTTCACACGCCTGGTGGGCGGTGCCACCCGATCACAAGGGCTGGCAAGGCTTTCGGAGCCTGGGGAGCGGACACCCGCACAAAGGGTGGCCAGGCGGCCCGGTCCGGGTTTTTTCTTCTTTTCTTCTTTCTTTCACGCGCCTGGTGGGCGGTGCCACCCGATCACAAGGGCTGGCAAGGCTTTCGGAGCCTGGGGAGCGGACACCCTCACAAAGGGTGGCCAGGCGGCCCGGTCTGGGTTTTTTCTTCTTTTCTTCTTTCTTTCACACGCCTGGTGGGCGGTGCCACCCCATCACAAGGGCTGGCAAGGCTTTCGGAGCCTGGGGAGCGGACACCCGCACAAAGGGTGGCCAGGCGGCCCGGTCCGGGTTTTTTCTTCTTTTCTTCTTTCTTTCACACGCCTGGTGGGCGGTGCCACCCGATCACAAGGGCTGGCAAGGCTTTCGGAGCCTGGGGAGCGGACACCCTCACAAAGGGTGGCCAGGCGGCCCGGTCCGGGTTTTTTCTTCTTTTCTTCTTTCTTTCACACGCCTGGTGGACGGTGCCACCCGATCACAAGGGCTGGCAAGGCTTTCGGAGCCTGGGGAGCGGACACCCTCACAAAGGGTGGCCAGGCGGCCCTGTCCGGGTTTTTTCTTCTTTTCTTCTTTCTTTCACACGCCTGGTGGGCGGTGCCACCCGATCACAAGGGCTGGCAAGGCTTTCGGAGCCTGGGGAGAGGACACCCTCACAAAGGGTGGCCAGGCGGCCCGGTCCGGGTTTTTTCTTCTTTTCTTCTTTCTTTCACACGCCTGGTGGGTGGGGCCACCCCATCACAAGGGCTGGCAAGGCTTTCGGAGCCTGGGGAGCGGACACCCGCACAAAGGGTGGCCAGGCGGCCCGGTCCGGGTTTTTTCTTCTTTTCTTCTTTCTTTCACACGCCTGGTGGGCGGTGCCACCCGATCACAAGGGCTGGCAAGGCTTTCGGAGCCTGGGGAGCGGACACCCTCACAAAGGGTGGCCAGGCGGCCCGGTCCGGGTTTTTTCTTCTTTTCTTCTTTCTTTCACACGCCTGGTGGGCGGTGCCACCCGATCACAAGGGCTGGCAAGGCTTTCGGAGCCTGGGGAGCGGACACCCTCACAAAGGGTGGCCAGGCGGCCCGGTCCGGGTTTTTTCTTCTTTTCTTCTTTCTTTCACACGCCTGGTGGGCGGTGCCACCCGATCAGAAGGGCTGGCAAGGCTTTCGGAGCCTGGGGAGCGGACACCCGCACAAAGGGTGGCCAGGCAGCCCGGTCCGGGTTTTTTCTTCTTTTCTTCTTTCTTTCACACGCCTGGTGGGCGGTGCCACCCGATCACAAGGGCTGGCAAGGCTTTCGGAGCCTGGGGAGCGGACACCCTCACAAAGGGTGGCCAGGCGGGCCGGGCTGGGTTTTTTCTTCTTTTCTTCTTTCTTTCACACGCCTGGTGGGCGGTGCCACCCGATCACAAGGGCTGGCAAGGCTTTCGGAGCCTGGGGAGCGGACACCCTCACAAAGGGTGGCCAGGCGGCCCGGTCCGGGTTTTTTCTTCTTTTCTTCTTTCTTTCACACGCCTGGTCGGCGGTGCCACCCGATCACAAGGGCTGGCAAGGCTTTCGTAGCCTGGGGAGCGGACACCCTCACAAAGGGTGGCCAGGCGGCCCGGTCCGGGTTTTTTCTTCTTTTCTTCTTTCTTTCACACGCCTGGTGGGCGGTGCCACCCGATCACAAGGGCTGGCAAGGCTTTCGGAGCCTGGGGAGCGGACACCCTCACAAATGGTGGCCAAGCGGCCCGGTCCGGGTTTTTTCTTCTTTTCTTCTTTCTTTCACACGCCTGGTGGGCGGTGCCACCCCATCACAAGGGCTGGCAAGGCTTTCGGAGCCTGGGGAGCGGACACCCGCACAAAGGGTGGCCAGGCGGCCCGGTCCGGGTTTTTTCTTCTTTTCTTCTTTCTTTCACACGCCTGGTGGGCGGTGCCACCCGATCAGAAGGGCTGGCAAGGCTTTCGGAGCCTGGGGAGCGGACACCCGCACAAAGGGTGGCCAGGCGGCCCGGTCCGGGTTTTTTCTTCTTTTCTTCTTTCTTTCACACGCCTGGTGGGCGGTGCCACCCGATCACAAGGGCTGGCAAGGCTTTCGGAGCCTGGGGAGCGGACACCCTCACAAAGGGTGGCCAGGCGGCCCGGTCCGGGTTTTTTCTTCTTTTCTTCTTTCTTTCACACGCCTGGTGGGCGGTGCCACCCGATCACAAGGGCTGGCAAGGCTTTCGGAGCCTGGGGAGCGAACCCCCGCACAAAGGGTGGCCAGGCGGCCCGGTCCGGGTTTTTTCTTCTTTTCTTCTTTCTTTCACACGCCTGGTGGGCGGTGCCACCCGATCACAAGGGCTGGCAAGGCTTTCGGAGCCTGGGGAGCGGACACCCTCACAAAGGGTGGCCAGGCGGCCCGGTCCGGGTTTTTTCTTCTTTTCTTCTTTCTTTCACACGCCTGGTGGGCGGTGCCACCCGATCACAAGGGCTTGCAAGGCTTTCGGAGCCTGGGGAGCGGACACCCGCACAAAGGGTGGCCAGGCGGCCCGGTCCGGGTTTTTTCTTCTTTTCTTCTTTCTTTCACGCGCCTGGTGGGCGGTGCCACCCGATCACAAGGGCTGGCAAGGCTTTCGGAGCCTGGGGAGCGGACACCCTCACAAAGGGTGGCCAGGCGGCCCGGTCCGGGTTTTTTCTTCTTTTCTTCTTTCTTTCACGCGCCTTGTGGGCGGTGCCACCCCATCACAAGGGCTGGCAAGGCTTTCGGAGCCTGGGGAGCGGACACCCGCACAAAGGGTGGCCAGGCGGCCCGGTCCGGGTTTTTTCTTCTTTTCTTCTTTCTTTCACACGCCTGGTGGACGGTGCCACCCGATCACAAGGGCTGGCAAGGCTTTCGGAGCCTGGGGAGCGGACACCCTCACAAAGGGTGGCCAGGCGGCCCGGTCCGGGTTTTTTCTTCTTTTCTTCTTTCTTTCACGCGCCTTGTGGGCGGTGCCACCCCATCACAAGGGCTGGCAAGGCTTTCGGAGCCTGGGGAGCGGACACCCGCACAAAGGGTGGCCAGGCGGCCCGGTCCGGGTTTTTTCTTCTTTTCTTCTTTCTTTCACACGCCTGGTGGGCGGTGCCACCCGATCACAAGGGCTGGCAAGGATTTCGGAGCCTGGGGAGCGGACACCCTCACAAAGGGTGGCCAGGCGGCCCTGTCCGGGTTTTTTCTTCTTTTCTTCTTTCTTTCACACGCCTGGTGGGCGGTGCCACCCGATCACAAGGGCTGGCAAGGCTTTCGGAGCCTGGGGAGCGGACACCCGCACAAAGGGTGGCCAGGCGGCCCGGTCCGGGTTTTTTCTTCTTTTCTTCTTTCTTTCACGCGCCTGGTGGGCGGTGCCACCCGATCACAAGGGCTGGCAAGGCTTTCGGAGCCTGGGGAGCGGACACCCTCACAAAGGGTGGCCAGGCGGCCCGGTCCGGGTTTTTTCTTCTTTTCTTCTTTCTTTCACGCGCCTTGTGGGCGGTGCCACCCCATCACAAGGGCTGGCAAGGCTTTCGGAGCCTGGGGAGCGGACACCCGCACAAAGGGTGGCCAGGCGGCCCGGTCTGGGTTTTTTCTTCTTTTCTTCTTTCTTTCACACGCCTGGTGGGCGGTGCCACCCCATCACAAGGGCTGGCAAGGCTTTCGGAGCCTGGGGAGCGGACACCCGCACAAAGGGTGGCCAGGCGGCCCGGTCCGGGTTTTTTCTTCTTTTCTTCTTTCTTTCACACGCCTGGTGGGCGGTGCCACCCGATCACAAGGGCTGGCAAGGCTTTCGTAGCCTGGGGAGCGGACACCCTCACAAAGGGTGGCCAGGCGGCCCGGTCCGGGTTTTTTCTTCTTTTCTTCTTTCTTTCACACGCCTGGTGGGCGGTGCCACCCGATCACAAGGGCTGGCAAGGATTTCGGAGCCTGGGGAGCGGACACCCTCACAAAGGGTGGCCAGGCGGCCCGGTCTGGGTTTTTTCTTCTTTTCTTCTTTCTTTCACACGCCTGGTGGGCGGTGCCACCCCATCACAAGGGCTGGCAAGGCTTTCGGAGCCTGGGGAGCGGACACCCGCACAAAGGGTGGCCAGGCGGCCCGGTCCGGGTTTTTTCTTCTTTTCTTCTTTCTTTCACACGCCTGGTGGGCGGTGCCACCCGATCACAAGGGCTGGCAAGGCTTTCGGAGCCTGGGGAGCGGACACCCGCACAAAGGGTGGCCAGGCGGCCCGGTCCGGGTTTTTTCTTCTTTTCTTCTTTCTTTCACACGCCTGGTGGGCGGTGCCACCCGATCACAAGGGCTGGCAAGGCTTTCGGAGTCTGGGGAGCGGACACCCGCACAAAGGGTGGCCAGGCGGCCCGGTCCGGGTTTTTTCTTCTTTTCTTCTTTCTTTCACGCGCCTGGTGGGCGGTGCCACCCGATCACAAGGGCTGGCAAGGCTTTCGGAGCCTGGGGAGCGGACACCCGCACAAAGGGTGGCCAGGCGGCCCGGTCCGGGTTTTTTCTTCTTTTCTTCTTTCTTTCACGCGCCTGGTGGGCGGTGCCACCCGATCACAAGGGCTGGCAAGGCTTTCGGAGTCTGGGGAGCGGACACCCGCACAAAGGGTGGCCAGGCGGCCCGGTCCGGGTTTTTTCTTCTTTTCTTCTTTCTTTCACGCGCCTGGTGGGCGGTGCCACCCGATCACAAGGGCTGGCAAGGCTTTCGGAGTCTGGGGAGCGGACACCCTCACAAAGGGTGGCCAGGCGGCCCGGTCCGGGTTTTTTCTTCTTTTCTTCTTTCTTTCACGCGCCTGGTGGGCGGTGCCACCCGATCACAAGGGCTGGCAAGGATTTCGGAGCCTGGGGAGCGGACACCCTCACAAAGGGTGGCCAGGCGGCCCGGTCTGGGTTTTTTCTTCTTTTCTTCTTTCTTTCACACGCCTGGTGGGCGGTGCCACCCCATCACAAGGGCTGGCAAGGCTTTCGGAGCCTGGGGAGCGGACACCCGCACAAAGGGTGGCCAGGCGGCCCGGTCCGGGTTTTTTCTTCTTTTCTTCTTTCTTTCACACGCCTGGTGGGCGGTGCCACCCGATCACAAGGGCTGGCAAGGCTTTCGGAGCCTGGGGAGCGGACACCCGCACAAAGGGTGGCCAGGCGGCCCGGTCCGGGTTTTTTCTTCTTTTCTTCTTTCTTTCACACGCCTGGTGGGCGGTGCCACCCGATCACAAGGGCTGGCAAGGCTTTCGGAGCCTGGGGAGCGGACACCCTCACAAAGGGTGGCCAGGCGGCCCGGTCTGGGTTTTTTCTTCTTTTCTTCTTTCTTTCACACGCCTGGTGGGCGGTGCCACCCCATCACAAGGGCTGGCAAGGCTTTCGGAGCCTGGGGAGCGGACACCCGCACAAAGGGTGGCCAGGCGGCCCGGTCCGGGTTTTTTCTTCTTTTCTTCTTTCTTTCACACGCCTGGTGGGCGGTGCCACCCGATCACAAGGGCTGGCAAGGCTTTTGTAGCCTGGGGAGCGGACACCCTCACAAAGGGTGGCCAGGCGGCCCGGTCCGGGTTTTTTCTTCTTTTCTTCTTTCTTTCACACGCCTGGTGGGCGGTGCCACCCGATCACAAGGGCTGGCAAGGATTTCGGAGCCTGGGGAGCGGACACCCTCACAAAGGGTGGCCAGGCGGCCCGGTCTGGGTTTTTTCTTCTTTTCTTCTTTCTTTCACACGCCTGGTGGGCGGTGCCACCCCATCACAAGGGCTGGCAAGGCTTTCGGAGCCTGGGGAGCGGACACCCGCACAAAGGGTGGCCAGGCGGCCCGGTCCGGGTTTTTTCTTCTTTTCTTCTTTCTTTCACACGCCTGGTGGGCGGTGCCACCCGATCACAAGGGCTGGCAAGGCTTTCGGAGCCTGGGGAGCGGACACCCGCACAAAGGGTGGCCAGGCGGCCCGGTCCGGGTTTTTTCTTCTTTTCTTCTTTCTTTCACACGCCTGGTGGGCGGTGCCACCCGATCACAAGGGCTGGCAAGGCTTTCGGAGCCTGGGGAGCGGACACCCTCACAAATGGTGGCCAGGCGGCCCGGTCCGGGTTTTTTCTTCTTTTCTTCTTTCTTTCACACGCCTGGTGGGCGGTGCCACCCCATCACAAGGGCTGGCAAGGCTTTCGGAGCCTGGGGAGCGGACACCCGCACAAAGGGTGGCCAGGCGGCCCGGTCCGGGTTTTTTCTTCTTTTCTTCTTTCTTTCACACGCCTGGTGGGCGGTGCCACCCGATCACAAGGGCTGGCAAGGCTTTCGGAGCCTGGGGAGCGGACACCCTCACAAAGGGTGGCCAGGCGGCCCGGTCCGGGTTTTTTCTTCTTTTCTTCTTTCTTTCACACGCCTGGTGGGCGGTGCCACCCGATCACAAGGGCTGGCAAGGCTTTCGGAGCCTGGGGAGCGGACACCCGCACAAAGGGTGGCCAGGCGGCCCGGTCCGGGTTTTTTCTTCTTTTCTTCTTTCTTTCACACGCCTGGTGGGCTGTGCCACCCGATCACAAGGGCTGGCAAGGCTTTCGGAGCCTGGGGAGCGGACACCCTCACAAATGGTGGCCAGGCGGCCCGGTCCGGGTTTTTTCTTCTTTTCTTCTTTCTTTCACACGCCTGGTGGGCGGTGCCACCCCATCACAAGGGCTGGCAAGGCTTTCGGAGCCTGGGGAGCGGACACCCGCACAAAGGGTGGCCAGGCGGCCCGGTCCGGGTTTTTTCTTCTTTTCTTCTTTCTTTCACACGCCTGGTGGGCGGTGCCACCCGATCACAAGGGCTGGCAAGGATTTCGGAGCCTGGGGAGCGGACACCCTCACAAAGGGTGGCCAGGCGGCCCGGTCCGGGTTTTTTCTTCTTTTCTTCTTTCTTTCACACGCCTGGTGGGCGGTGCCACCCGATCACAAGGGCTGGCAAGGCTTTCGGAGCCTGGGGAGCGGACACCCTCACAAAGGGTGGCCAGGCGGCCCGGTCCGGGTTTTTTCTTCTTTTCTTCTTTCTTTCACACGCCTGGTGGGCGGTGCCACCCGATCACAAGGGCTGGCAAGGCTTTCGTAGCCTGGGGAGCGGACACCCTCACAAAGGGTGGCCAGGCGGCCCGGTCCGGGTTTTTTCTTCTTTTCTTCTTTCTTTCACACGCCTGGTGGGCGGTGCCACCCGATCACAAGGGCTGGCAAGGCTTTCGGAGCCTGGGGAGCGGACACCCTCACAAAGGGTGGCCAGGCGGCCCGGTCCGGGTTTTTTCTTCTTTTCTTCTTTCTTTCACACGCCTGGTGGGCGGTGCCACCCCATCACAAGGGCTGGCAAGGCTTTCGGAGCCTGGGGAGCGGACACCCTCACAAAGGGTGGCCAGGCGGCCCGGTCCGGGTTTTTTCTTCTTTTCTTCTTTCTTTCACACGCCTGGTGGGCGGTGCCACCCGATCACAAGGGCTGGCAAGGCTTTCGGAGCCTGGGGAGCGGACACCCTCACAAAGGGTGGCCAGGCGGCCCGGTCCGGGTTTTTTCTTCTTTTCTTCTTTCTTTCACACGCCTGGTGGGCGGTGCCACCCGATCACAAGGGCTGGCAAGGCTTTCGGAGCCTGGGGAGCGGAAACCCGCACAAAGGGTGGCCAGGCGGCCCGGTCCGGGTTTTTTCTTCTTTTCTTCTTTCTTTCACACGCCTGGTGGGCGGTGCCACCCGATCACAAGGGCTGGCAAGGCTTTCGGAGCCTGGGGAGCGGACACCCTCACAAATGGTGGCCAGGCGGCCCGGTCCGGGTTTTTTCTTCTTTTCTTCTTTCTTTCACACGCCTGGTGGGCGGTGCCACCCCATCACAAGGGCTGGCAAGGCTTTCGGAGCCTGGGGAGCGGACACCCGCACAAAGGGTGGCCAGGCGGCCCGGTCCGGGTTTTTTCTTCTTTTCTTCTTTCTTTCACGCGCCTGGTGGGCGGTGCCACCCGATCACAAGGGCTGGCAAGGCTTTCGGAGCCTGGGGAGCGGACACCCTCACAAAGGGTGGCCAGGCGGCCCGGTCCGGGTTTTTTCTTCTTTTCTTCTTTCTTTCACACGCCTGGTGGACGGTGCCACCCGATCACAAGGGCTGGCAAGGCTTTCGGAGCCTGGGGAGCGGACACCCTCACAAAGGGTGGCCAGGCGGCCCGGTCCGGGTTTTTTCTTCTTTTCTTCTTTCTTTCACACGCCTGGTGGGCGGTGCCACCCGATCACAAGGGCTGGCAAGGCTTTCGGAGCCTGGGGAGAGGACACCCTCACAAAGGGTGGCCAGGCGGCCCGGTCCGGGTTTTTTCTTCTTTTCTTCTTTCTTTCACACGCCTGGTGGGTGGTGCCACCCCATCACAAGGGCTGGCAAGGCTTTCGTAGCCTGGGGAGCGGACACCCTCACAAAGGGTGGCCAGGCGGCCCGGTCCGGGTTTTTTCTTCTTTTCTTCTTTCTTTCACACGCCTGGTGGGCGGTGCCACCCGATCAGAAGGGCTGGCAAGGCTTTCGGAGCCTGGGGAGCGGACACCCGCACAAAGGGTGGCCAGGCGGCCCGGTCCGGGTTTTTTCTTCTTTTCTTCTTTCTTTCACACGCCTGGTGGGCGGTGCCACCCGATCAGAACGGCTGGCAAGGCTTTCGGAGCCTGGGGAGCGGACACCCGCACAAAGGGTGGCCAGGCAGCCCGGTCCGGGTTTTTTCTTCTTTTCTTCTTTCTTTCACACGCCTGGTGGGCGGTGCCACCTGATCACAAGGGCTGGCAAGGCTTTCGGAGCCTGGGGAGCGGACACCCTCACAAAGGGTGGCCAGGCGGCCCGGTCCGGGTTTTTTCTTCTTTTCTTCTTTCTTTCACACGCCTGGTCGGCGGTGCCACCCGATCACAAGGGCTGGCAAGGCTTACGTAGCCTGGGGAGCGGACACCCTCACAAAGGGTGGCCAGGCGGCCCGGTCCGGGTTTTTTCTTCTTTTCTTCTTTCTTTCACACGCCTGGTGGGCGGTGCCACCCGATCACAAGGGCTGGCAAGGCTTTCGGAGCCTGAGGAGCGGACACCCTCACAAAGGGTGGCCAGGCGGCCCGGTCCGGGTTTTTTCTTCTTTTCTTCTTTCTTTCACACGCCTGGTGGGCGGTGCCACCCGATCACAAGGGCTGGCAAGGCTTTCGGAGCCTGGGGAGCGGACACCCTCACAAAGGGTGGCCAGGCGGCCCGGTCCGGGTTTTTTCTTCTTTTCTTCTTTCTTTCACACGCCTGGTGGGCGGTGCCACCCGATCACAAGGGCTGGCAAGGCTTTCGGAGCCTGGGGAGCGGACACCCTCACAAAGGGTGGCCAGGCGGCCCGGTCCGGGTTTTTTCTTCTTTTCTTCTTTCTTTCACACGCCTGGTGGGCGGTGCCACCCTATCACAAGGGCTGGCAAGGCTTTCGGAGCCTGGGGAGCGAACACCCGCACAAAGGGTGGCCAGGCGGCCCGGTCCGGGTTTTTTCTTCTTTTCTTCTTTCTTTCACACGCCTGGTGGGCGGTGCCACCCCATCACAAGGGCTGGCAAGGCTTTCGGAGCCTGGGGAGCGGACACCCTCACAAAGGGTGGCCAGGCGGCCCGGTCCGGGTTTTTTCTTCTTTTCTTCTTTCTTTCACACGCCTGGTGGGCGGTGCCACCCCATCACAAGGGCTGGCAAGGCTTTCGGAGCCTGGGGAGCGGACACCCGCACAAAGGGTGGCCAGGCGGCCCGGTCCGGGTTTTTTCTTCTTTTCTTCTTTCTTTCACACGCCTGGTGGGCGGTGCCACCCGATCACAAGGGCTGGCAAGGATTTCGGAGCCTGGGGAGCGGACACCCGCACAAAGGGTGGCCAGGCGGCCCGGTCTGGGTTTTTTCTTCTTTTCTTCTTTCTTTCACACGCCTGGTGGGCGGTGCCACCCCATCACAAGGGCTGGCAAGGCTTTCGGAGCCTGGGGAGCGGACACCCGCACAAAGGGTGGCCAGGCGGCCCGGTCCGGGTTTTTTCTTCTTTTCTTCTTTCTTTCACACGCCTGGTGGGCGGTGCCACCCGATCACAAGGGCTGGCAAGGCTTTCGTAGCCTGGGGAGCGGACACCCTCACAAAGGGTGGCCAGGCGGCCCGGTCCGGGTTTTTTCTTCTTTTCTTCTTTCTTTCACACGCCTGGTGGGCGGTGCCACCCGATCACAAGGGCTGGCAAGGATTTCGGAGCCTGGGGAGCGGACACCCTCACAAAGGGTGGCCAGGCGGCCCGGTCTGGGTTTTTTCTTCTTTTCTTCTTTCTTTCACACGCCTGGTGGGCGGTGCCACCCCATCACAAGGGCTGGCAAGGCTTTCGGAGCCTGGGGAGCGGACACCCGCACAAAGGGTGGCCAGGCGGCCCGGTCCGGGTTTTTTCTTCTTTTCTTCTTTCTTTCACACGCCTGGTGGGCGGTGCCACCCGATCACAAGGGCTGGCAAGGCTTTCGGAGCCTGGGGAGCGGACACCCGCACAAAGGGTGGCCAGGCGGCCCGGTCCGGGTTTTTTCTTCTTTTCTTCTTTCTTTCACACGCCTGGTGGGCGGTGCCACCCGATCACAAGGGCTGGCAAGGCTTTCGGAGCCTGGGGAGCGGACACCCTCACAAAGGGTGGCCAGGCGGCCCGGTCCGGGTTTTTTCTTCTTTTCTTCTTTCTTTCACACGCCTGGTGGGCGGTGCCACCCGATCACAAGGGCTGGCAAGGCTTTCGGAGCCTGGGGAGCGAACACCCGCACAAAGGGTGGCCAGGCGGCCCGGTCCGGGTTTTTTCTTCTTTTCTTCTTTCTTTCACACGCCTGGTGGGCGGTGCCACCCCATCACAAGGGCTGGCAAGGCTTTCGGAGCCTGGGGAGCGGACACCCTCACAAAGGGTGGCCAGGCGGCCCGGTCCGGGTTTTTTCTTCTTTTCTTCTTTCTTTCACACGCCTGGTGGGCGGTGCCACCCGATCACAAGGGCTGGCAAGGATTTCGGAGCCTGGGGAGCGGACACCCTCACAAAGGGTGGCCAGGCGGCCCGGTCTGGGTTTTTTCTTCTTTTCTTCTTTCTTTCACACGCCTGGTGGGCGGTGCCACCCCATCACAAGGGCTGGCAAGGCTTTCGGAGCCTGGGGAGCGGACACCCGCACAAAGGGTGGCCAGGCGGCCCGGTCCGGGTTTTTTCTTCTTTTCTTCTTTCTTTCACACGCCTGGTGGGCGGTGCCACCCGATCACAAGGGCTGGCAAGGCTTTCGGAGCCTGGGGAGCGGACACCCGCACAAAGGGTGGCCAGGCGGCCCGGTCCGGGTTTTTTCTTCTTTTCTTCTTTCTTTCACACGCCTGGTGGGCGGTGCCACCCGATCACAAGGGCTGGCAAGGCTTTCGGAGCCTGGGGAGCGGACACCCGCACAAAGGGTGGCCAGGCGGCCCGGTCCGGGTTTTTTCTTCTTTTCTTCTTTCTTTCACACGCCTGGTGGGCGGTGCCACCCGATCACAAGGGCTGGCAAGGCTTTCGGAGCCTGGGGAGCGGACACCCTCACAAAGGGTGGCCAGGCGGCCCGGTCCGGGTTTTTTCTTCTTTTCTTCTTTCTTTCACACGCCTGGTGGGCGGTGCCACCCGATCACAAGGGCTGGCAAGGCTTTCGGAGCCTGGGGAGCGAACACCCGCACAAAGGGTGGCCAGGCGGCCCGGTCCGGGTTTTTTCTTCTTTTCTTCTTTCTTTCACACGCCTGGTGGGCGGTGCCACCCCATCACAAGGGCTGGCAAGGCTTTCGGAGCCTGGGGAGCGGACACCCTCACAAAGGGTGGCCAGGCGGCCCGGTCCGGGTTTTTTCTTCTTTTCTTCTTTCTTTCACACGCCTGGTGGGCGGTGCCACCCGATCACAAGGGCTGGCAAGGCTTTCGGAGCCTGGGGAGCGGACACCCGCACAAAGGGTGGCCAGGCGGCCCGGTCCGGGTTTTTTCTTCTTTTCTTCTTTCTTTCACGCGCCTGGTGGGCGGTGCCACCCGATCACAAGGGCTGGCAAGGCTTTCGGAGTCTGGGGAGCGGACACCCGCACAAAGGGTGGCCAGGCGGCCCGGTCCGGGTTTTTTCTTCTTTTCTTCTTTCTTTCACGCGCCTGGTGGGCGGTGCCACCCGATCACAAGGGCTGGCAAGGCTTTCGGAGTCTGGGGAGCGGACACCCTCACAAAGGGTGGCCAGGCGGCCCGGTCCGGGTTTTTTCTTCTTTTCTTCTTTCTTTCACGCGCCTGGTGGGCGGTGCCACCCGATCACAAGGGCTGGCAAGGATTTCGGAGCCTGGGGAGCGGACACCCGCACAAAGGGTGGCCAGGCGGCCCGGTCCGGGTTTTTTCTTCTTTTCTTCTTTCTTTCACACGCCTGGTGGGCGGTGCCACCCGATCACAAGGGCTGGCAAGGCTTTCGGAGCCTGGGGAGCGGACACCCTCACAAAGGGTGGCCAGGCGGCCCGGTCCGGGTTTTTTCTTCTTTTCTTCTTTCTTTCACACGCCTGGTGGGAACCTTGGTGCATTCCGGAACTCTGAACATTCCGGAATTCCGAACATTCCGGAACCTTGGTGCATTCCGGAACTCTGAACATTCCGGAATTCCGAACATTCCGGAACCTTGGTGCAATCCGGAACTCTGAACATTCCGGAATTCCGAACATTCCGGAACCTTGGTGCATTCCGGGACTCTGAACATTCCGGAACTCTGAACATTCCGGAATTCCGAACATTCCGGAACCTTGGTGCATTCCGGAACTCTGAACATTCCGGAACTCTGAACATTCCGGAATTCCGAACATTCCGGAACCTTGGTGCATTCCGGAACTCTGAACATTCCGGAATTCCGAACATTCCGGAACCTTGGTGCATTCCGGAACTCTGACCATTCCGGAACCTTGGTACATTCCGGAATTCCGAACATTCCGGAACCTTGGTACATTCCGGAATTCCGAACATTCTGGAATTCCGAACATTCGGGAACTCTGAACATTCCGGAATTCCGAACATTCCGGAACCTTGGTGCATTCCGGAACTCTGAACATTCCGGAACCTTGGTACATTTCGGAATTCCGAACATTCCGGAACCTTGGTGCATTCCGGAACTCTGAACATTCCGGAATTCCGAACATTCCGGAACCTTGGTGCATTCCGGAACTCTGAACATTCCCGAACCTTTGTGCAATCCGGAATTCCGAACATTCCGGAACCTTGGTGCATTCCGGAACTCTGAACATTCCGGAACTCTGAACATTCCAGAACCTTGGTACATTCCGGAATTCCGAACATTCCGGAACCTTGGTACATTCCGGAATTCCGAACATTCCCGAACCTTGGTGCATTCCGGAACTCTGAACATTCCGGAATTCCGAACATTCCGGAACCTTGGTGCATTCCGGAACGCTGAACATTCCGGAATTCCGAACATTCCGGAACCTTGGTGCATTCCGGAACTCTGAACATTCCGGAATTCCGAACATTCCGGAACCTTGGTGCATTCCGGAACTCTGAACATTCCAGAACCTTGGTACATTCCGGAATTCCGAACATTCCGGAACCTTGGTGCATTCCGGAACTCTGAACATTCCGGAACTCTGAACATTCCGGAACCTTTGTGCACTCCGGAACCTTGGTGCATTCCGGAACTCTGAACATTCCGGAACTCTGAACATTCCGGAATTCCGAACATTCCGGAGCTCTGAACATTCCGGAACTCTGAACATTCCGGAATTCCGAACATTCCGGAACCTTGGTGCATTCCGGAACTCTGAACATTCCGGAACTCTGAACATTCCGGAATTCTGAACATTCCGGAACCTTGGTGCATTCCGGAACTCTGAACATTCTGGAACCTTTGTGCATTCCGGAACCTTGGTGCATTCCGGAACTCTGAACATTCCGGAATTCCGAACATTCCGGAACCTTGGTGCATTCCGGAACTCTGAACATTCCGGAATTCCGAACATTCCGGAACCTTGGTGCATTCCGGAACTCTGAACATATTTCTATGAAGTTGTACAAAAACGTTTTCTTTGGCCAAGACAGTGCGTTTCTCACTGTTACATGCATTTGAATGGGGAACTCCACCGAAACAAAGTATAGGTTTTCATTATGTGAATAACTTGGAAATCTTAGCTCAAACAGCTGCAAAACCTGTTTTGCCCAGCACGGAGACCTTGAGTTCTATAAGATAAAGCCATAAACATGTTTGTCTGAGTCTTCTATCAAAAGTTACAGCTATTTATATGAAGTTGTACAAAAACGCTTTCTTTCGCCAAGACAGTGCGTTTCTCACTGTTACATGCATTTGAATGGGGAACTCCACCGAAACAAAGTATAGGTTTTCATTATGTGAATAACTTGGAAATCTTAGCTCAAACAGCTGCAAAACCTGTTTGCCCAGCACGGAGACCTTGAGTTCTATAAGATAAAGCCATAAACATGTGTATCCGAGTCTTCTATCAAAAGTTACAGCTATTTATATGAAGTTGTACAAAAACGCTTTCTTTCGCCAAGACAGTGCGTTTCTCACTGTTACATGCATTTGAATGGGGAACTCGACCGAAACAAAGTATAAGTTTTCATTATGTGAATAACTTGGAAATCTTAGCTCAAACAGCTGCAAAACCTGTTTGCCCAGCACGGAGACCTTGAGTTCTATAAGATAAAGCCATAAACATGTTTGTCTGAGTCTTCTATCAAAAGTTACAGCTATTTATATGAAGTTGTACAAAATAGCTTTCTTTCGCCAAGACAGTGCGTTTCTCACTGTTACATGCATTTGAATGGGGAACTCGACCGAAACAAAGTATAGGTTTTCATTATGTGAATAACTTGGAAATCTTAGCTCAAACAGCTGCAAAACCTGTTTTCCCAGCACGGAGACCTTGAGTTCTATAAGATAAAGCCATAAACATGTGTATCCGAGTCTTCTATCAAAAGTTGCGGCTATTTATATGAAGTTGTACAAAATAGCTTTCTTTCGCCAAGACAGTGCGTTTCTCACTGTTACATGCATTTGAATGGGGAACTCCACCGAAACAAAGTATAGGTTTTCATTATGTGAATAACTTGGAAATCTTAGCTCAAACAGCTGCAAAACCTTTTTGCCCAGCACGGAGACCTTGAGTTCTATAAGATAAAGCCATAAACATGTGTATCCGAGTCTTCTATCAAAAGTTACAGCTATTTATATGAAGTTGTACAAAAACGCTTTCTTTCGCCAAGACAGTGCGTTTCTCACTGTTACATGCATTTTGAATGGGGAACTCCACCGAAACAAAGTATAGGTTTTCATTATGTGAATAACTTGGAAATCTTAGCTCAAACGGCTGCAAAACCTGTTTTCCCAGCACGGAGACCTTGAGTTCTATAAGATAAAGCCATAAACATGTTTGTCTGAGTCTTCTATCAAAAGTTACAGCTATTTATATGAAGTTGTACAAAAACGCTTTCTTTCGCCAAGACAGTGCGTTTCTCACTGTTACATGCATTTGAATGGGGAACTCGACCGAAACAAATTATAGGTTTTCATTATGTGAATAACTTGGAAATCTTAGCTCAAACAGCTGCAAAACCTTTTTGCCCAGCACGGGAACCTTGAGTTCTATAAGATAAAGCCATAAACATGTGTATCCGAGTCTTCTATCAAAAGTTACAGCTATTCATATGAAGTTGTACAAAAACGCTTTCTTTTGCCAAGACAGTGCGTTTCTCACTGTTACATGCATTTGAATGGGGAACTTGACCGAAACAAAGTATAGGTTTTCATTATGTGAATAACTTGGAAATCTTAGCTCAAACAGCTGCAAAACCTGTTTTCCCAGCACGGAGACCTTGAGTTCTATAAGATAAAGCCATAAACATGTGTATCCGAGTCTTCTATCAAAAGTTACAGCTATTTATATGAAGTTGTACAAAAACGCTTTCTTTCGCCAAGACAGTGCGTTTCTCACTGTTACTGTCATGGAACGCTGTGCGGCAGGCAGGAGTAGGACCCAAAATGCAGGACTCACAGGCACGAGGGAATAAACTCAAAAGGCAGCTTTATTGCGTAACAGAAGATGATAGGCGATACAAAACTAGACTGGGAAAAACTAACATAAGGCTCACCAGGAAACACGGGGGAATCACACACAGCATGAGGGACGACGTCACACTGAACAGAGGGAGACGCAGACAGAAATACACAGAGGGTTAACGAGGGAAGTGGGAACACACGGGGAACACAGGTGACACTGATAATCATAACGAGACAGGGCGGGGTGAACTGAACACTGACGGGAGAGGTGAAACAGGAAGTACAGGAGGAGAGAGAGCACGAGTAGAACACCAACGTAACAGGCAGGGGAGACATGGAATAAACACGAAAGGGGACGAGGGCTCATAAATACATAGAGGGCACACAGGGGGAAGAGAGAGCACGGGGAGAACTTAGACATAATGGGCAGGGGAAGCATGGAATAAAATACAAACATACAAGGAAACTAAGAACACTGGGCCAACATGGCCCAGGACCATGACAGTACCCCCCCCCTCAAGGGCTGGCTCCAGACAGCCCAAACACAGAAAAACAAAACCAAACAGAAAACAACCCAGGGCGGGCGGCGGGGGCCCAGGACGGAGGGCCCGGAACAGAAAACAAAAGAAGAGTACAGCAAACACCGGAGCCCAAGAAAACAACCCAAACACAGAGCAGTTCAGGGGGCCGACCATGCGGAAGGCAACGGCGGAGACGTGGAAACAGTTCAGGAGGCCGGCCGTGCGCAAGGCAACGGCGGCGACGTGGAAACAGTTCAGGAGGCCGGCCGTGCGCAAGGCAACGGCGGCGGTGAAGGAGACGACGGAGCAGTTCAGGAGGCCGACCGCGCGGGAGGCGGCGGCGACGATGACAGCGCTGGTCCGGGGGCCGACCGTGCGGAAGGCGACGGCGGCCACTCAGGCGATGACGGTGCAGTTCAGGGGGCCGGCCGCGCGGAAGGCAGCGGCGGCGGCTCTCCAGTGTCAGGCGTACTGGCCGAGGCCCGGTGGGCACAGGACCAGTCGAGACGGGACCAGTCAAGGCGGGACCAGGCGAAGCACAGGCTGAGGCTGCAGCAGACGAAGGCTCTGAGGAGGCTGCAGAGGCTGAGGCCGGGCTGGGCGAGGTTGCAGAGGCTGAGGCCGGGCCGGGCGAGGTTGCAGAGGCTGAGGCCGGGCCGGGCGAGGTTGCAGAGGCTGGCCCAGGCGTAGCAGAAGCACAGGCAGAGGCTGGCCCAGGCGTAGCAGAAGCACAGGCGGATGTAGCCGGGCCAGGCGATGACGAGGCGGTCGCAGATGGCGGCTGGACAGGCTCCTCGGGCCCTCCAGCTGATGCGGCGTGAGGCTGAACGGGCCCCTCGGACCCTCCAGCGGAGACAGGAGGCTGAACGGGCCCCTCGGACCCTCCAGCGGAGACAGGAGGCTGAACGGGCCCCTCGGACCCTCCAGCGGAGACAGGAGGCTGAACGGGCCCCTCGGACCCTCCAGCGGAGACAGGAGGCTGAACGGGCCCCTCGGACCCTCCAGCGGAGACAGGGAGGCGCTGGCCGGGCTCACTGGAACCCCCAGCGGACGAGGTAGATGGCGGCGTGGGAGCCGCGGAGTCCTGGATGAGCTCATCCGAGGTTCCAGCAGGAGCTGAAGTAGAGCCAGAGAGGATTGGGACCCCGGGCTCAACGTTAAGCTGGCTAGAAAACCGCACTGCTACGGGGAACTGGGCCAAAGGTTCAGGTGCGACCTGAGCTGCTGGACACTCAGGGACCTGAGCTGCTGGACACTCGGGGACCTGAGCTGCTGGACACACGGGGACCTGAGCTGCTGGACACACGGGGACCTGAGCTGATGTCTGTAGTACCGGTGGTGGTGAGAGTGGAGTAGGTGGTGGAGTTAATGACTTCACAGGGGAATGAACTAGAGGTAGTGACGGTTGTGGTGCTGGTGGTTGAGTGGGTGACTGTGCTAAAGGAGGCTGCACTGGGGACACTGGAGACTGCACTGGGGACACTGGAGACTGCACTGGGGACACTGGAGACTGCAGTGATGGTTGTAGTGGAGGTGTAACGGGTGAAGGAGTGGCTGAAGTGGCTGTGGGTCGGACGGCTAGTGGCTCAGCTACAGGGTATGGTAACGGCAGGGCTATGGGTTGAATGACGGACTGAGTAGCAGCCTGAGTGGCTGGGTGTAGTGACGGTTGTGGTGGAAGAGAAACAGGTGGTAGTGTGGATGATGGAGCTAAGGGCGACTGAGTGGCAGACCGAACTGATGACTGAAGCGATGGTAGAGGTGAAAATGGAGCTTGTGGTGGAGTTAATGGCTGAGCTAGCGGGGACACAGGAGACTGAACTGAGGGTGGCTGCGAGGGAGCTAACTGAACTGAGGGTGGCTGCGAGGGAGCTAACTGAACTGAGGGTGGCTGCGAGGGAGCTAACTGAACTGAGGGTGGCTGCGAGGGAGCTAACTGAACTGAGGGTGGCTGCGAGGGAGCTAACTGAACTGAGGGTGGCTGCGAGGGAGCTAACGGAGCTGTGAAGGGCTGCGAGGGAGCTAACGGAGCTGTGAAGGCCTGCGAGGGAGCTAACGGAGCTGTGAAGGGCTGCGAGGGAGCTAACGGAGCTGTGAAGGGCTGCGAGGGAGCTAACGGAGCTGTGAAGGGCTGCGAGGGAGCTAACGGAGCTGTGAAGGGCTGCGAGGGAGCTAACGGAGCTGTGAAGGGCTGCGAGGGAGCTAACGGAGCTTCTGGTAGCACAGCAGGTGAATTAGAAGGCCGAATGTCCGGCTGTGGGGTGGCGCGTCGGCGGCGTGAATGCCGTTTCTTTTTTGATGATGGCTCTGACGGGCCGAGCGGCTCCACATCCGGCCCTTCAGGCAGGTGGGTAGTAGCAGCTGGGGGATGAAGGCGGAGCTCGTTGCGGATTAAATCCTGTTCGAGTGGGTGGAGCGCACTGAGTAGCCAGGGAAGACCAGAGATTAAACGCTGTAGTTTGGTTTCCACAGCACGGCGAAATTCCTTTCCCTCATGTTCGAGCCACAGATGCAGGAGTCTTTCCACGGAGTAGATAATGTCCAGACGCAGTTCTTCAGGTGGGTTGAGTGCTGCTGGGTCCATATCTGGTGACGTCATACTGTCATGGAACGCTGTGCGGCAGGCAGGAGTAGGACCCAAAATGCAGGACTCACAGGCACGAGGGAATAAACTCAAAAGGCAGCTTTATTGCGTAACAGAAGATGATAGGCGATACAAAACTAGACTGGGAAAAACTAACATAAGGCTCACCAGGAAACACGGGGGAATCACACACAGCATGAGGGACGACGTCACACTGAACAGAGGGAGACGCAGACAGAAATACACAGAGGGTTAACGAGGGAAGTGGGAACACACGGGGAACACAGGTGACACTGATAATCATAACGAGACAGGGCGGGGTGAACTGAACACTGACGGGAGAGGTGAAACAGGAAGTACAGGAGGAGAGAGAGCACGAGTAGAACACCAACGTAACAGGCAGGGGAGACATGGAATAAACACGAAAGGGGACGAGGGCTCATAAATACATAGAGGGCACACAGGGGGAAGAGAGAGCACGGGGAGAACTTAGACATAATGGGCAGGGGAAGCATGGAATAAAATACAAACATACAAGGAAACTAAGAACACGGGGCCAACATGGCCCAGGACCATGACAGTTACATGCATTTTGAATGGGGAACTCGACCGAAACAAAGTATAGGTTTTCATTATGTGAATAACTTGGAAATCTTAGCTCAAACGGCTGCAAAACCTGTTTTCCCAGCACGGAGACCTTGAGTTCTATAAGATAAAGCCATAAACATGTTTGTCTGAGTCTTCTATCAAAAGTTACAGCTATTTATATGAAGTTGTACAAAAACGCTTTCTTTCGCCAAGACAGTGCGTTTCTCACTGTTACATGCATTTGAATGGGGAACTCGACCGAAACAAATTATAGGTTTTCATTATGTGAATAACTTGGAAATCTTAGCTCAAACAGCTGCAAAACCTTTTTGCCCAGCACGGGAACCTTGAGTTCTATAAGATAAAGCCATAAACATGTGTATCCGAGTCTTCTATCAAAAGTTACAGCTATTCATATGAAGTTGTACAAAAACGCTTTCTTTTGCCAAGACAGTGCGTTTCTCACTGTTACATGCATTTGAATGGGGAACTTGACCGAAACAAAGTATAGGTTTTCATTATGTGAATAACTTGGAAATCTTAGCTCAAACAGCTGCAAAACCTGTTTGCCCAGCACGGAGACCTTGAGTTCTATAAGATAAAGCCATAAACATGTGTATCCGAGTCTTCTATCAAAAGTTACAGCTATTTATATGAAGTTGTACAAAAACGCTTTCTTTCGCCAAGACAGTGCGTTTCTCACTGTTACATGCATTTGAATGGGGAACTCCACCGAAACAAAGTATAGGTTTTCATTATGTGAATAACTTGGAAATCTTAGCTCAAACAGCTGCAAAACCTGTTTTCCCAGCACGGGAACCTTGAGTTCTATAAGATAAAGCCATAAACATGTGTATCCGAGTCTTCTATCAAAAGTTAGGGCTATTTATATGAAGTTGTACAAAAACGCTTTCTTTCGCCAAGACAGTGCGTTTCTCACTGTTACATGCATTTGAATGGGGAACTCGACCGAAACAAAGTATAGGTTTTCATTATGTGAATAACTTGGAAATCTTAGCTCAAACAGCTGCAAAACCTGTTTTTCCAGCACGGGAACCTTGAGTTCTATAAGATAAAGCCATAAACATGTGTATCCGAGTCTTCTATCAAAAGTTACAGCTATTCATATGAAGTTGTACAAAAACGCTTTCTTTCGCCAAGACAGTGCGTTTCTCACTGTTACATGCATTTGAATGGGGAACTCGACCGAAACAAAGTATAGGTTTTCATTATGTGAATAACTTGGAAATCTTAGCTCAAACAGCTGCAAAACCTGTTTTCCCAGCACGGAGACCTTGAGTTCTATAATATAAAGCCATAAACATGTTTGTCTGAGTCTTCTATCAAAAGTTACAGCTATTCATATGAAGTTGTACAAAAACGCTTTCTTTCGCCAAGACAGTGCGTTTCTCACTGTTACATGCATTTGAATGGGGAACTCGACCGAAACAAAGTATAGGTTTTCATTATGTGAATAACTTGGAAATCTTAGCTCAAACAGCTGCAAAACCTGTTTTCCCAGCACGGGAACCTTGAGTTCTATAAGATAAAGCCATAAACATGTTTGTCTGAGTCTTCTATCAAAAGTTACAGCTATTTATATGAAGTTGTACAAAAACGCTTTCTTTCGCCAAGACAGTGCGTTTCTCACTGTTACATGCATTTGAATGGGGAACTCGACCGAAACAAAGTATAGGTTTTCATTATGTGAATAACTTGGAAATCTTAGCTCAAACAGCTGCAAAACCTGTTTTCCCAGCACGGAGACCTTGAGTTCTATAATATAAGGCCATAAACATGTGTATCCGAGTCTTCTATCAAAAGTTACAGCTATTCATATGAAGTTGTACAAAAACGCTTTCTTTCGCCAAGACAGTGCGTTTCTCACTGTTACATGCATTTGAATGGGGAACTCCACCGAAACAAAGTATAGGTTTTCATTATGTGAATAACTTGGAAATCTTAGCTCAAACAGCTGCAAAACCTGTTTGCCCAGCACGGAGACCTTGAGTTGTATAAGATAAAGCCATAAACATGTGTATCCGAGTCTTCTATCAAAAGTTACGGCTATTTATATGAAGTTGTACAAAAACGCTTTCTTTCGCCAAGACAGTGCGTTTCTCACTGTTACATGCATTTGAATGGGGAACTCGACCGAAACAAAGTATAGGTTTTCATTATGTGAATAACTTGGAAATCTTAGCTCAAACAGCTGCAAAACCTTTTTGCCCAGCACGGAGACCTTGAGTTCTATAAGATAAAGCCATAAACATGTGTATCCGAGTCTTCTATCAAAAGTTACAGCTATTTCTATGAAGTTGTACAAAAACGCTTTCTTTCGCCAAGACAGTGCGTTTCTCACTGTTACATGCATTTGAATGGGGAACTCCACCGAAACAAAGTATAGGTTTTCATTATGTGAATAACTTGGAAATCTTAGCTCAAACAGCTGCAAAACCTGTTTTCCCAGCACGGAGACCTTGAGTTCTATAATATAAGGCCATAAACATGTTTGTCTGAGTCTTCTATCAAAAGTTACAGCTATTTCTATGAAGTTGTACAAAAACGTTTTCTTTCGCCAAGACAGTGCGTTTCTCACTGTTACATGCATTTTGAATGGGGAACTCCACCGAAACAAAGTATAGGTTTTCATTATGTGAATAACTTGGAAATCTTAGCTCAAACAGCTGCAAAACCTGTTTTCCCAGCACGGGAACCTTGAGTTCTATAAGATAAAGCCATAAACATGTGTATCCGAGTCTTCTATCAAAAGTTACGGCTATTTATATGAAGTTGTACAAAAACGCTTTCTTTCGCCAAGACAGTGCGTTTCTCACTGTTACATGCATTTGAATGGGGAACTCGACCGAAACAAAGTATAGGTTTTCATTATGTGAATAACTTGGAAATCTTAGCTCAAACAGCTGCAAAACCTGTTTGCCCAGCACGGAGACCTTGAGTTCTATAAGATAAAGCCATAAACATGTGTATCCGAGTCTTCTATCAAAAGTTACAGCTATTTATATGAAGTTGTACAAAAACGCTTTCTTTCGCCAAGACAGTGCGTTTCTCACTGTTACATGCATTTGAATGGGGAACTCGACCGAAACAAAGTATAGGTTTTCATTATGTAAATAACTTGGAAATCTTAGCTCAAACAGCTGCAAAACCTGTTTTCCCAGCACGGGAACCTTGAGTTCTATAAGATAAAGCCATAAACATGTTTGTCTGAGTCTTCTATCAAAAGTTACAGCTATTTATATGAAGTTGTACAAAAACGCTTTCTTTCGCCAAGACAGTGCGTTTCTCACTGTTACATGCATTTGAATGGGGAACTCGACCGAAACAAAGTATAGGTTTTCATTATGTGAATAACTTGGAAATCTTAGCTCAAACAGCTGCAAAACCTGTTTTCCCAGCACGGGAACCTTGAGTTCTATAAGATAAAGCCATAAACATGTTTGTCTGAGTCTTCTATCAAAAGTTACGGCTATTTATATGAAGTTGTACAAAAACGCTTTCTTTCGCCAAGACAGTGCGTTTCTCACTGTTACATGCATTTGAATGGGGAACTCCACCGAAACAAAGTATAGGTTTTCATTATGTGAATAACTTGGAAATCTTAGCTCAAACAGCTGCAAAACCTGTTTGCCCAGCACGGGAACCTTGAGTTCTATAAGATAAAGCCATAAACATGTTTGTCTGAGTCTTCTATCAAAAGTTACAGCTATTTATATGAAGTTGTACAAAAACGCTTTCTTTCGCCAAGACAGTGCGTTTCTCACTGTTACATGCATTTGAATGGGGAACTCGACCGAAACAAAGTATAGGTTTTCATTATGTGAATAACTTGGAAATCTTAGCTCAAACAGCTGCAAAACCTGTTTGCCCAGCACGGAGACCTTGAGTTCTATAAGATAAAGCCATAAACATGTGTATCCGAGTCTTCTATCAAAAGTTACAGCTATTTATATGAAGTTGTACAAAAACGCTTTCTTTCGCCAAGACAGTGCGTTTCTCACTGTTACATGCATTTGAATGGGGAACTCGACCGAAACAAAGTATAGGTTTTCATTATGTGAATAACTTGGAAATCTTAGCTCAAACAGCTGCAAAACCTGTTTTCCCAGCACGGGAACCTTGAGTTCTATAAGATAAAGCCATAAACATGTGTATCTGAGTCTTCTATCAAAAGTTACGGCTATTTATATGAAGTTGTACAAAAACGCTTTCTTTCGCCAAGACAGTGCGTTTCTCACTGTTACATGCATTTGAATGGGGAACTCCACCGAAACAAAGTATAGGTTTTCATTATGTGAATAACTTGGAAATCTTAGCTCAAACAGCTGCAAAACCTGTTTTCCCAGCACGGAGACCTTGAGTTCTATAATATAAGGCCATAAACATGTGTATCCGAGTCTTCTATCAAAAGTTACAGCTATTCATATGAAGTTGTACAAAAACGCTTTCTTTCGCCAAGACAGTGCGTTTCTCACTGTTACATGCATTTGAATGGGGAACTCCACCGAAACAAAGTATAGGTTTTCATTATGTGAATAACTTGGAAATCTTAGCTCAAACAGCTGCAAAACCTTTTTGCCCAGCACGGAGACCTTGAGTTCTATAAGATAAAGCCATAAACGTGTATCCGAGTCTTCTATCAAAAGTTACAGCTATTCATATGAAGTTGTACAAAAACGCTTTCTTTCGCCAAGACAGTGCGTTTCTCACTGTTACATGCATTTGAATGGGGAACTCCACCGAAACAAAGTATAGGTTTTCATTATGTGAATAACTTGGAAATCTTAGCTCAAACAGCTGCAAAACCTGTTTGCCCAGCACGGAGACCTTGAGTTCTATAAGATAAAGCCATAAACATGTGTATCCGAGTCTTCTATCAAAAGTTACAGCTATTTATATGAAGTTGTACAAAAACGCTTTCTTTCGCCAAGACAGTGCGTTTCTCACTGTTACATGCATTTGAATGGGGAACTCGACCGAAACAAAGTATAGGTTTTCATTATGTAAATAACTTGGAAATCTTAGCTCAAACAGCTGCAAAACCTGTTTTCCCAGCACGGGAACCTTGAGTTCTATAAGATAAAGCCATAAACATGTTTGTCTGAGTCTTCTATCAAAAGTTACAGCTATTTATATGAAGTTGTACAAAAACGCTTTCTTTCGCCAAGACAGTGCGTTTCTCACTGTTACATGCATTTGAATGGGGAACTCGACCGAAACAAAGTATAGGTTTTCATTATGTGAATAACTTGGAAATCTTAGCTCAAACAGCTGCAAAACCTGTTTTCCCAGCACGGGAACCTTGAGTTCTATAAGATAAAGCCATAAACATGTTTGTCTGAGTCTTCTATCAAAAGTTACGGCTATTTATATGAAGTTGTACAAAAACGCTTTCTTTCGCCAAGACAGTGCGTTTCTCACTGTTACATGCATTTGAATGGGGAACTCGACCGAAACAAAGTATAGGTTTTCATTATGTGAATAACTTGGAAATCTTAGCTCAAACAGCTGCAAAACCTGTTTTCCCAGCACGGGAACCTTGAGTTCTATAAGATAAAGCCATAAACATGTTTGTCTGAGTCTTCTATCAAAAGTTACAGCTATTTATATGAAGTTGTACAAAAACGCTTTCTTTCGCCAAGACAGTGCGTTTCTCACTGTTACATGCATTTGAATGGGGAACTCGACCGAAACAAAGTATAGGTTTTCATTATGTGAATAACTTGGAAATCTTAGCTCAAACAGCTGCAAAACCTGTTTGCCCAGCACGGAGACCTTGAGTTCTATAAGATAAAGCCATAAACATGTGTATCCGAGTCTTCTATCAAAAGTTACAGCTATTTATATGAAGTTGTACAAAAACGCTTTCTTTCGCCAAGACAGTGCGTTTCTCACTGTTACATGCATTTGAATGGGGAACTCGACCGAAACAAAGTATAGGTTTTCATTATGTGAATAACTTGGAAATCTTAGCTCAAACAGCTGCAAAACCTGTTTTCCCAGCACGGGAACCTTGAGTTCTATAAGATAAAGCCATAAACATGTGTATCTGAGTCTTCTATCAAAAGTTACGGCTATTTATATGAAGTTGTACAAAAACGCTTTCTTTCGCCAAGACAGTGCGTTTCTCACTGTTACATGCATTTGAATGGGGAACTCCACCGAAACAAAGTATAGGTTTTCATTATGTGAATAACTTGGAAATCTTAGCTCAAACAGCTGCAAAACCTGTTTTCCCAGCACGGAGACCTTGAGTTCTATAATATAAGGCCATAAACATGTGTATCCGAGTCTTCTATCAAAAGTTACAGCTATTCATATGAAGTTGTACAAAAACGCTTTCTTTCGCCAAGACAGTGCGTTTCTCACTGTTACATGCATTTGAATGGGGAACTCCACCGAAACAAAGTATAGGTTTTCATTATGTGAATAACTTGGAAATCTTAGCTCAAACAGCTGCAAAACCTTTTTGCCCAGCACGGAGACCTTGAGTTCTATAAGATAAAGCCATAAACGTGTATCCGAGTCTTCTATCAAAAGTTACAGCTATTCATATGAAGTTGTACAAAAACGCTTTCTTTCGCCAAGACAGTGCGTTTCTCACTGTTACATGCATTTGAATGGGGAACTCCACCGAAACAAAGTATAGGTTTTCATTATGTGAATAACTTGGAAATCTTAGCTCAAACAGCTGCAAAACCTGTTTTCCCAGCACGGAGACCTTGAGTTCTATAATATAAAGCCATAAACATGTTTGTCTGAGTCTTCTATCAAAAGTTACAGCTATTCATATGAAGTTGTACAAAAACGCTTTCTTTCGCCAAGACAGTGCGTTTCTCACTGTTACATGCATTTGAATGGGGAACTCGACCGAAACAAAGTATAGGTTTTCATTATGTGAATAACTTGGAAATCTTAGCTCAAACAGCTGCAAAACCTGTTTTCCCAGCACGGGAACCTTGAGTTCTATAAGATAAAGCCATAAACATGTTTGTCTGAGTCTTCTATCAAAAGTTACGGCTATTTATATGAAGTTGTACAAAAACGCTTTCTTTCGCCAAGACAGTGCGTTTCTCACTGTTACATGCATTTGAATGGGGAACTCCACCGAAACAAAGTATAGGTTTTCATTATGTGAATAACTTGGAAATCTTAGCTCAAACAGCTGCAAAACCTGTTTGCCCAGCACGGAGACCTTGAGTTCTATAATATAAGGCCATAAACATGTTTGTCTGAGTCTTCTATCAAAAGTTACAGCTATTTCTATGAAGTTGTACAAAAACGTTTTCTTTCGCCAAGACAGTGCGTTTCTCACTGTTACATGCATTTGAATGGGGAACTCGACCGAAACAAAGTATAGGTTTTCATTATGTGAATAACTTGGAAATCTTAGCTCAAACAGCTGCAAAACCTGTTTTCCCAGCACGGGAACCTTGAGTTCTATAAGATAAAGCCATAAACATGTTTGTCTGAGTCTTCTATCAAAAGTTACAGCTATTTATATGAAGTTGTACAAAAACGCTTTCTTTCGCCAAGACAGTGCGTTTCTCACTGTTACATGCATTTGAATGGGGAACACGACAAAAACAAAGTATAGGTTTTCATTATGTGAATAACTTGGAAATCTTAGCTCAAACAGCTGCAAAACCTGTTTTCCCAGCACGGAGACCTTGAGTTCTATAAGATAAAGCCATAAACATGTGTATCCGAGTCTTCTATCAAAAGTTACAGCTATTTATATGAAGTTGTACAAAAACGCTTTCTTTCGCCAAGACAGTGCGTTTCTCACTGTTACATGCATTTGAATGGGGAACTCGACCGAAACAAAGTATAGGTTTTCATTATGTAAATAACTTGGAAATCTTAGCTCAAACAGCTGCAAAACCTGTTTTCCCAGCACGGGAACCTTGAGTTCTATAAGATAAAGCCATAAACATGTGTATCTGAGTCTTCTATCAAAAGTTACGGCTATTTCTATGAAGTTGTACAAAAACGCTTTCTTTCGCCAAGACAGTGCGTTTCTCACTGTTACATGCATTTGAATGGGGAACTCGACCGAAACAAAGTATAGGTTTTCATTATGTGAATAACTTGGAAATCTTAGCTCAAACAGCTGCAAAACCTGTTTTCCCAGCACGGAGACCTTGAGTTCTATAATATAAGGCCATAAACATGTGTATCCGAGTCTTCTATCAAAAGTTACAGCTATTCATATGAAGTTGTACAAAAACGCTTTCTTTCGCCAAGACAGTGCGTTTCTCACTGTTACATGCATTTGAATGGGGAACTCGACCGAAACAAAGTATAGGTTTTCATTATGTGAATAACTTGGAAATCTTAGCTCAAACAGCTGCAAAACCTGTTTGCCCAGCACGGAGACCTTGAGTTCTATAAGATAAAGCCATAAACGTGTATCCGAGTCTTCTATCAAAAGTTACAGCTATTCATATGAAGTTGTACAAAAACGCTTTCTTTCGCCAAGACAGTGCGTTTCTCACTGTTACATGCATTTGAATGGGGAACTCGACCGAAACAAAGTATAGGTTTTCATTATGTGAATAACTTGGAAATCTTAGCTCAAACAGCTGCAAAACCTTTTTGCCCAGCACGGAGACCTTGAGTTCTATAAGATAAAGCCATAAACATGTGTATCCGAGTCTTCTATCAAAAGTTACAGCTATTTCTATGAAGTTGTACAAAAACGCTTTCTTTCGCCAAGACAGTGCGTTTCTCACTGTTACATGCATTTGAATGGGGAACTCCACCGAAACAAAGTATAGGTTTTCATTATGTGAATAACTTGGAAATCTTAGCTCAAACAGCTGCAAAACCTGTTTTCCCAGCACGGAGACCTTGAGTTCTATAATATAAGGCCATAAACATGTTTGTCTGAGTCTTCTATCAAAAGTTACAGCTATTTCTATGAAGTTGTACAAAAACGTTTTCTTTCGCCAAGACAGTGCGTTTCTCACTGTTACATGCATTTTGAATGGGGAACTCCACCGAAACAAAGTATAGGTTTTCATTATGTGAATAACTTGGAAATCTTAGCTCAAACAGCTGCAAAACCTGTTTTCCCAGCACGGGAACCTTGAGTTCTATAAGATAAAGCCATAAACATGTGTATCCGAGTCTTCTATCAAAAGTTACGGCTATTTATATGAAGTTGTACAAAAACGCTTTCTTTCGCCAAGACAGTGCGTTTCTCACTGTTACATGCATTTGAATGGGGAACTCGACCGAAACAAAGTATAGGTTTTCATTATGTGAATAACTTGGAAATCTTAGCTCAAACAGCTGCAAAACCTGTTTGCCCAGCACGGAGACCTTGAGTTCTATAAGATAAAGCCATAAACATGTGTATCCGAGTCTTCTATCAAAAGTTACAGCTATTTATATGAAGTTGTACAAAAACGCTTTCTTTCGCCAAGACAGTGCGTTTCTCACTGTTACATGCATTTGAATGGGGAACTCCACCGAAACAAAGTATAGGTTTTCATTATGTGAATAACTTGGAAATCTTAGCTCAAACAGCTGCAAAACCTGTTTGCCCAGCACGGAGACCTTGAGTTCTATAAGATAAAGCCATAAACATGTTTGTCTGAGTCTTCTATCAAAAGTTACAGCTATTTATATGAAGTTATACAAAAACGCTTTCTTTCGCCAAGACAGTGCGTTTCTCACTGTTACATGCATTTGAATGGGGAACTCGACCGAAACAAAGTATAGGTTTTCATTATGTGAATAACTTGGAAATCTTAGCTCAAACAGCTGCAAAACCTGTTTTCCCAGCACGGGAACCTTGAGTTCTATAAGATAAAGCCATAAACATGTGTATCCGAGTCTTCTATCAAAAGTTACAGCTATTTATATGAAGTTGTACAAAAACGCTTTCTTTCGCCAAGACAGTGCGTTTCTCACTGTTACATGCATTTGAATGGGGAACTCCACCGAAACAAAGTATAGGTTTTCATTATGTGAATAACTTGGAAATCTTAGCTCAAACAGCTGCAAAACCTGTTTTCCCAGCACGGGAACCTTGAGTTCTATAAGATAAAGCCATAAACATGTGTATCCGAGTCTTCTATCAAAAGTTACAGCTATTTCTATGAAGTTGTACAAAAACGTTTTCTTTCGCCAAGACAGTGCGTTTCTCACTGTTACATGCATTTTGAATGGGGAACTCGACCGAAACAAAGTATAGGTTTTCATTATGTGAATAACTTGGAAATCTTAGCTCAAACAGCTGCAAAACCTGTTTTCCCAGCACGGAGACCTTGAGTTCTATAAGATAAAGCCATAAACATGTTTGTCTGAGTCTTCTATCAAAAGTTACAGCTATTTATATGAAGTTGTACAAAAACGCTTTCTTTCGCCAAGACAGTGCGTTTCTCACTGTTACATGCATTTGAATGGGGAACTCGACCGAAACAAAGTATAGGTTTTCATTATGTGAATAACTTGGAAATCTTAGCTCAAACAGCTGCAAAACCTGTTTGCCCAGCACGGAGACCTTGAGTTCTATAAGATAAAGCCATAAACATGTGTATCCGAGTCTTCTATCAAAAGTTACAGCTATTTCTATGAAGTTGTACAAAAACGTTTTCTTTCGCCAAGACAGTGCGTTTCTCACTGTTACATGCATTTGAATGGGGAACTCCACCGAAACAAAGTATAGGTTTTCATTATGTGAATAACTTGGAAATCTTAGCTCAAACAGCTGCAAAACCTGTTTTCCCAGCACGGAGACCTTGAGTTCTATAATATAAGGCCATAAACATGTTTGTCTGAGTCTTCTATCAAAAGTTACAGCTATTTCTATGAAGTTGTACAAAAACGTTTTCTTTCGCCAAGACAGTGCGTTTCTCACTGTTACATGCATTTTGAATGGGGAACTCGACCGAAACAAAGTATAGGTTTTCATTATGTGAATAACTTGGAAATCTTAGCTCAAACAGCTGCAAAACCTGTTTTCCCAGCACGGAGACCTTGAGTTCTATAAGATAAAGCCATAAACATGTTTGTCTGAGTCTTCTATCAAAAGTTACAGCTATTTATATGAAGTTATACAAAAACGCTTTCTTTCGCCAAGACAGTGCGTTTCTCACTGTTACATGCATTTGAATGGGGAACTCGACCGAAACAAAGTATAGGTTTTCATTATGTGAATAACTTGGAAATCTTAGCTCAAACAGCTGCAAAACCTGTTTGCCCAGCACGGAGACCTTGAGTTCTATAAGATAAAGCCATAAACATGTGTATCCGAGTCTTCTATCAAAAGTTACAGCTATTTATATGAAGTTGTACAAAAACGCTTTCTTTCGCCAAGACAGTGCGTTTCTCACTGTTACATGCATTTGAATGGGGAACTCGACCGAAACAAAGTATAGGTTTTCATTATGTGAATAACTTGGAAATCTTAGCTCAAACAGCTGCAAAACCTGTTTTCCCAGCACGGGAACCTTGAGTTCTATAAGATAAAGCCATAAACATGTGTATCTGAGTCTTCTATCAAAAGTTACGGCTATTTATATGAAGTTGTACAAAAACGCTTTCTTTCGCCAAGACAGTGCGTTTCTCACTGTTACATGCATTTGAATGGGGAACTCCACCGAAACAAAGTATAGGTTTTCATTATGTGAATAACTTGGAAATCTTAGCTCAAACAGCTGCAAAACCTGTTTTCCCAGCACGGAGACCTTGAGTTCTATAATATAAGGCCATAAACATGTGTATCCGAGTCTTCTATCAAAAGTTACAGCTATTCATATGAAGTTGTACAAAAACGCTTTCTTTCGCCAAGACAGTGCGTTTCTCACTGTTACATGCATTTGAATGGGGAACTCCACCGAAACAAAGTATAGGTTTTCATTATGTGAATAACTTGGAAATCTTAGCTCAAACAGCTGCAAAACCTTTTTGCCCAGCACGGAGACCTTGAGTTCTATAAGATAAAGCCATAAACGTGTATCCGAGTCTTCTATCAAAAGTTACAGCTATTCATATGAAGTTGTACAAAAACGCTTTCTTTCGCCAAGACAGTGCGTTTCTCACTGTTACATGCATTTGAATGGGGAACTCCACCGAAACAAAGTATAGGTTTTCATTATGTGAATAACTTGGAAATCTTAGCTCAAACAGCTGCAAAACCTGTTTTCCCAGCACGGAGACCTTGAGTTCTATAATATAAAGCCATAAACATGTTTGTCTGAGTCTTCTATCAAAAGTTACAGCTATTCATATGAAGTTGTACAAAAACGCTTTCTTTCGCCAAGACAGTGCGTTTCTCACTGTTACATGCATTTGAATGGGGAACTCGACCGAAACAAAGTATAGGTTTTCATTATGTGAATAACTTGGAAATCTTAGCTCAAACAGCTGCAAAACCTGTTTTCCCAGCACGGGAACCTTGAGTTCTATAAGATAAAGCCATAAACATGTTTGTCTGAGTCTTCTATCAAAAGTTACGGCTATTTATATGAAGTTGTACAAAAACGCTTTCTTTCGCCAAGACAGTGCGTTTCTCACTGTTACATGCATTTGAATGGGGAACTCCACCGAAACAAAGTATAGGTTTTCATTATGTGAATAACTTGGAAATCTTAGCTCAAACAGCTGCAAAACCTGTTTGCCCAGCACGGAGACCTTGAGTTCTATAATATAAGGCCATAAACATGTTTGTCTGAGTCTTCTATCAAAAGTTACAGCTATTTCTATGAAGTTGTACAAAAACGTTTTCTTTCGCCAAGACAGTGCGTTTCTCACTGTTACATGCATTTGAATGGGGAACTCGACCGAAACAAAGTATAGGTTTTCATTATGTGAATAACTTGGAAATCTTAGCTCAAACAGCTGCAAAACCTGTTTTCCCAGCACGGGAACCTTGAGTTCTATAAGATAAAGCCATAAACATGTTTGTCTGAGTCTTCTATCAAAAGTTACAGCTATTTATATGAAGTTGTACAAAAACGCTTTCTTTCGCCAAGACAGTGCGTTTCTCACTGTTACATGCATTTGAATGGGGAACACGACAAAAACAAAGTATAGGTTTTCATTATGTGAATAACTTGGAAATCTTAGCTCAAACAGCTGCAAAACCTGTTTTCCCAGCACGGAGACCTTGAGTTCTATAAGATAAAGCCATAAACATGTGTATCCGAGTCTTCTATCAAAAGTTACAGCTATTTATATGAAGTTGTACAAAAACGCTTTCTTTCGCCAAGACAGTGCGTTTCTCACTGTTACATGCATTTGAATGGGGAACTCGACCGAAACAAAGTATAGGTTTTCATTATGTAAATAACTTGGAAATCTTAGCTCAAACAGCTGCAAAACCTGTTTTCCCAGCACGGGAACCTTGAGTTCTATAAGATAAAGCCATAAACATGTGTATCTGAGTCTTCTATCAAAAGTTACGGCTATTTCTATGAAGTTGTACAAAAACGCTTTCTTTCGCCAAGACAGTGCGTTTCTCACTGTTACATGCATTTGAATGGGGAACTCGACCGAAACAAAGTATAGGTTTTCATTATGTGAATAACTTGGAAATCTTAGCTCAAACAGCTGCAAAACCTGTTTTCCCAGCACGGAGACCTTGAGTTCTATAATATAAGGCCATAAACATGTGTATCCGAGTCTTCTATCAAAAGTTACAGCTATTCATATGAAGTTGTACAAAAACGCTTTCTTTCGCCAAGACAGTGCGTTTCTCACTGTTACATGCATTTGAATGGGGAACTCGACCGAAACAAAGTATAGGTTTTCATTATGTGAATAACTTGGAAATCTTAGCTCAAACAGCTGCAAAACCTGTTTGCCCAGCACGGAGACCTTGAGTTCTATAAGATAAAGCCATAAACGTGTATCCGAGTCTTCTATCAAAAGTTACAGCTATTCATATGAAGTTGTACAAAAACGCTTTCTTTCGCCAAGACAGTGCGTTTCTCACTGTTACATGCATTTGAATGGGGAACTCGACCGAAACAAAGTATAGGTTTTCATTATGTGAATAACTTGGAAATCTTAGCTCAAACAGCTGCAAAACCTTTTTGCCCAGCACGGAGACCTTGAGTTCTATAAGATAAAGCCATAAACATGTGTATCCGAGTCTTCTATCAAAAGTTACAGCTATTTCTATGAAGTTGTACAAAAACGCTTTCTTTCGCCAAGACAGTGCGTTTCTCACTGTTACATGCATTTGAATGGGGAACTCCACCGAAACAAAGTATAGGTTTTCATTATGTGAATAACTTGGAAATCTTAGCTCAAACAGCTGCAAAACCTGTTTTCCCAGCACGGAGACCTTGAGTTCTATAATATAAGGCCATAAACATGTTTGTCTGAGTCTTCTATCAAAAGTTACAGCTATTTCTATGAAGTTGTACAAAAACGTTTTCTTTCGCCAAGACAGTGCGTTTCTCACTGTTACATGCATTTTGAATGGGGAACTCCACCGAAACAAAGTATAGGTTTTCATTATGTGAATAACTTGGAAATCTTAGCTCAAACAGCTGCAAAACCTGTTTTCCCAGCACGGGAACCTTGAGTTCTATAAGATAAAGCCATAAACATGTGTATCCGAGTCTTCTATCAAAAGTTACGGCTATTTATATGAAGTTGTACAAAAACGCTTTCTTTCGCCAAGACAGTGCGTTTCTCACTGTTACATGCATTTGAATGGGGAACTCGACCGAAACAAAGTATAGGTTTTCATTATGTGAATAACTTGGAAATCTTAGCTCAAACAGCTGCAAAACCTGTTTGCCCAGCACGGAGACCTTGAGTTCTATAAGATAAAGCCATAAACATGTGTATCCGAGTCTTCTATCAAAAGTTACAGCTATTTATATGAAGTTGTACAAAAACGCTTTCTTTCGCCAAGACAGTGCGTTTCTCACTGTTACATGCATTTGAATGGGGAACTCGACCGAAACAAAGTATAGGTTTTCATTATGTGAATAACTTGGAAATCTTAGCTCAAACAGCTGCAAAACCTGTTTGCCCAGCACGGAGACCTTGAGTTCTATAAGATAAAGCCATAAACATGTTTGTCTGAGTCTTCTATCAAAAGTTACAGCTATTTATATGAAGTTATACAAAAACGCTTTCTTTCGCCAAGACAGTGCGTTTCTCACTGTTACATGCATTTGAATGGGGAACTCGACCGAAACAAAGTATAGGTTTTCATTATGTGAATAACTTGGAAATCTTAGCTCAAACAGCTGCAAAACCTGTTTTCCCAGCACGGGAACCTTGAGTTCTATAAGATAAAGCCATAAACATGTGTATCCGAGTCTTCTATCAAAAGTTACAGCTATTTATATGAAGTTGTACAAAAACGCTTTCTTTCGCCAAGACAGTGCGTTTCTCACTGTTACATGCATTTGAATGGGGAACTCCACCGAAACAAAGTATAGGTTTTCATTATGTGAATAACTTGGAAATCTTAGCTCAAACAGCTGCAAAACCTGTTTTCCCAGCACGGGAACCTTGAGTTCTATAAGATAAAGCCATAAACATGTGTATCCGAGTCTTCTATCAAAAGTTACAGCTATTTCTATGAAGTTGTACAAAAACGTTTTCTTTCGCCAAGACAGTGCGTTTCTCACTGTTACATGCATTTTGAATGGGGAACTCGACCGAAACAAAGTATAGGTTTTCATTATGTGAATAACTTGGAAATCTTAGCTCAAACAGCTGCAAAACCTGTTTTCCCAGCACGGAGACCTTGAGTTCTATAAGATAAAGCCATAAACATGTTTGTCTGAGTCTTCTATCAAAAGTTACAGCTATTTATATGAAGTTGTACAAAAACGCTTTCTTTCGCCAAGACAGTGCGTTTCTCACTGTTACATGCATTTGAATGGGGAACTCGACCGAAACAAAGTATAGGTTTTCATTATGTGAATAACTTGGAAATCTTAGCTCAAACAGCTGCAAAACCTGTTTGCCCAGCACGGAGACCTTGAGTTCTATAAGATAAAGCCATAAACATGTGTATCCGAGTCTTCTATCAAAAGTTACAGCTATTTCTATGAAGTTGTACAAAAACGTTTTCTTTCGCCAAGACAGTGCGTTTCTCACTGTTACATGCATTTGAATGGGGAACTCCACCGAAACAAAGTATAGGTTTTCATTATGTGAATAACTTGGAAATCTTAGCTCAAACAGCTGCAAAACCTGTTTTCCCAGCACGGAGACCTTGAGTTCTATAATATAAGGCCATAAACATGTTTGTCTGAGTCTTCTATCAAAAGTTACAGCTATTTCTATGAAGTTGTACAAAAACGTTTTCTTTCGCCAAGACAGTGCGTTTCTCACTGTTACATGCATTTTGAATGGGGAACTCGACCGAAACAAAGTATAGGTTTTCATTATGTGAATAACTTGGAAATCTTAGCTCAAACAGCTGCAAAACCTGTTTTCCCAGCACGGAGACCTTGAGTTCTATAAGATAAAGCCATAAACATGTTTGTCTGAGTCTTCTATCAAAAGTTACAGCTATTTATATGAAGTTATACAAAAACGCTTTCTTTCGCCAAGACAGTGCGTTTCTCACTGTTACATGCATTTGAATGGGGAACTCGACCGAAACAAAGTATAGGTTTTCATTATGTGAATAACTTGGAAATCTTAGCTCAAACAGCTGCAAAACCTGTTTTCCCAGCACGGGAACCTTGAGTTCTATAAGATAAAGCCATAAACATGTTTGTCTGAGTCTTCTATCAAAAGTTACGGCTATTTATATGAAGTTGTACAAAAACGCTTTCTTTCGCCAAGACAGTGCGTTTCTCACTGTTACATGCATTTGAATGGGGAACTCGACCGAAACAAAGTATAGGTTTTCATTATGTGAATAACTTGGAAATCTTAGCTCAAACAGCTGCAAAACCTGTTTGCCCAGCACGGAGACCTTGAGTTCTATAAGATAAAGCCATAAACATGTGTATCCGAGTCTTCTATCAAAAGTTACAGCTATTTATATGAAGTTGTACAAAAACGCTTTCTTTCGCCAAGACAGTGCGTTTCTCACTGTTACATGCATTTGAATGGGGAACTCGACCGAAACAAAGTATAGGTTTTCATTATGTGAATAACTTGGAAATCTTAGCTCAAACAGCTGCAAAACCTGTTTTCCCAGCACGGGAACCTTGAGTTCTATAAGATAAAGCCATAAACATGTTTGTCTGAGTCTTCTATCAAAAGTTACGGCTATTTATATGAAGTTGTACAAAAACGCTTTCTTTCGCCAAGACAGTGCGTTTCTCACTGTTACATGCATTTGAATGGGGAACTCCACCGAAACAAAGTATAGGTTTTCATTATGTGAATAACTTGGAAATCTTAGCTCAAACAGCTGCAAAACCTGTTTGCCCAGCACGGGAACCTTGAGTTCTATAAGATAAAGCCATAAACATGTGTATCCGAGTCTTCTATCAAAAGTTACAGCTATTCATATGAAGTTGTACAAAAACGCTTTCTTTCGCCAAGACAGTGCGTTTCTCACTGTTACATGCATTTGAATGGGGAACTCCACCGAAACAAAGTATAAGTTTTCATTATGTGAATAACTTGGAAATCTTAGCTCAAACAGCTGCAAAACCTGTTTTTCCAGCACGGAGACCTTGAGTTCTATAAGATAAAGCCATAAACATGTTTGTCTGAGTCTTCTATCAAAAGTTACAGCTATTTCTATGAAGTTGTACAAAAACGTTTTCTTTCGCCAAGACAGTGCGTTTCTCACTGTTACATGCATTTTGAATGGGGAACTCGACCGAAACAAAGTATAGGTTTTCATTATGTGAATAACTTGGAAATCTTAGCTCAAACAGCTGCGAAACCTGTTTGCCCAGCACGGGAACCTTGAGTTCTATAAGATAAAGCCATAAACATGTTTGTCTGAGTCTTCTATCAAAAGTTACAGCTATTTATATGAAGTTGTACAAAAACGCTTTCTTTCGCCAAGACAGTGCGTTTCTCACTGTTACATGCATTTGAATGGGGAACTCCACCGAAACAAAGTATAGGTTTTCATTATGTGAATAACTTGGAAATCTTAGCTCAAACAGCTGCAAAACCTGTTTGCCCAGCACGGAGACCTTGAGTTCTATAAGATAAAGCAATAAACATGTGTATCCGAGTCTTCTATCAAAAGTTACAGCTATTTATATGAAGTTGTACAAAAACGCTTTCTTTCGCCAAGACAGTGCGTTTCTCACTGTTACATGCATTTGAATGGGGAACTCCACCGAAACAAAGTATAGGTTTTCATTATGTGAATAACTTGGAAATCTTAGCTCAAACAGCTGCAAAACCTGTTTTCCCAGCACGGGAACCTTGAGTTCTATAAGATAAAGCCATAAACATGTGTATCCGAGTCTTCTATCAAAAGTTACGGCTATTTATATGAAGTTGTACAAAAACGCTTTCTTTCGCCAAGACAGTGCGTTTCTCACTGTTACATGCATTTGAATGGGGAACTCGACCGAAACAAAGTATAGGTTTTCATTATGTGAATAACTTGGAAATCTTAGCTCAAACAGCTGCAAAACCTGTTTTCCCAGCACGGGAACCTTGAGTTCTATAAGATAAAGCCATAAACATGTGTATCCGAGTCTTCTATCAAAAGTTACAGCTATTTATATGAAGTTGTACAAAAACGCTTTCTTTCGCCAAGACAGTGCGTTTCTCACTGTTACATGCATTTGAATGGGGAACTCGACCGAAACAAAGTATAGGTTTTCATTATGTGAATAACTTGGAAATCTTAGCTCAAACAGCTGCGAAACCTGTTTGCCCAGCACGGGAACCTTGAGTTCTATAAGATAAAGCCATAAACATGTGTATCCGAGTCTTCTATCAAAAGTTACAGCTATTTCTATGAAGTTGTACAAAAACGCTTTCTTTCGCCAAGACAGTGCGTTTCTCACTGTTACATGCATTTGAATGGGGAACTCGACCGAAACAAAGTATAGGTTTTCATTATGTGAATAACTTGGAAATCTTAGCTCGAACAGCTGCAAAACCTGTTTGCCCAGCACGGAGACCTTGAGTTCTATAAGATAAAGCCATAAACATGTTTGTCTGAGTCTTCTATCAAAAGTTACAGCTATTTATATGAAGTTATACAAAAACGCTTTCTTTCGCCAAGACAGTGCGTTTCTCACTGTTACATGCATTTGAATGGGGAACTCGACCGAAACAAAGTATAGGTTTTCATTATGTGAATAACTTGGAAATCTTAGCTCAAACAGCTGCAAAACCTGTTTTCCCAGCACGGGAACCTTGAGTTCTATAAGATAAAGCCATGAACATGTGTATCCGAGTCTTCTATCAAAAGTTACAGCTATTCATATGAAGTTGTACAAAAACGCTTTCTTTCGCCAAGACAGTGCGTTTCTCACTGTTACATGCATTTGAATGGGGAACTCCACCGAAACAAAGTATAAGTTTTCATTATGTGAATAACTTGGAAATCTTAGCTCAAACAGCTGCAAAACCTGTTTTCCCAGCACGGGAACCTTGAGTTCTATAAGATAAAGCCATAAACATGTGTATCCGAGTCTTCTATCAAAAGTTACAGCTATTCATATGAAGTTGTACAAAAACGCTTTCTTTCGCCAAGACAGTGCGTTTCTCACTGTTACATGCATTTGAATGGGGAACTCCACCGAAACAAAGTATAAGTTTTCATTATGTGAATAACTTGGAAATCTTAGCTCAAACAGCTGCAAAACCTGTTTTTCCAGCACGGAGACCTTGAGTTCTATAAGATAAAGCCATAAACATGTTTGTCTGAGTCTTCTATCAAAAGTTACAGCTATTTATATGAAGTTGTACAAAAACGCTTTCTTTCGACAAGACAGTGCGTTTCTCACTGTTACATGCATTTGAATGGGGAACTCGACCGAAACAAAGTATAGGTTTTCATTATGTGAATAACTTGGAAATCTTAGCTCAAACAGCTGCAAAACCTGTTTGCCCAGCACGGAGACCTTGAGTTCTATAAGATAAAGCCATAAACATGTTTGTCTGAGTCTTCTATCAAAAGTTACAGCTATTTATATGAAGTTATACAAAAACGCTTTCTTTCGCCAAGACAGTGCGTTTCTCACTGTTACATGCATTTGAATGGGGAACTCGACCGAAACAAAGTATAGGTTTTCATTATGTGAATAACTTGGAAATCTTAGCTCAAACAGCTGCAAAACCTGTTTTCCCAGCACGGGAACCTTGAGTTCTATAAGATAAAGCCATGAACATGTGTATCCGAGTCTTCTATCAAAAGTTACAGCTATTCATATGAAGTTGTACAAAAACGCTTTCTTTCGCCAAGACAGTGCGTTTCTCACTGTTACATGCATTTGAATGGGGAACTCCACCGAAACAAAGTATAAGTTTTCATTATGTGAATAACTTGGAAATCTTAGCTCAAACAGCTGCAAAACCTGTTTTCCCAGCACGGGAACCTTGAGTTCTATAAGATAAAGCCATAAACATGTGTATCCGAGTCTTCTATCAAAAGTTACAGCTATTCATATGAAGTTGTACAAAAACGCTTTCTTTCGCCAAGACAGTGCGTTTCTCACTGTTACATGCATTTGAATGGGGAACTCGACCGAAACAAAGTATAGGTTTTCATTATGTGAATAACTTGGAAATCTTAGCTCAAACAGCTGCAAAACCTGTTTGCCCAGCACGGAGACCTTGAGTTCTATAAGATAAAGCCATAAACATGTGTATCCGAGTCTTCTATCAAAAGTTACAGCTATTTATATGAAGTTGTACAAAAACGCTTTCTTTCGCCAAGACAGTGCGTTTCTCACTGTTACATGCATTTGAATGGGGAACTCGACCGAAACAAAGTATAGGTTTTCATTATGTGAATAACTTGGAAATCTTAGCTCAAACAGCTGCAAAACCTGTTTTCCCAGCACGGGAACCTTGAGTTCTATAAGATAAAGCCATAAACATGTTTGTCTGAGTCTTCTATCAAAAGTTACGGCTATTTATATGAAGTTGTACAAAAACGCTTTCTTTCGCCAAGACAGTGCGTTTCTCACTGTTACATGCATTTGAATGGGGAACTCCACCGAAACAAAGTATAGGTTTTCATTATGTGAATAACTTGGAAATCTTAGCTCAAACAGCTGCAAAACCTGTTTGCCCAGCACGGGAACCTTGAGTTCTATAAGATAAAGCCATAAACATGTGTATCCGAGTCTTCTATCAAAAGTTACAGCTATTCATATGAAGTTGTACAAAAACGCTTTCTTTCGCCAAGACAGTGCGTTTCTCACTGTTACATGCATTTGAATGGGGAACTCCACCGAAACAAAGTATAAGTTTTCATTATGTGAATAACTTGGAAATCTTAGCTCAAACAGCTGCAAAACCTGTTTTTCCAGCACGGAGACCTTGAGTTCTATAAGATAAAGCCATAAACATGTTTGTCTGAGTCTTCTATCAAAAGTTACAGCTATTTCTATGAAGTTGTACAAAAACGTTTTCTTTCGCCAAGACAGTGCGTTTCTCACTGTTACATGCATTTTGAATGGGGAACTCGACCGAAACAAAGTATAGGTTTTCATTATGTGAATAACTTGGAAATCTTAGCTCAAACAGCTGCGAAACCTGTTTGCCCAGCACGGGAACCTTGAGTTCTATAAGATAAAGCCATAAACATGTTTGTCTGAGTCTTCTATCAAAAGTTACAGCTATTTATATGAAGTTGTACAAAAACGCTTTCTTTCGCCAAGACAGTGCGTTTCTCACTGTTACATGCATTTGAATGGGGAACTCCACCGAAACAAAGTATAGGTTTTCATTATGTGAATAACTTGGAAATCTTAGCTCAAACAGCTGCAAAACCTGTTTGCCCAGCACGGAGACCTTGAGTTCTATAAGATAAAGCAATAAACATGTGTATCCGAGTCTTCTATCAAAAGTTACAGCTATTTATATGAAGTTGTACAAAAACGCTTTCTTTCGCCAAGACAGTGCGTTTCTCACTGTTACATGCATTTGAATGGGGAACTCCACCGAAACAAAGTATAGGTTTTCATTATGTGAATAACTTGGAAATCTTAGCTCAAACAGCTGCAAAACCTGTTTTCCCAGCACGGGAACCTTGAGTTCTATAAGATAAAGCCATAAACATGTGTATCCGAGTCTTCTATCAAAAGTTACGGCTATTTATATGAAGTTGTACAAAAACGCTTTCTTTCGCCAAGACAGTGCGTTTCTCACTGTTACATGCATTTGAATGGGGAACTCGACCGAAACAAAGTATAGGTTTTCATTATGTGAATAACTTGGAAATCTTAGCTCAAACAGCTGCAAAACCTGTTTTCCCAGCACGGGAACCTTGAGTTCTATAAGATAAAGCCATAAACATGTGTATCCGAGTCTTCTATCAAAAGTTACAGCTATTTATATGAAGTTGTACAAAAACGCTTTCTTTCGCCAAGACAGTGCGTTTCTCACTGTTACATGCATTTGAATGGGGAACTCGACCGAAACAAAGTATAGGTTTTCATTATGTGAATAACTTGGAAATCTTAGCTCAAACAGCTGCGAAACCTGTTTGCCCAGCACGGGAACCTTGAGTTCTATAAGATAAAGCCATAAACATGTGTATCCGAGTCTTCTATCAAAAGTTACAGCTATTTCTATGAAGTTGTACAAAAACGCTTTCTTTCGCCAAGACAGTGCGTTTCTCACTGTTACATGCATTTGAATGGGGAACTCGACCGAAACAAAGTATAGGTTTTCATTATGTGAATAACTTGGAAATCTTAGCTCGAACAGCTGCAAAACCTGTTTGCCCAGCACGGAGACCTTGAGTTCTATAAGATAAAGCCATAAACATGTTTGTCTGAGTCTTCTATCAAAAGTTACAGCTATTTATATGAAGTTATACAAAAACGCTTTCTTTCGCCAAGACAGTGCGTTTCTCACTGTTACATGCATTTGAATGGGGAACTCGACCGAAACAAAGTATAGGTTTTCATTATGTGAATAACTTGGAAATCTTAGCTCAAACAGCTGCAAAACCTGTTTTCCCAGCACGGGAACCTTGAGTTCTATAAGATAAAGCCATGAACATGTGTATCCGAGTCTTCTATCAAAAGTTACAGCTATTCATATGAAGTTGTACAAAAACGCTTTCTTTCGCCAAGACAGTGCGTTTCTCACTGTTACATGCATTTGAATGGGGAACTCCACCGAAACAAAGTATAAGTTTTCATTATGTGAATAACTTGGAAATCTTAGCTCAAACAGCTGCAAAACCTGTTTTCCCAGCACGGGAACCTTGAGTTCTATAAGATAAAGCCATAAACATGTGTATCCGAGTCTTCTATCAAAAGTTACAGCTATTCATATGAAGTTGTACAAAAACGCTTTCTTTCGCCAAGACAGTGCGTTTCTCACTGTTACATGCATTTGAATGGGGAACTCCACCGAAACAAAGTATAAGTTTTCATTATGTGAATAACTTGGAAATCTTAGCTCAAACAGCTGCAAAACCTGTTTTTCCAGCACGGAGACCTTGAGTTCTATAAGATAAAGCCATAAACATGTTTGTCTGAGTCTTCTATCAAAAGTTACAGCTATTTATATGAAGTTGTACAAAAACGCTTTCTTTCGACAAGACAGTGCGTTTCTCACTGTTACATGCATTTGAATGGGGAACTCGACCGAAACAAAGTATAGGTTTTCATTATGTGAATAACTTGGAAATCTTAGCTCAAACAGCTGCAAAACCTGTTTGCCCAGCACGGAGACCTTGAGTTCTATAAGATAAAGCCATAAACATGTTTGTCTGAGTCTTCTATCAAAAGTTACAGCTATTTATATGAAGTTATACAAAAACGCTTTCTTTCGCCAAGACAGTGCGTTTCTCACTGTTACATGCATTTGAATGGGGAACTCGACCGAAACAAAGTATAGGTTTTCATTATGTGAATAACTTGGAAATCTTAGCTCAAACAGCTGCAAAACCTGTTTTCCCAGCACGGGAACCTTGAGTTCTATAAGATAAAGCCATGAACATGTGTATCCGAGTCTTCTATCAAAAGTTACAGCTATTCATATGAAGTTGTACAAAAACGCTTTCTTTCGCCAAGACAGTGCGTTTCTCACTGTTACATGCATTTGAATGGGGAACTCCACCGAAACAAAGTATAAGTTTTCATTATGTGAATAACTTGGAAATCTTAGCTCAAACAGCTGCAAAACCTGTTTTCCCAGCACGGGAACCTTGAGTTCTATAAGATAAAGCCATAAACATGTGTATCCGAGTCTTCTATCAAAAGTTACAGCTATTCATATGAAGTTGTACAAAAACGCTTTCTTTCGCCAAGACAGTGCGTTTCTCACTGTTACATGCATTTGAATGGGGAACTCGACCGAAACAAGGTATAGGTTTTCATTATGTGAATAACTTGGAAATCTTAGCTCAAACAGCTGCAAAACCTGTTTGCCCAGCACGGAGACCTTGAGTTCTATAAGATAAAGCCATAAACATGTGTATCCGAGTCTTCTATCAAAAGTTACAGCTATTTATATGAAGTTGTACAAAAACGCTTTCTTTCGCCAAGACAGTGCGTTTCTCACTGTTACATGCATTTGAATGGGGAACTCGACCGAAACAAAGTATAGGTTTTCATTATGTGAATAACTTGGAAATCTTAGCTCAAACAGCTGCAAAACCTGTTTTCCCAGCACGGGAACCTTGAGTTCTATAAGATAAAGCCATAAACATGTTTGTCTGAGTCTTCTATCAAAAGTTACGGCTATTTATATGAAGTTGTACAAAAACGCTTTCTTTCGCCAAGACAGTGCGTTTCTCACTGTTACATGCATTTGAATGGGGAACTCCACCGAAACAAAGTATAAGTTTTCATTATGTGAATAACTTGGAAATCTTAGCTCAAACAGCTGCAAAACCTGTTTTTCCAGCACGGAGACCTTGAGTTCTATAAGATAAAGCCATAAACATGTTTGTCTGAGTCTTCTATCAAAAGTTACGGCTATTTCTATGAAGTTGTACAAAAACGTTTTCTTTCGCCAAGACAGTGCGTTTCTCACTGTTACATGCATTTTGAATGGGGAACTCGACCGAAACAAAGTATAGGTTTTCATTATGTGAATAACTTGGAAATCTTAGCTCAAACAGCTGCGAAACCTGTTTGCCCAGCACGGGAACCTTGAGTTCTATAAGATAAAGCCATAAACATGTTTGTCTGAGTCTTCTATCAAAAGTTACAGCTATTTATATGAAGTTGTACAAAAACGCTTTCTTTCGCCAAGACAGTGCGTTTCTCACTGTTACATGCATTTGAATGGGGAACTCCACCGAAACAAAGTATAGGTTTTCATTATGTGAATAACTTGGAAATCTTAGCTCAAACAGCTGCAAAACCTGTTTGCCCAGCACGGAGACCTTGAGTTCTATAAGATAAAGCAATAAACATGTGTATCCGAGTCTTCTATCAAAAGTTACAGCTATTTATATGAAGTTGTACAAAAACGCTTTCTTTCGCCAAGACAGTGCGTTTCTCACTGTTACATGCATTTGAATGGGGAACTCCACCGAAACAAAGTATAGGTTTTCATTATGTGAATAACTTGGAAATCTTAGCTCAAACAGCTGCAAAACCTGTTTTCCCAGCACGGGAACCTTGAGTTCTATAAGATAAAGCCATAAACATGTGTATCTGAGTCTTCTATCAAAAGTTACGGCTATTTATATGAAGTTGTACAAAAACGCTTTCTTTCGCCAAGACAGTGCGTTTCTCACTGTTACATGCATTTGAATGGGGAACTCGACCGAAACAAAGTATAGGTTTTCATTATGTGAATAACTTGGAAATCTTAGCTCAAACAGCTGCAAAACCTGTTTTCCCAGCACGGGAACCTTGAGTTCTATAAGATAAAGCCATAAACATGTTTGTCTGAGTCTTCTATCAAAAGTTACGGCTATTTATATGAAGTTGTACAAAAACGCTTTCTTTCGCCAAGACAGTGCGTTTCTCACTGTTACATGCATTTGAATGGGGAACTCCACCGAAACAAAGTATAAGTTTTCATTATGTGAATAACTTGGAAATCTTAGCTCAAACAGCTGCAAAACCTGTTTTTCCAGCACGGAGACCTTGAGTTCTATAAGATAAAGCCATAAACATGTTTGTCTGAGTCTTCTATCAAAAGTTACGGCTATTTCTATGAAGTTGTACAAAAACGTTTTCTTTCGCCAAGACAGTGCGTTTCTCACTGTTACATGCATTTTGAATGGGGAACTCGACCGAAACAAAGTATAGGTTTTCATTATGTGAATAACTTGGAAATCTTAGCTCAAACAGCTGCGAAACCTGTTTGCCCAGCACGGGAACCTTGAGTTCTATAAGATAAAGCCATAAACATGTTTGTCTGAGTCTTCTATCAAAAGTTACAGCTATTTATATGAAGTTGTACAAAAACGCTTTCTTTCGCCAAGACAGTGCGTTTCTCACTGTTACATGCATTTGAATGGGGAACTCCACCGAAACAAAGTATAGGTTTTCATTATGTGAATAACTTGGAAATCTTAGCTCAAACAGCTGCAAAACCTGTTTGCCCAGCACGGAGACCTTGAGTTCTATAAGATAAAGCAATAAACATGTGTATCCGAGTCTTCTATCAAAAGTTACAGCTATTTATATGAAGTTGTACAAAAACGCTTTCTTTCGCCAAGACAGTGCGTTTCTCACTGTTACATGCATTTGAATGGGGAACTCCACCGAAACAAAGTATAGGTTTTCATTATGTGAATAACTTGGAAATCTTAGCTCAAACAGCTGCAAAACCTGTTTTCCCAGCACGGGAACCTTGAGTTCTATAAGATAAAGCCATAAACATGTGTATCTGAGTCTTCTATCAAAAGTTACGGCTATTTATATGAAGTTGTACAAAAACGCTTTCTTTCGCCAAGACAGTGCGTTTCTCACTGTTACATGCATTTGAATGGGGAACTCCACCGAAACAAAGTATAAGTTTTCATTATGTGAATAACTTGGAAATCTTAGCTCAAACAGCTGCAAAACCTGTTTTTCCAGCACGGAGACCTTGAGTTCTATAAGATAAAGCCATAAACATGTTTGTCTGAGTCTTCTATCAAAAGTTACAGCTATTTATATGAAGTTGTACAAAAACGCTTTCTTTCGACAAGACAGTGCGTTTCTCACTGTTACATGCATTTGAATGGGGAACTCGACCGAAACAAAGTATAGGTTTTCATTATGTGAATAACTTGGAAATCTTAGCTCAAACAGCTGCAAAACCTGTTTGCCCAGCACGGAGACCTTGAGTTCTATAAGATAAAGCCATAAACATGTTTGTCTGAGTCTTCTATCAAAAGTTACAGCTATTTATATGAAGTTATACAAAAACGCTTTCTTTCGCCAAGACAGTGCGTTTCTCACTGTTACATGCATTTGAATGGGGAACTCGACCGAAACAAAGTATAGGTTTTCATTATGTGAATAACTTGGAAATCTTAGCTCAAACAGCTGCAAAACCTGTTTTCCCAGCACGGGAACCTTGAGTTCTATAAGATAAAGCCATAAACATGTTTGTCTGAGTCTTCTATCAAAAGTTACGGCTATTTATATGAAGTTGTACAAAAACGCTTTCTTTCGCCAAGACAGTGCGTTTCTCACTGTTACATGCATTTGAATGGGGAACTCCACCGAAAAAAAGTATAGGTTTTCATTATGTGAATAACTTGGAAATCTTAGCTCAAACAGCTGCAAAACCTGTTTGCCCAGCACGGGAACCTTGAGTTCTATAAGATAAAGCCATAAACATGTGTATCCGAGTCTTCTATCAAAAGTTACAGCTATTCATATGAAGTTGTACAAAAACGCTTTCTTTCGCCAAGACAGTGCGTTTCTCACTGTTACATGCATTTGAATGGGGAACTCCACCGAAACAAAGTATAAGTTTTCATTATGTGAATAACTTGGAAATCTTAGCTCAAACAGCTGCAAAACCTGTTTTTCCAGCACGGAGACCTTGAGTTCTATAAGATAAAGCCATAAACATGTTTGTCTGAGTCTTCTATCAAAAGTTACAGCTATTTCTATGAAGTTGTACAAAAACGTTTTCTTTCGCCAAGACAGTGCGTTTCTCACTGTTACATGCATTTTGAATGGGGAACTCGACCGAAACAAAGTATAGGTTTTCATTATGTGAATAACTTGGAAATCTTAGCTCAAACAGCTGCGAAACCTGTTTGCCCAGCACGGGAACCTTGAGTTCTATAAGATAAAGCCATAAACATGTTTGTCTGAGTCTTCTATCAAAAGTTACAGCTATTTATATGAAGTTGTACAAAAACGCTTTCTTTCGCCAAGACAGTGCGTTTCTCACTGTTACATGCATTTGAATGGGGAACTCCACCGAAACAAAGTATAGGTTTTCATTATGTGAATAACTTGGAAATCTTAGCTCAAACAGCTGCAAAACCTGTTTGCCCAGCACGGAGACCTTGAGTTCTATAAGATAAAGCAATAAACATGTGTATCCGAGTCTTCTATCAAAAGTTACAGCTATTTATATGAAGTTGTACAAAAACGCTTTCTTTCGCCAAGACAGTGCGTTTCTCACTGTTACATGCATTTGAATGGGGAACTCCACCGAAACAAAGTATAGGTTTTCATTATGTGAATAACTTGGAAATCTTAGCTCAAACAGCTGCAAAACCTGTTTTCCCAGCACGGGAACCTTGAGTTCTATAAGATAAAGCCATAAACATGTGTATCCGAGTCTTCTATCAAAAGTTACGGCTATTTATATGAAGTTGTACAAAAACGCTTTCTTTCGCCAAGACAGTGCGTTTCTCACTGTTACATGCATTTGAATGGGGAACTCGACCGAAACAAAGTATAGGTTTTCATTATGTGAATAACTTGGAAATCTTAGCTCAAACAGCTGCAAAACCTGTTTTCCCAGCACGGGAACCTTGAGTTCTATAAGATAAAGCCATAAACATGTGTATCCGAGTCTTCTATCAAAAGTTACAGCTATTTATATGAAGTTGTACAAAAACGTTTTCTTTCGCCAAGACAGTGCGTTTCTCACTGTTACATGCATTTTGAATGGGGAACTCGACCGAAACAAAGTATAGGTTTTCATTATGTGAATAACTTGGAAATCTTAGCTCAAACAGCTGCAAAACCTGTTTTCCCAGCACGGAGACCTTGAGTTCTATAAGATAAAGCCATAAACATGTTTGTCTGAGTCTTCTATCAAAAGTTACAGCTATTTATATGAAGTTATACAAAAACGCTTTCTTTCGCCAAGACAGTGCGTTTCTCACTGTTACATGCATTTGAATGGGGAACTCGACCGAAACAAAGTATAGGTTTTCATTATGTGAATAACTTGGAAATCTTAGCTCAAACAGCTGCAAAACCTGTTTTCCCAGCACGGGAACCTTGAGTTCTATAAGATAAAGCCATAAACATGTGTATCCGAGTCTTCTATCAAAAGTTACAGCTATTTATATGAAGTTGTACAAAAACGCTTTCTTTCGCCAAGACAGTGCGTTTCTCACTGTTACATGCATTTGAATGGGGAACTCGACCGAAACAAAGTATAGGTTTTCATTATGTGAATAACTTGGAAATCTTAGCTCAAACAGCTGCAAAACCTGTTTGCCCAGCACGGAGACCTTGAGTTCTATAAGATAAAGCCATAAACATGTGTATCCGAGTCTTCTATCAAAAGTTACAGCTATTTATATGAAGTTGTACAAAAACGCTTTCTTTCGCCAAGACAGTGCGTTTCTCACTGTTACATGCATTTGAATGGGGAACTCGACCGAAACAAGTATAGGTTTTCATTATGTGAATAACTTGGAAATCTTAGCTCAAACAGCTGCAAAACCTGTTTTCCCAGCACGGGAACCTTGAGTTCTATAAGATAAAGCCATAAACATGTGTATCCGAGTCTTCTATCAAAAGTTACGGCTATTTATATGAAGTTATACAAAAACGCTTTCTTTCGCCAAGACAGTGCGTTTCTCACTGTTACATGCATTTGAATGGGGAACTCGACCGAAACAAAGTATAGGTTTTCATTATGTGAATAACTTGGAAATCTTAGCTCAAACAGCTGCAAAACCTGTTTGCCCAGCACGGAGACCTTGAGTTCTATAAGATAAAGCCATAAACATGTGTATCCGAGTCTTCTATCAAAAGTTACAGCTATTTATATGAAGTTGTACAAAAACGCTTTCTTTCGCCAAGACAGTGCGTTTCTCACTGTTACATGCATTTGAATGGGGAACTCGACCGAAACAAGTATAGGTTTTCATTATGTGAATAACTTGGAAATCTTAGCTCAAACAGCTGCAAAACCTGTTTTCCCAGCACGGGAACCTTGAGTTCTATAAGATAAAGCCATAAACATGTGTATCCGAGTCTTCTATCAAAAGTTACGGCTATTTATATGAAGTTGTACAAAAACGCTTTCTTTCGCCAAGACAGTGCGTTTCTCACTGTTACATGCATTTGAATGGGGAACTCCACCGAAACAAAGTATAGGTTTTCATTATGTGAATAACTTGGAAATCTTAGCTCAAACAGCTGCAAAACCTGTTTGCCCAGCACGGAGACCTTGAGTTCTATAAGATAAAGCCATAAACATGTGTATCCGAGTCTTCTATCAAAAGTTACAGCTATTTATATGAAGTTGTACAAAAACGCTTTCTTTCGCCAAGACAGTGCGTTTCTCACTGTTACATGCATTTGAATGGGGAACTCGACCGAAACAAAGTATAGGTTTTCATTATGTGAATAACTTGGAAATCTTAGCTCAAACAGCTGCAAAACCTGTTTTCCCAGCACGGAGACCTTGAGTTCTATAAGATAAAGCCATAAACATGTTTGTCTGAGTCTTCTATCAAAAGTTACAGCTATTTATATGAAGTTATACAAAAACGCTTTCTTTCGCCAAGACAGTGCGTTTCTCACTGTTACATGCATTTGAATGGGGAACTCGACCGAAACAAAGTATAGGTTTTCATTATGTGAATAACTTGGAAATCTTAGCTCAAACAGCTGCAAAACCTGTTTTCCCAGCACGGGAACCTTGAGTTCTATAAGATAAAGCCATAAACATGTGTATCCGAGTCTTCTATCAAAAGTTACAGCTATTCATATGAAGTTGTACAAAAACGCTTTCTTTCGCCAAGACAGTGCGTTTCTCACTGTTACATGCATTTGAATGGGGAACTCCACCGAAACAAAGTATAAGTTTTCATTATGTGAATAACTTGGAAATCTTAGCTCAAACAGCTGCAAAACCTGTTTTTCCAGCACGGAGACCTTGAGTTCTATAAGATAAAGCCATAAACATGTTTGTCTGAGTCTTCTATCAAAAGTTACAGCTATTTCTATGAAGTTGTACAAAAACGTTTTCTTTCGCCAAGACAGTGCGTTTCTCACTGTTACATGCATTTTGAATGGGGAACTCGACCGAAACAAAGTATAGGTTTTCATTATGTGAATAACTTGGAAATCTTAGCTCAAACAGCTGCAAAACCTGTTTGCCCAGCACGGAGACCTTGAGTTGTATAAGATAAAGCCATAAACATGTGTATCCGAGTCTTCTATCAAAAGTTACAGCTATTTCTATGAAGTTGTACAAAAACGCTTTCTTTCGCCAAGACAGTGCGTTTCTCACTGTTACATGCATTTGAATGGGGAACTCCACCGAAACAAAGTATAGGTTTTCATTATGTGAATAACTTGGAAATCTTAGCTCAAACAGCTGCAAAACCTGTTTTCCCAGCACGGAGACCTTGAGTTCTATAATATAAGGCCATAAACATGTTTGTCTGAGTCTTCTATCTAAAGTTACAGCTATTTCTATGAAGTTGTACAAAAACGTTTTCTTTCGCCAAGACAGTGCGTTTCTCACTGTTACATGCATTTTGAATGGGGAACTCGACCGAAACAAAGTATAGGTTTTCATTATGTGAATAACTTGGAAATCTTAGCTCAAACAGCTGCAAAACCTGTTTTCCCAGCACGGAGACCTTGAGTTCTATAAGATAAAGCCATAAACATGTTTGTCTGAGTCTTCTATCAAAAGTTACAGCTATTTATATGAAGTTATACAAAAACGCTTTCTTTCGCCAAGACAGTGCGTTTCTCACTGTTACATGCATTTGAATGGGGAACTCCACCGAAACAAAGTATAGGTTTTCATTATGTGAATAACTTGGAAATCTTAGCTCAAACAGCTGCAAAACCTGTTTTCCCAGCACGGAGACCTTGAGTTGTATAAGATAAAGCCATAAACATGTGTATCCGAGTCTTCTATCAAAAGTTACAGCTATTTATATGAAGTTGTACAAAAACGCTTTCTTTCGCCAAGACAGTGCGTTTCTCACTGTTACATGCATTTGAATGGGGAACTCGACCGAAACAAAGTATAGGTTTTCATTATGTGAATAACTTGGAAATCTTAGCTCAAACAGCTGCAAAACCTGTTTGCCCAGCACGGAGACCTTGAGTTCTATAAGATAAAGCCATAAACATGTGTATCCGAGTCTTCTATCAAAAGTTACAGCTATTTCTATGAAGTTGTACAAAAACGCTTTCTTTCGCCAAGACAGTGCGTTTCTCACTGTTACATGCATTTGAATGGGGAACTCCACCGAAACAAAGTATAGGTTTTCATTATGTGAATAACTTGAAAATCTTAGCTCAAACAGCTGCAAAACCTGTTTCCCCAGCACGGAGACCTTGAGTTCTATAATATAAGGCCATAAACATGTTTGTCTGAGTCTTCTATCAAAAGTTACAGCTATTTCTATGAAGTTGTACAAAAACGTTTTCTTTCGCCAAGACAGTGCGTTTCTCACTGTTACATGCATTTTGAATGGGGAACTCGACCGAAACAAAGTATAGGTTTTCATTATGTGAATAACTTGGAAATCTTAGCTCAAACAGCTGCAAAACCTGTTTTCCCAGCACGGGAACCTTGAGTTCTATAAGATAAAGCCATAAACATGTGTATCCGAGTCTTCTATCAAAAGTTACGGCTATTTATATGAAGTTGTACAAAAACGCTTTCTTTCGCCAAGACAGTGCGTTTCTCACTGTTACATGCATTTGAATGGGGAACTCCACCGAAACAAAGTATAGGTTTTCATTATGTGAATAACTTGGAAATCTTAGCTCAAACAGCTGCAAAACCTGTTTTCCCAGCACGGGAACCTTGAGTTCTATAAGATAAAGCCATAAACATGTGTATCTGAGTCTTCTATCAAAAGTTACAGCTATTTATATGAAGTTGTACAAAAACGCTTTCTTTCGCCAAGACAGTGCGTTTCTCACTGTTACATGCATTTGAATGGGGAACTCGACCGAAACAAAGTATAGGTTTTCATTATGTGAATAACTTGGAAATCTTAGCTCAAACAGCTGCAAAACCTGTTTGCCCAGCACGGAGACCTTGAGTTCTATAAGATAAAGCCATAAACATGTTTGTCTGAGTCTTCTATCAAAAGTTACAGCTATTTCTATGAAGTTGTACAAAAACGTTTTCTTTCGCCAAGACAGTGCGTTTCTCACTGTTACATGCATTTTGAATGGGGAACTCGACCGAAACAAAGTATAGGTTTTCATTATGTGAATAACTTGGAAATCTTAGCTCAAACAGCTGCAAAACCTGTTTTCCCAGCACGGAGACCTTGAGTTCTATAAGATAAAGCCATAAACATGTTTGTCTGAGTCTTCTATCAAAAGTTACAGCTATTTCTATGAAGTTGTACAAAAACGCTTTCTTTCGCCAAGACAGTGCGTTTCTCACTGTTACATGCATTTGAATGGGGAACTCCACCGAAACAAAGTATAGGTTTTCATTATGTGAATAACTTGGAAATCTTAGCTCAAACAGCTGCAAAACCTGTTTTCCCAGCACGGGAACCTTGAGTTCTATAAGATAAAGCCATAAACATGTGTATCCGAGTCTTCTATCAAAAGTTACAGCTATTCATATGAAGTTGTACAAAAACGCTTTCTTTCGCCAAGACAGTGCGTTTCTCACTGTTACATGCATTTGAATGGGGAACTCCACCGAAACAAAGTATAAGTTTTCATTATGTGAATAACTTGGAAATCTTAGCTCAAACAGCTGCAAAACCTGTTTTTCCAGCACGGAGACCTTGAGTTCTATAAGATAAAGCCATAAACATGTTTGTCTGAGTCTTCTATCAAAAGTTACAGCTATTTCTATGAAGTTGTACAAAAACGTTTTCTTTCGCCAAGACAGTGCGTTTCTCACTGTTACATGCATTTTGAATGGGGAACTCGACCGAAACAAAGTATAGGTTTTCATTATGTGAATAACTTGGAAATCTTAGCTCAAACAGCTGCAAAACCTGTTTTCCCAGCACGGAGACCTTGAGTTCTATAAGATAAAGCCATAAACATGTTTGTCTGAGTCTTCTATCAAAAGTTACAGCTATTTATATGAAGTTGTACAAAAACGCTTTCTTTCGCCAAGACAGTGCGTTTCTCACTGTTACATGCATTTGAATGGGGAACTCCACCGAAACAAAGTATAGGTTTTCATTATGTGAATAACTTGGAAATCTTAGCTCAAACAGCTGCAAAACCTGTTTGCCCAGCACGGAGACCTTGAGTTCTATAAGATAAAGCCATAAACATGTGTATCCGAGTCTTCTATCAAAAGTTACAGCTATTTATATGAAGTTATACAAAAACGCTTTCTTTCGCCAAGACAGTGCGTTTCTCACTGTTACATGCATTTGAATGGGGAACTCCACCGAAACAAAGTATAGGTTTTCATTATGTGAATAACTTGGAAATCTTAGCTCAAACAGCTGCAAAACCTGTTTTCCCAGCACGGGAACCTTGAGTTCTATAAGATAAAGCCATAAACATGTTTGTCTGAGTCTTCTATCAAAAGTTACAGCTATTTATATGAAGTTGTACAAAAACACTTTCTTTCGCCAAGACAGTGCGTTTCTCACTGTTACATGCATTTGAATGGGGAACTCGACCGAAACAAAGTATAGGTTTTCATTATGTGAATAACTTGGAAATCTTAGCTCAAACAGCTGCAAAACCTGTTTGCCCAGCACGGAGACCTTGAGTTCTATAAGATAAAGCCATAAACATGTGTATCCGAGTCTTCTATCAAAAGTTACAGCTATTTATATGAAGTTGTACAAAAACGCTTTCTTTCGCCAAGACAGTGCGTTTCTCACTGTTACATGCATTTGAATGGGGAACTCCACCGAAACAAAGTATAGGTTTTCATTATGTGAATAACTTGGAAATCTTAGCTCAAACAGCTGCAAAACCTGTTTGCCCAGCACGGAGACCTTGAGTTCTATAAGATAAAGCCATAAACATGTGTATCCGAGTCTTCTATCAAAAGTTACAGCTATTCATATGAAGTTGTACAAAAACGCTTTCTTTCGCCAAGACAGTGCGTTTCTCACTGTTACATGCATTTGAATGGGGAACTCGACCGAAACAAAGTATAGGTTTTCATTATGTGAATAACTTGGAAATCTTAGCTCAAACAGCTGCAAAACCTGTTTGCCCAGCACGGAGACCTTGAGTTCTATAAGATAAAGCCATAAACATGTTTGTCTGAGTCTTCTATCAAAAGTTACAGCTATTTATATGAAGTTGTACAAAAACGCTTTCTTTCGCCAAGACAGTGCGTTTCTCACTGTTACATGCATTTGAATGGGGAACTCGACCGAAACAAAGTATAGGTTTTCATTATGTGAATAACTTGGAAATCTTAGCTCAAACAGCTGCAAAACCTGTTTGCCCAGCACGGAGACCTTGAGTTCTATAAGATAAAGCCATAAACATGTGTATCCGAGTCTTCTATCAAAAGTTACAGCTATTTATATGAAGTTGTACAAAAACGCTTTCTTTCGCCAAGACAGTGCGTTTCTCACTGTTACATGCATTTGAATGGGGAACTCCACCGAAACAAAGTATAGGTTTTCATTATGTGAATAACTTGGAAATCTTAGCTCAAACAGCTGCAAAACCTGTTTTTCCAGCACGGAGACCTTGAGTTCTATAAGATAAAGCCATAAACATGTTTGTCTGAGTCTTCTATCAAAAGTTACAGCTATTTCTATGAAGTTGTACAAAAACGTTTTCTTTCGCCAAGACAGTGCGTTTCTCACTGTTACATGCATTTTGAATGGGGAACTCGACCGAAACAAAGTATAGGTTTTCATTATGTGAATAACTTGGAAATCTTAGCTCAAACAGCTGCAAAACCTGTTTGCCCAGCACGGAGACCTTGAGTTCTATAAGATAAAGCCATAAACATGTTTGTCTGAGTCTTCTATCAAAAGTTACAGCTATTTATATGAAGTTGTACAAAAACGCTTTCTTTCGCCAAGACAGTGCGTTTCTCACTGTTACATGCATTTGAATGGGGAACTCCACCGAAACAAAGTATAGGTTTTCATTATGTGAATAACTTGGAAATCTTAGCTCAAACAGCTGCAAAACCTGTTTTCCCAGCACGGAGACCTTGAGTTCTATAATATAAGGCCATAAACATGTTTGTCTGAGTCTTCTATCAAAAGTTACAGCTATTTCTATGAAGTTGTACAAAAACGTTTTCTTTCGCCAAGACAGTGCGTTTCTCACTGTTACATGCATTTTGAATGGGGAACTCGACCGAAACAAAGTATAGGTTTTCATTATGTGAATAACTTGGAAATCTTAGCTCAAACAGCTGCAAAACCTGTTTTCCCAGCACGGAGACCTTGAGTTCTATAATATAAGGCCATAAACATGTTTGTCTGAGTCTTCTATCAAAAGTTACAGCTATTTCTATGAAGTTGTACAAAAACGTTTTCTTTCGCCAAGACAGTGCGTTTCTCACTGTTACATGCATTTTGAATGGGGAACTCGACCGAAACAAAGTATAGGTTTTCATTATGTGAATAACTTGGAAATCTTAGCTCAAACAGCTGCAAAACCTGTTTTCCCAGCACGGAGACCTTGAGTTCTATAAGATAAAGCCATAAACATGTTTGTCTGAGTCTTCTATCAAAAGTTACAGCTATTTATATGAAGTTATACAAAAACGCTTTCTTTCGCCAAGACAGTGCGTTTCTCACTGTTACATGCATTTGAATGGGGAACTCCACCGAAACAAAGTATAGGTTTTCATTATGTGAATAACTTGGAAATCTTAGCTCAAACAGCTGCAAAACCTGTTTTCCCAGCACGGAGACCTTGAGTTGTATAAGATAAAGCCATAAACATGTGTATCCGAGTCTTCTATCAAAAGTTACAGCTATTTATATGAAGTTGTACAAAAACGCTTTCTTTCGCCAAGACAGTGCGTTTCTCACTGTTACATGCATTTGAATGGGGAACTCGACCGAAACAAAGTATAGGTTTTCATTATGTGAATAACTTGGAAATCTTAGCTCAAACAGCTGCAAAACCTGTTTGCCCAGCACGGAGACCTTGAGTTCTATAAGATAAAGCCATAAACATGTGTATCCGAGTCTTCTATCAAAAGTTACAGCTATTTCTATGAAGTTGTACAAAAACGCTTTCTTTCGCCAAGACAGTGCGTTTCTCACTGTTACATGCATTTGAATGGGGAACTCCACCGAAACAAAGTATAGGTTTTCATTATGTGAATAACTTGAAAATCTTAGCTCAAACAGCTGCAAAACCTGTTTCCCCAGCACGGAGACCTTGAGTTCTATAATATAAGGCCATAAACATGTTTGTCTGAGTCTTCTATCAAAAGTTACAGCTATTTCTATGAAGTTGTACAAAAACGTTTTCTTTCGCCAAGACAGTGCGTTTCTCACTGTTACATGCATTTTGAATGGGGAACTCGACCGAAACAAAGTATAGGTTTTCATTATGTGAATAACTTGGAAATCTTAGCTCAAACAGCTGCAAAACCTGTTTTCCCAGCACGGGAACCTTGAGTTCTATAAGATAAAGCCATAAACATGTGTATCCGAGTCTTCTATCAAAAGTTACGGCTATTTATATGAAGTTGTACAAAAACGCTTTCTTTCGCCAAGACAGTGCGTTTCTCACTGTTACATGCATTTGAATGGGGAACTCGACCGAAACAAAGTATAGGTTTTCATTATGTGAATAACTTGGAAATCTTAGCTCAAACAGCTGCAAAACCTGTTTTCCCAGCACGGGAACCTTGAGTTCTATAAGATAAAGCCATAAACATGTGTATCTGAGTCTTCTATCAAAAGTTACAGCTATTTATATGAAGTTGTACAAAAACGCTTTCTTTCGCCAAGACAGTGCGTTTCTCACTGTTACATGCATTTGAATGGGGAACTCGACCGAAACAAAGTATAGGTTTTCATTATGTGAATAACTTGGAAATCTTAGCTCAAACAGCTGCAAAACCTGTTTGCCCAGCACGGAGACCTTGAGTTCTATAAGATAAAGCCATAAACATGTTTGTCTGAGTCTTCTATCAAAAGTTACAGCTATTTCTATGAAGTTGTACAAAAACGTTTTCTTTCGCCAAGACAGTGCGTTTCTCACTGTTACATGCATTTTGAATGGGGAACTCGACCGAAACAAAGTATAGGTTTTCATTATGTGAATAACTTGGAAATCTTAGCTCAAACAGCTGCAAAACCTGTTTTCCCAGCACGGAGACCTTGAGTTCTATAAGATAAAGCCATAAACATGTTTGTCTGAGTCTTCTATCAAAAGTTACAGCTATTTCTATGAAGTTGTACAAAAACGCTTTCTTTCGCCAAGACAGTGCGTTTCTCACTGTTACATGCATTTGAATGGGGAACTCCACCGAAACAAAGTATAGGTTTTCATTATGTGAATAACTTGGAAATCTTAGCTCAAACAGCTGCAAAACCTGTTTTCCCAGCACGGGAACCTTGAGTTCTATAAGATAAAGCCATAAACATGTGTATCCGAGTCTTCTATCAAAAGTTACAGCTATTCATATGAAGTTGTACAAAAACGCTTTCTTTCGCCAAGACAGTGCGTTTCTCACTGTTACATGCATTTGAATGGGGAACTCCACCGAAACAAAGTATAAGTTTTCATTATGTGAATAACTTGGAAATCTTAGCTCAAACAGCTGCAAAACCTGTTTTTCCAGCACGGAGACCTTGAGTTCTATAAGATAAAGCCATAAACATGTTTGTCTGAGTCTTCTATCAAAAGTTACAGCTATTTCTATGAAGTTGTACAAAAACGTTTTCTTTCGCCAAGACAGTGCGTTTCTCACTGTTACATGCATTTTGAATGGGGAACTCGACCGAAACAAAGTATAGGTTTTCATTATGTGAATAACTTGGAAATCTTAGCTCAAACAGCTGCAAAACCTGTTTTCCCAGCACGGAGACCTTGAGTTCTATAAGATAAAGCCATAAACATGTTTGTCTGAGTCTTCTATCAAAAGTTACAGCTATTTATATGAAGTTGTACAAAAACGCTTTCTTTCGCCAAGACAGTGCGTTTCTCACTGTTACATGCATTTGAATGGGGAACTCCACCGAAACAAAGTATAGGTTTTCATTATGTGAATAACTTGGAAATCTTAGCTCAAACAGCTGCAAAACCTGTTTGCCCAGCACGGAGACCTTGAGTTCTATAAGATAAAGCCATAAACATGTGTATCCGAGTCTTCTATCAAAAGTTACAGCTATTTATATGAAGTTATACAAAAACGCTTTCTTTCGCCAAGACAGTGCGTTTCTCACTGTTACATGCATTTGAATGGGGAACTCCACCGAAACAAAGTATAGGTTTTCATTATGTGAATAACTTGGAAATCTTAGCTCAAACAGCTGCAAAACCTGTTTTCCCAGCACGGGAACCTTGAGTTCTATAAGATAAAGCCATAAACATGTTTGTCTGAGTCTTCTATCAAAAGTTACAGCTATTTATATGAAGTTGTACAAAAACACTTTCTTTCGCCAAGACAGTGCGTTTCTCACTGTTACATGCATTTGAATGGGGAACTCGACCGAAACAAAGTATAGGTTTTCATTATGTGAATAACTTGGAAATCTTAGCTCAAACAGCTGCAAAACCTGTTTGCCCAGCACGGAGACCTTGAGTTCTATAAGATAAAGCCATAAACATGTGTATCCGAGTCTTCTATCAAAAGTTACAGCTATTTATATGAAGTTGTACAAAAACGCTTTCTTTCGCCAAGACAGTGCGTTTCTCACTGTTACATGCATTTGAATGGGGAACTCCACCGAAACAAAGTATAGGTTTTCATTATGTGAATAACTTGGAAATCTTAGCTCAAACAGCTGCAAAACCTGTTTGCCCAGCACGGAGACCTTGAGTTCTATAAGATAAAGCCATAAACATGTGTATCCGAGTCTTCTATCAAAAGTTACAGCTATTCATATGAAGTTGTACAAAAACGCTTTCTTTCGCCAAGACAGTGCGTTTCTCACTGTTACATGCATTTGAATGGGGAACTCGACCGAAACAAAGTATAGGTTTTCATTATGTGAATAACTTGGAAATCTTAGCTCAAACAGCTGCAAAACCTGTTTGCCCAGCACGGAGACCTTGAGTTCTATAAGATAAAGCCATAAACATGTTTGTCTGAGTCTTCTATCAAAAGTTACAGCTATTTATATGAAGTTGTACAAAAACGCTTTCTTTCGCCAAGACAGTGCGTTTCTCACTGTTACATGCATTTGAATGGGGAACTCGACCGAAACAAAGTATAGGTTTTCATTATGTGAATAACTTGGAAATCTTAGCTCAAACAGCTGCAAAACCTGTTTGCCCAGCACGGAGACCTTGAGTTCTATAAGATAAAGCCATAAACATGTGTATCCGAGTCTTCTATCAAAAGTTACAGCTATTTATATGAAGTTGTACAAAAACGCTTTCTTTCGCCAAGACAGTGCGTTTCTCACTGTTACATGCATTTGAATGGGGAACTCCACCGAAACAAAGTATAGGTTTTCATTATGTGAATAACTTGGAAATCTTAGCTCAAACAGCTGCAAAACCTGTTTTTCCAGCACGGAGACCTTGAGTTCTATAAGATAAAGCCATAAACATGTTTGTCTGAGTCTTCTATCAAAAGTTACAGCTATTTCTATGAAGTTGTACAAAAACGTTTTCTTTCGCCAAGACAGTGCGTTTCTCACTGTTACATGCATTTTGAATGGGGAACTCGACCGAAACAAAGTATAGGTTTTCATTATGTGAATAACTTGGAAATCTTAGCTCAAACAGCTGCAAAACCTGTTTTCCCAGCACGGAGACCTTGAGTTCTATAAGATAAAGCCATAAACATGTTTGTCTGAGTCTTCTATCAAAAGTTACAGCTATTTATATGAAGTTGTACAAAAACGCTTTCTTTCGCCAAGACAGTGCGTTTCTCACTGTTACATGCATTTGAATGGGGAACTCCACCGAAACAAAGTATAGGTTTTCATTATGTGAATAACTTGGAAATCTTAGCTCAAACAGCTGCAAAACCTGTTTTCCCAGCACGGAGACCTTGAGTTCTATAATATAAGGCCATAAACATGTTTGTCTGAGTCTTCTATCAAAAGTTACAGCTATTTCTATGAAGTTGTACAAAAACGTTTTCTTTCGCCAAGACAGTGCGTTTCTCACTGTTACATGCATTTTGAATGGGGAACTCGACCGAAACAAAGTATAGGTTTTCATTATGTGAATAACTTGGAAATCTTAGCTCAAACAGCTGCAAAACCTGTTTTCCCAGCACGGAGACCTTGAGTTCTATAATATAAGGCCATAAACATGTTTGTCTGAGTCTTCTATCAAAAGTTACAGCTATTTCTATGAAGTTGTACAAAAACGTTTTCTTTCGCCAAGACAGTGCGTTTCTCACTGTTACATGCATTTTGAATGGGGAACTCGACCGAAACAAAGTATAGGTTTTCATTATGTGAATAACTTGGAAATCTTAGCTCAAACAGCTGCAAAACCTGTTTTCCCAGCACGGGAACCTTGAGTTCTATAAGATAAAGCCATAAACATGTGTATCCGAGTCTTCTATCAAAAGTTACAGCTATTCATATGAAGTTGTACAAAAACGCTTTCTTTCGCCAAGACAGTGCGTTTCTCACTGTTACATGCATTTTGAATGGGGAACTCCACCGAAACAAAGTATAAGTTTTCATTATGTGAATAACTTGGAAATCTTAGCTCAAACAGCTGCAAAACCTGTTTTTCCAGTACGGAGACCTTGAGTTCTATAAGATAAAGCCATAAACATGTTTGTCTGAGTCTTCTATCAAAAGTTACAGCTATTTCTATGAAGTTGTACAAAAACGTTTTCTTTCGCCAAGACAGTGCGTTTCTCACTGTTACATGCATTTTGAATGGGGAACTCGACCGAAACAAAGTATAGGTTTTCATTATGTGAATAACTTGGAAATCTTAGCTCAAACAGCTGCAAAACCTGTTTTCCCAGCACGGAGACCTTGAGTTCTATAAGATAAAGCCATAAACATGTTTGTCTGAGTCTTCTATCAAAAGTTACAGCTATTTATATGAAGTTGTACAAAAACGCTTTCTTTCGCCAAGACAGTGCGTTTCTCACTGTTACATGCATTTGAATGGGGAACTCGACCGAAACAAAGTATAGGTTTTCATTATGTGAATAACTTGGAAATCTTAGCTCAAACAGCTGCAAAACCTGTTTGCCCAGCACGGAGACCTTGAGTTCTATAAGATAAAGCCATAAACATGTGTATCCGAGTCTTCTATCAAAAGTTACAGCTATTTCTATGAAGTTGTACAAAAACGCTTTCTTTCGCCAAGACAGTGCGTTTCTCACTGTTACATGCATTTGAATGGGGAACTCCACCGAAACAAAGTATAGGTTTTCATTATGTGAATAACTTGGAAATCTTAGCTCAAACAGCTGCAAAACCTGTTTTCCCAGCACGGAGACCTTGAGTTCTATAATATAAGGCCATAAACATGTTTGTCTGAGTCTTCTATCAAAAGTTACAGCTATTTATATGAAGTTATACAAAAACGCTTTCTTTCGCCAAGACAGTGCGTTTCTCACTGTTACATGCATTTGAATGGGGAACTCGACCGAAACAAAGTATAGGTTTTCATTATGTGAATAACTTGGAAATCTTAGCTCAAACAGCTGCAAAACCTGTTTTCCCAGCACGGGAACCTTGAGTTCTATAAGATAAAGCCATAAACATGTTTGTCTGAGTCTTCTATCAAAAGTTACGGCTATTTATATGAAGTTGTACAAAAACGCTTTCTTTCGCCAAGACAGTGCGTTTCTCACTGTTACATGAATTTGAAAGGGGAACTCGACCGAAACAAAGTATAGGTTTTCATTATGTGAATAACTTGGAAATCTTAGCTCAAACAGCTGCGAAACCTGTTTGCCCAGCACGGAGACCTTGAGTTCTATAAGATAAAGCCATAAACATGTTTGTCTGAGTCTTCTATCAAAAGTTACAGCTATTTCTATGAAGTTGTACAAAAACGTTTTCTTTCGCCAAGACAGTGCGTTTCTCACTGTTACATGCATTTTGAATGGGGAACTCGACCGAAACAAAGTATAGGTTTTCATTATGTGAATAACTTGGAAATCTTAGCTCAAACAGCTGCAAAACCTGTTTTCCCAGCACGGAGACCTTGAGTTCTATAATATAAGGCCATAAACATGTTTGTCTGAGTCTTCTATCAAAAGTTACAGCTATTTATATGAAGTTATACAAAAACGCTTTCTTTCGCCAAGACAGTGCGTTTCTCACTGTTACATGCATTTGAATGGGGAACTCCACCGAAACAAAGTATAGGTTTTCATTATGTGAATAACTTGGAAATCTTAGCTCAAACAGCTGCAAAACCTGTTTTCCCAGCACGGGAACCTTGAGTTCTATAAGATAAAGCCATAAACATGTTTGTCTGAGTCTTCTATCAAAAGTTACGGCTATTTATATGAAGTTGTACAAAAACGCTTTCTTTCGCCAAGACAGTGCGTTTCTCACTGTTACATGCATTTGAATGGGGAACTCCACCGAAACAAAGTATAGGTTTTCATTATGTGAATAACTTGGAAATCTTAGCTCAAACAGCTGCAAAACCTGTTTGCCCAGCACGGAGACCTTGAGTTCTATAAGATAAAGCCATAAACATGTTTGTCTGAGTCTTCTATCAAAAGTTACAGCTATTTATATGAAGTTATACAAAAACGCTTTCTTTCGCCAAGACAGTGCGTTTCTCACTGTTACATGCATTTGAATGGGGAACTCCACCGAAACAAAGTATAGGTTTTCATTATGTGAATAACTTGGAAATCTTAGCTCAAACAGCTGCAAAACCTGTTTTCCCAGCACGGAGACCTTGAGTTCTATAAGATAAAGCCATAAACATGTTTGTCTGAGTCTTCTATCAAAAGTTACAGCTATTTATATGAAGTTATACAAAAACGCTTTCTTTCGCCAAGACAGTGCGTTTCTCACTGTTACATGCATTTGAATGGGGAACTCCACCGAAACAAAGTATAGGTTTTCATTATGTGAATAACTTGGAAATCTTAGCTCAAACAGCTGCAAAACCTGTTTTCCCAGCACGGGAACCTTGAGTTCTATAAGATAAAGCCATAAACATGTTTGTCTGAGTCTTCTATCAAAAGTTACGGCTATTTATATGAAGTTGTACAAAAACGCTTTCTTTCGCCAAGACAGTGCGTTTCTCACTGTTACATGCATTTGAATGGGGAACTCCACCGAAACAAAGTATAAGTTTTCATTATGTGAATAACTTGGAAATCTTAGCTCAAACAGCTGCAAAACCTGTTTGCCCAGCACGGAGACCTTGAGTTCTATAAGATAAAGCCATAAACATGTGTATCCGAGTCTTCTATCAAAAGTTACAGCTATTTATATGAAGTTGTACAAAAACGCTTTCTTTCGCCAAGACAGTGCGTTTCTCACTGTTACATGCATTTGAATGGGGAACTCCACCGAAACAAAGTATAAGTTTTCATTATGTGAATAACTTGGAAATCTTAGCTCAAACAGCTGCAAAACCTGTTTTTCCAGCACGGAGACCTTGAGTTCTATAAGATAAAGCCATAAACATGTTTGTCTGAGTCTTCTATCAAAAGTTACAGCTATTTCTATGAAGTTGTACAAAAACGTTTTCTTTCGCCAAGACAGTGCGTTTCTCACTGTTACATGCATTTTGAATGGGGAACTCGACCGAAACAAAGTATAGGTTTTCATTATGTGAATAACTTGGAAATCTTAGCTCAAACAGCTGCAAAACCTGTTTTCCCAGCACGGAGACCTTGAGTTCTATAAGATAAAGCCATAAACATGTTTGTCTGAGTCTTCTATCAAAAGTTACAGCTATTTATATGAAGTTGTACAAAAACGCTTTCTTTCGCCAAGACAGTGCGTTTCTCACTGTTACATGCATTTGAATGGGGAACTCGACCGAAACAAAGTATAGGTTTTCATTATGTGAATAACTTGGAAATCTTAGCTCAAACAGCTGCAAAACCTGTTTTCCCAGCACGGAGACCTTGAGTTCTATAATATAAGGCCATAAACATGTTTGTCTGAGTCTTCTATCAAAAGTTACAGCTATTTCTATGAAGTTGTACAAAAACGTTTTCTTTCGCCAAGACAGTGCGTTTCTCACTGTTACATGCATTTTGAATGGGGAACTCGACCGAAACAAAGTATAGGTTTTCATTATGTGAATAACTTGGAAATCTTAGCTCAAACAGCTGCAAAACCTGTTTTCCCAGCACGGAGACCTTGAGTTCTATAATATAAGGCCATAAACATGTTTGTCTGAGTCTTCTATCAAAAGTTACAGCTATTTCTATGAAGTTGTACAAAAACGTTTTCTTTCGCCAAGACAGTGCGTTTCTCACTGTTACATGCATTTTGAATGGGGAACTCGACCGAAACAAAGTATAGGTTTTCATTATGTGAATAACTTGGAAATCTTAGCTCAAACAGCTGCAAAACCTGTTTTCCCAGCACGGGAACCTTGAGTTCTATAAGATAAAGCCATAAACATGTGTATCCGAGTCTTCTATCAAAAGTTACAGCTATTCATATGAAGTTGTACAAAAACGCTTTCTTTCGCCAAGACAGTGCGTTTCTCACTGTTACATGCATTTGAATGGGGAACTCCACCGAAACAAAGTATAAGTTTTCATTATGTGAATAACTTGGAAATCTTAGCTCAAACAGCTGCAAAACCTGTTTTTCCAGTACGGAGACCTTGAGTTCTATAAGATAAAGCCATAAACATGTTTGTCTGAGTCTTCTATCAAAAGTTACAGCTATTTCTATGAAGTTGTACAAAAACGTTTTCTTTCGCCAAGACAGTGCGTTTCTCACTGTTACATGCATTTTGAATGGGGAACTCGACCGAAACAAAGTATAGGTTTTCATTATGTGAATAACTTGGAAATCTTAGCTCAAACAGCTGCAAAACCTGTTTGCCCAGCACGGAGACCTTGAGTTCTATAAGATAAAGCCATAAACATGTGTATCCGAGTCTTCTATCAAAAGTTACAGCTATTTCTATGAAGTTGTACAAAAACGCTTTCTTTCGCCAAGACAGTGCGTTTCTCACTGTTACATGCATTTGAATGGGGAACTCCACCGAAACAAAGTATAGGTTTTCATTATGTGAATAACTTGGAAATCTTAGCTCAAACAGCTGCAAAACCTGTTTTCCCAGCACGGAGACCTTGAGTTCTATAATATAAGGCCATAAACATGTTTGTCTGAGTCTTCTATCAAAAGTTACAGCTATTTATATGAAGTTATACAAAAACGCTTTCTTTCGCCAAGACAGTGCGTTTCTCACTGTTACATGCATTTGAATGGGGAACTCGACCGAAACAAAGTATAGGTTTTCATTATGTGAATAACTTGGAAATCTTAGCTCAAA